>NC_067146.1:58003281-58308281 GCF_903995435.1 Acomys russatus
AGCACCTGCATGTGGTTCCAAGTCATCCATTACTACAGTGCCAGAAGGTGTGACCCCTTCTCCCTGGCCCCAGGTGCATTCACACACAGGCACGACAAAACATTTATTCACATGCAGGCAAATACATACAATAACATAAACCTTTAAAATGTTTGGCTAGAAAATTAATTTTAAAGAGAGATAAAATACAAGCAAACATCACACAACTTTTTACCACTAAATTTGAAATCCAGAAAAAAAAAAAAGAATGATTTTCTAAGAAAATATAACTAACTAAAATCTGTTTAAAAAGTAGGAACTGTTAATAAAGTAATGACCTTTAAACAAACAAGTGTTAGTTTAGATGTATCTCCTTCTAGCCTGGGCAAAGAACATGGGGCAAAAAGAAATACCACTGATTGGTGAGTTTGACATTGATTTCTTGTTACCCACTCCACCCTCCCAACCTGGGATCAGACCAGAGTGGTGAGGACAGAGCTCAGCCCTTCAGGGAGGGGCCACCAAATCCCCCAAACAAGAAGCTGATCAGTAAAGTCATCAGGGAAAGAGACAAGGGAAGTTGTTCAAATCAAAGTGAAGTTATGCTTGGGTGTGGTAGCTTACTGCATCCTAGCACACGGGAAGGAGGACTGTGAGTCGGGGCTAGCCTCTGCTATATGGCAAGAGCCCTTTCAAAGCCAAAATAAAAATGGAGTCACCTGTGCCAGTCCTTCCCAAGAAAGTGGTTCTTACATAATGCTGACCGAAACTAAATTGCCTCCAGTATAATTCATACTATTGATAAAAATTCTTTAGTGAAGCAGAGGCAAGAAAATTCTAAACCTAGAGTAGAAGAATTCCAGAGGCAGAAAGAATAGCACTTACCAGGGGTTGTACATAGAGATTTAATAGTTCAATAGGCAGAGAATGGATGCTGTGAAGCTTGGGAAAATGGATATTAGTGATACTTCACAGCAATATACATACATATATATGATTTAATGTCATTCTACTCCATGCGCATTTAAAATTCATAAAAGTGGTTATTATTATTATTATTATTATTATTATTATTATTATTATTATTATTACTGAGACTAAGTATCATGTACCTCAGGGATGAGACACACGAACTTCTGACCCTTCTCCAGCACATCACCTCTGGAATGCTGGGATTACAAGAATTTAATGGGACACATATGTTTTATCACAATTAAAAACCAAATGTTCATATAGGTATAGATGACAGGAAAGTAGAATCGCAACTTTCCAGAGGAACAAGGGAGACTAATGAAGGGGATGGACCAGAAATGGGTGGGGGAGTGCTTTCAAGTGTTGCGTATATGCTTATGTGAGAGAATCCTGTATAATGAAATTCTTTAAGAAGAAGAAGAAGAGGAGGAGGAGGAGGAGAAGGAGGAGGAAAAGAAATGGGATTGACAAGATAGCCCAGTAGTTAAAGGCTCTTGGCTGCACAAACTTGACAGCTGAAGTTCAATGCTAGAACCCATGGTGGGAGGACAGAACTGATCCCCAAGCCGGGCATGGTGGCGCACGCCTTTGATCCCAGCACTCGGGAGGCAGAGGCAGGCGGATCGCTGTGAGTTTGAGGCCAGCCTGGTCTACAAAGCGAGTCCAAGACAGCCAAGGCTACATAGAGAAACCCTGTCTCGAAAAACCAAAAAAAAAAAAAAAAAAAAAAAAAAAAAGAACGGATCCCCAAAAGTTGTTCTTTGACAGCAGTGCATAAGGCAGAGAACTGTGAGGGCACGAAGCCCAGAGGGAACAGCCCTGGGGGCGCATGGTCTAGCACAAGTCCAGGCTCCCTCAGGGTCTCATCCACCCTTCCAGTAGCTTCAGAGAGGAAGACCACCCTCTACCCGCATGACACTAGGAAGCAAGTGCCCACACAGTAGGCTCTAGGCAGCAACAAACTGGCTTAAAATTTCAGGTAGAAACAAATGTGGCAAGGCCAAAATGAGTATTTAAGGAAATCCAGAAAGGCTGAATGCAGAGCTGGGCAAAGAATATCTCAAAATTATCTCCAAGATGAGAAATTGTACACGTCACAGATGCCTTGTAAAGGTTTGCTTTTAGAAATGTAAACGGTCACACATTTTAAGACTACCCCTAATCTCACCCACACGGCTTCCTGCTAACATTTCAATATGTATCCCCTTTTCCTCTACATCTGAGATCAATGGCTAGCTCCTTGCTAGGCTCCCAGATGCTGGGGTGTGGCCTCTGCAGGCTCAGACAGAGCAGATCTTCCCAGGAAACCCCTTCTGGTGGCGTTTCTCTGTGTGGTAGTCACACCGCCAAGGTGGCTTGTCTGTGTTGGAGATAGCAAGGAAGAGCAGCAAGAACCTGCCCAGAAGTGTGCAGCCCCTACCTACCCTTTTATGAAACACACTTATCAGAATGAGCTGACTGGAGATTTCAAAACGGATACCCAGAAATGGGCAACTCTGAAACAAAAAGGTCACTTGAGAATTAACTTCCTGACTTTGCTCCATCAAAAAGGCTGAGTTTCCTGTGAGCCATGCCTTTTATAGGCCCTGGACATGGGCACTTCTTCCTCCCCTGAGAGTTATAAAAGCAAGCAAAGTTCCTGTCTTACAGGTGACTCTGCCAGCATGACCAGGAAGCTAGCTTGTGACATCAGAGGCCGCAAGGAATAATGGGAAGGAAGGGGTTTGAAAATCAGGACTCCTATGACCCAGTCTGGAGCTTATGTGCAAGGCTCATGCATTCGTTCAACAAACATTTGCAGTAACCACATTGGTAGTACAGCAGTGCTTTCTAAGAGGCATAGAACATAAGCCACATGTGTGTTTGTCACTTTCTAAACCCACCTCTACAAAGCAGTGCAGCAGCTGGGCATGGTGGCACGTGCCTTTAGTTGTGGCATTTGTGAGGCAGAGGCATGTAAATTCCTGTGAGTTTGATGCCAGCCTAGTCTACAGAGCAAGTTCTGGGCCAGTCAGGGCTCCGTAGAGAGAGCCTGTCTCAAAAAATATGAAAACAACAAAGACAAGTAAAATTAATTTTACTATATTTTATAGACTAGGTATATTTCAAATGTTGCCATTTCAATAAATAACCTGTGTACAAATTGAGTTGTTTTTTTTTTTTTTTTAAACTCTTCACACAGGTCTTCAGGATTCGGTAGTTTTATACTTATAATAACCCCAGCCAGCATAACAAATCTTCACCACGTAGAGTTTGAACTACACTGAAGGTTGCACAACATGAATGGCTGAAGAGGAGATTCACATACTTGAGTCATTACAAGCATAGTTAATGACTAAATAAAAATTTAAATGTAAATAAAGCTTAACAAGATGAAAAGTTTAGCTCCTGCATGCCGTTGGCCATACTTCCGGGGCTCAGTATGCAGCTCCCAGCTCCCGTAGAAGCTTCCGGTCCAAGAGTCTAATATGAAACACTAAACCCTGCCCTCGAGATGTCAACTGAAGGGGAGCTCCAGCAAAGAAACCAACAATTATAAGGACTTTACATGCCAAAACCAGCGGGGACCAGACATTTGTAGGTTAACTTTAGCCTAGTTTAGGAGAAGAGACAAAAAATAGCGTATAATATAAACAATACTTTATACATAAATGTACATTCATTCATCAATCTTTTTTTTTAGTATTTATTTGTCAGGTGTAATGACATGCACTGTTAGTCTCAGCAGGCATTTGGATTTCTGTGAGTTCAAGGCTAGCTTAGACTACATTGAGAGTTCTAATCCAGTCAGGCAGCCATGGCTATATAGTGAGATTCTGTCAAAAAAAAAAAAAAGATGCATTTTGTTTATACTTAATTAATTATAACATAAGTATATTATTATATATTATATGTGCATTATTTATTCTTGTATATATTTATGTGTACATACATGTGGGTCCTTCTGGAGGCCAGAAGATGATTGTCAGGTGTCCTGATGCTGGACAATTACAGGCAGTTGTGAGCCACCAAATGTAAATGCTAGAGAGAAAACTGCAGTCCTATGTACATAGGCCATCTCTCCAACCCTTCATTCAGGATAAAAGCATGTGTTTTGTTTTGGTTTTTTGCTTTTTTTGTTGTTTTTGTTTTTGCCCTTCTTGTACAAGTCAGATTCATTGTGTGTAAGCAAGGGTGGGGTAAATTTTAGGATTATAGTCAAAGGCTACAGTCAAGGAGGAGCCAACAGGAAAGGGCGCATGAGTCAGATATAGGTCATCGTTTACTTAGCCACCATCTTCACACTCTTCTCTGGTTTCACTGAGGTAGCAAGCAGAGACCCATTGACCTTAGGGGAACTGCTCATGGACTACTTAGGGCCATGGGAAATGATGATTATCTTATCTTTTGCTAGGGTTTGGCATACCACTGGAGACTTGGCCAGTGGTGTTTCAGGATAAGTGCTCGGTAATGCCTCAGGCAGATAGTTTCTGTGGTAGTGGAAAGGCAGCAGACAAGGAAAACATCTTTGGCTCTTGCCCCTTCCTCCATGTTTGAAATGCAGATCCATGACCAACCGTTGCCACTATGCTGTGAATGTTGTAAAATTAGCCCACGGCATGCAAAAGTACCCCCACTGACAATGAGTGTGTGTGCGTGGCAGTTAAATCACTGTAGACTTTTCCTCCAGTTGAGCTATATAAGACCAGGCTGGTCTTAAACTTGCTACACAGTCTGGGCCCATCATGAACTCTTAATCCTCCTGCCTGCCAGTCTCAAGTGCTAGGACTACAGACATGTAGCACCACAACTGTTATGTGGAATAATTAAATGTTTATTAATAAAGTTACTATTAGCCAAGCCTCCTGGTCCTGGAGGTGAGAGCTTCATGAGTCGATATGCTTGCTCTCTCACGCACAGAATACACCTTCTAAATCTACATGACAGTAAAGACAGTATCTACAGCCCACCACACAGGACCCTGACCCAGCTACCAGAAACTACGTGTTCATTGCTGAATCTTCTCTTTCAGTCTCTAGTTGTCTCAGAAGAGAGCAAAGAGGCTGTTCTTTGATTTAAGCTGGAGACAACTATTGTGGAGTTTGTCACTGAGAATGCAGCAAACCATGAGCTGGGGATTGCCTCTTCCTTTGCCGTCTTACCACTAAGCTCCCATTGAGGCCCAAGCTTTCTGCAACCCCTCCAGCTGCCTGGGACTCCCCTGCGGAAGCTCATGTACTAACTCCATTCATTCTTGATCCATATTTCATTTTTGTGATCTTGGGTATTGAATATGGGGCCTTTTGTATTATAGAAAAGCACTCTATCCCTGAAATATACCCCAGAACTATTTTTGCTTTCATTTTGAGACAGGACTTCATTAAACTGCCGAGGCTGGCCTGGAACTCACTCTTTAGCTCATATAAGCCTTGAACTTACCATCTTGTAGTCTCAGCCGTAGAGTAGCTGTGATGACAGACATGTGGGAACTGGCCAGCTTTAACCATGTGGTCCTGTGCAGCGCCTTTTGGAGCTGTCCTGACTTCTGTTGATGGCACAGCTGTGGGAAGCAGGTCCGTGGGTGTGCGGCTTTGCAACTCCTGCGGCATCTAGCACCAAGCAGCCATGAACTTGTCAAAAATATCTATACAACAGGTCAGCAAATGCATGACAGTGTGACATAGGCATCCCCGTTTATGAAGTGACGTTTAAACCGGTGTTGATGACCACCAAGTCACCTCACACTCTTATGCGCTGCTCCAGTATTTGACTCTAAGATTTATCTTTGTTTCTTTGCATGTGGATCAATTTGGAAGCCACAAGCCATGAGATCCTTGACTATTTGACTGGTGTTCTTTTTTAACCCTCCATTTCTTATGCTCACATTGCAAAGAATTTATTCTAAAATCTTTCCACTCCTTTCTTGGAAACTCTCCATCCTCCCATTTCTGCCACATAAGGACAAAGATCCTTCAAATGTTTCCTGGGAACTCTGCTCTGCTTCCCCTTTGCCCTGTCCAATAGGACCACCTAAGAAGGGCTGGGGAGAGAGGGGGAGGCCTGACAGCCATGCCTCTGGTTGGTTAATCTCAAACGGGACCAAAGCTAGGAAAGGCTGTTCTATCTGGGGCAGGCAAGAATCCAAACAGTCTGGGCCTCCAGGGAGCTCTGACAGAGCAAACACAGGCAGCCAGGGAATCTCACTAGTTTACGGGGAGACAAACAGGAGACTTGAACTTGGCAGAACCTGATTACAACAGAAGGCTAGAGACTCAGCAAGCAGAGTCCTGAACTCAGCCTGTGAAAGGGTTGCTTCTCCCCAGACATAAAGGACATCTTCTACAATTTTTTTCTCTAGCCCATCTTTCACAGTAACTGACTATTCAACTCAGTACACACAAAAAAATTCCCTCCACACTCTGAGTACTTCCTCTTCTGCCCTGCCTCGCCCCACCCCACCCCTGCCCCTTGTCCCCAGAAACCTGTCTATTTACCTGGCTGCCAGCACATTTGCGAATATGGGACACTGTCATCTGGATCATCAAGGCCTCAGGTGAACAGTGGGTCAGCAGCCTGTGGGAGGGCTTCTAATGTGTCTGCAGAGAGAGAAAGACAGTAGAGTGCTCAGCAAAATACTAGTGTAAGAGGCTGCTTAGAAAAGAAAGAAAGAAAGAAAAAAAAAAAAAAACCAGGTCTCTGTACAATTCCACAAGAGCAGCAATGTGGGGGGGGGGTGGCAGGAGGGGGGCAGGCGGGGAAGTCCAGAGAAACAAGTGAACAGCAGGCTGCAACTGATAGAGTGGGCAGGAGGCAGACAGAGCAATTACCCAGTAAAGCAGAGACACACAGAGCAACAGAAAGAGAAGAACAAAGCAAAAGGGGACATCCCAGAGAGGAGAAGAAGCAAGTTTTCCCATTAGAGAAAGGACGTGCCAGCATGTAAGGTATGCTGGTTGTCTAGGAGGAAGAGGAGAGGAGGGAATGGGTGCTCCAGGACACTTGTTTTTACCACACTGGCTTCTCTCCCTCCTTCTCTCCCTCCTCCTCCTTTCCAGTCTTCTGCTCCTCCTCCCTTCTCCTCTCTCCTTCTTCTTTCTGCCTCATCCCTCTTCTTCCTCCTCTTTCTCACCTCTTTCCTGACAAAAGACCAATGATGAGCTGCAGAAGAGACAGATCCCGGGGAGGGCTCACCGGGCCCACAGCTGCACCTGGAAGGGCAGTTGGCTTGTGGAGCCACCAGAGACTCCCTGAGGTCTGAGCTTCCTCTTACTGGTAGCCTTGGGCCAGGCAGTGACAGTAGGGAGGAAGCAGTGAGGTCAGCAAAACGTGAGAGATTTGGTCCCTGACTACAGGAAGGAGATCTTGAGGATGAAGAAAGTTCCTAGTGTCTAGAAAGGTGGGCAGTCTGGGAGTAGACAGGGATCTTGGCAAGGACAGGCTCACAGGAAGCATTGGGGGTGACTTGGTAGTACAGGGAATGGTGCGCTATGGCCGTGCAGGTGGTGCCCCTCCTTGTTTCCCAGGGAGCCTTGGTGGGGACCTAGGTTTAGGTATGCCACAGTCAGCACTTCTTTGGCACTTAGCTGCCCTTTCCTCTCTTGGCCTTCTGCCACATCCTCTGGCCCGTTTACAAAGCTAGATCATTTTCAGTATCCATCTTTTTCCACTTTCCTTTGAAGCCTTTGACCCTGCCATGTGACTTTGCCCACCACCTGCAAATTCTGCCTGGGCCCTGGCAGACATCCATAACCTTCTATAAGGATCATTTCCAAGCACGTTCACCACAAACTTTCTTTACTCCCTATCTACATGTGAGCTGGATTTTCAGTTAGCTTGCGATGTAGTACAGTTGGAAGAGTGTTCACCTAGTATGCCCAAGACGCTGGGTCCTACCCTTAGCGCCCTATAAACAAGGCATGGTGGTGTAAGCCTGTAATCCCAGCACTCGGAAGGTGGAGGCAGAAGTCACTTTAGACCACATAGCAAGTTTGAAACCAGCTAAGCTACATGGGACTCTGTCTCCAAAAGAAATGGGGAAGGGGGGTGGTTTCTCTGCGTTCGCCTTATCTCCTGCAACACATACAGACACATACACACACACACACACACACACACACGCACACACACAGCAGTGGGCCCTTTGCTTGTCTACACTGGCTCCCAAATCTTGTCCTCTTCCAGTTGCAGTCCCCTCAATGCCTGCTATGAGCCCTCTTCCTCAAGCCCCAGATTCAGCTCTGCCCTGCTACTGCTCTGGTCAGCAGATGAAGTCACTTCTCCTTAAGGTCCCTCCTGAACCTTGTGTTTGCCCTAAAGCCTGCATTCCTCACTGGTTAGTTCACTGTCTCCTCTGCAGGACAGAGGGTTTCAGCTCTAGCTAGCTACTCCAAGAGCTGGGGGGGTGAGGGGGAGGAGTAAGTAAGAAAGAAAGAGAGCGAGAGAGAAACTACATACTTCCAAAAGAATTTAAAACAGGATCTTAAAGAAGTGCTTGTAGACCTACACTCACAGAGGCATCATTTATAGCCAACATGAAGAAGCAACCCAAATTCCACTGAAAGCGAGGTAGTCAGAGTATGGTATAGCCCTATTTGGGGATTTCATTAAAAAGGAAAGAAACGGGCCTGTGGGATGACTCAGAAGGTGAGAGCTTGCTGATCAAGCACAAGGACCTGAGTTCAAATTCCCAGTAGCTGCATTAAAATAAAAACAAAACAAAACAACAACAAAACCCAAAAACCTAAGTGCGGTCACATACCTGTAACCTTACCGAGGAGGGAGTGGAGATAGAAGGATAATTAAGGCTTGCTAGCCACCAGCCTCGTTCTAGGCCCAGTCAGAGTCTCTCTCTCAAGGGATTCAAATAGAACACCTAACTCCTCCTCTGGCCTTGTGTATGTGTGTGTGCGCACGCACACACACACCGTAATTAAATAGATAAACAAAAATAGCAAAGAAGTTGTCATTTATGCTACAACAAGGATGATCCTGAAGACTACAGCAAGTCTTCAAGAAGTAGCTCAGTCATCAGGGCACCTTGAATAGTCAAGCCATAGAGACAAGACAGACAGCAGTGACTGTTGGGAGCTGAGGAATGGGCGCGAGAGGATGGAGAGCTGCTATTTAAAGGATATGAAAATTTTCCTGGTAGGAAATGGTCTGTGGGTGAGTGGCTGGTGAGCACACTCACCACCATACTGAACTCTATACTTTAAAAGAGTTAAAAGTGTAAATTTTATATGCATGCACAACCATAGAAATAAAAAAAAGGCATTCTTTAACAAAAAATATAACAGGTTCTTTTTCCTCACCCAAGTTCTTAGATCCAATTTTCCAGAGTGTTGAGTGGTTTTGTTTTTTCCTTCCAACAGACAGTGGCGTCTGTGGTGTCAGACTCCAATGCTGGAGTCAGGGATTCAGAGATTAACCACGTGGCAGACCCTCCTTAAAGGGCTTGTAGCCCAGAGAAGAAGACAACAAGACTTCACAGGTCCTGGGCAAGGCTGCCAAGTGCCAAAGATTCAAGAGAGTGCAGTGACCTCACCTCTGGGGTCAGAGGGCAAGGAAGACAGCACGGCAGGATCCTCAAAGCAGTTCTGAGTTCAGTGTCCTCCTAACTCACACCTGCTTCTCTTCACTCACTGCAATTTGTCACTAAGTTAAAGCATTCAATTAGCTTAAAGGCACTGTCTCTGTCCCCCCTTGGAAGACTTATCCTGGGCCCCTAATTGCCACGTGGCAGAGTGTCTTCCATTTTACCCAGTCTTGTTTCATGGCACTTTCTTCTTCCACACCCTCAGGAGCAGTTTTACTCCCGATCCCATGCTGCCTAAAAGCTTAGATTCCAAAGTGAGGGGTGAGAGGTGATGGAGACCACATGCCTGGGTCAGATCACTTAAAAAACAAAAACAAAAAACCAAAACCCCTCTGAGGACAGTACTGGTGGGGAACAATCGAGATAAGGACACACTGGTATGAAAATGGCATAATTAAACCCATTATTTTGTGCTAACCTAAAAAGTCATGATGAAGTAATTCCTTGCCCTTCCTTCTTCTCGCCCCCTGCACACCACCTCCTTCCTTGGCATCCACGGAAATGCTTGCTCTAGATGGACAACCACAGGAAAAGACCTGCAGGACTGGTTTTACAGTGAGTGCACACCATTTTTTTTTAAACCAGGCATGGTGGCACATGCTTGTCATCTTAGCATTTAGGAAGCTGGAGCCAGTCTGAGCACCTAGAAAACTTGAGACTAGTTTGTATCATGTTAGGGAGATTCTATACCAAAAGGCAAGTAAATAACTCCACAAATAAAGACACTTACTTTTGCTGGGTGAAAGTATCCAAGTACTAGGGGTTTTATTTGCCTGAATGGTTCTCTGTCTCTGTTATACATTCACTCACCATTTTGGGGTGGGGGGTGTTGTTGGTTTTTTCCAAAACCAAGTAAGTGGCTGGATATTCTCAGCACTTTTCACTTCTCTTTAGAAGAATCCCCAGCAGGGGATTCTCCTCCTGGAACTGACTCTCCCTACATCTTGATTGCAGGGCTTTCCGGGATTTCACCCCAACTGTTGGTCTCTCAGTCTCTGCCTTTCCTCACTTAGAAAACAGGGCATAGCTCCAAACCTCTACTCTTGCGCTCCTCCCCACTCTCCCCTCCCCCTCCCTCTCCCTTCCCCCCTCCCTTCTCCTCCCTCTCCCTCATTCCCATTCTCAAAGGAGAGCCGGAGCAAGAGCAGGTAGGGAGAGCCTCACTCAGGACACAGTGATGTGGAAGAGAAATGAAGAAAGAGGGACTGGGCCAGGAGCACCAGGAGGCAGGACACCTCTGCGCAGGGGTTGGGGCAGGCTAATGAGTACCTGGCACAGTAATGACCCGCTTCTGGGGCTTTGCCATGCTCTGACTCTGGTGTGGAACTCACAGGGAGTGTCACCTCGGCGTGAATACAGTGGTGGGCTGCAGAGGGACAGCAGCTGTTGGCTGTCAACTACCATCCTTCTCCCAGCGTTGCCCTGGAGATCTCGGAGTGCTCCCACGCTGGCACACCTGTACTAGCTTGCACTCACTAGTATGCTTGTCCCCTCACAAGGCTCATTAGTTCCAGTGTGTCCGCTAACACTTGATGTGCTGGGAGTGTTAAGGGCGAGACCCAGGCCATCTGTGAGAATGTGATTTTGAATATGTTCAAATTACCCCCGTCTGTGGAGCTGCTCTTTCTCACTCCACCCCAGAGAGCTGGCACTGTCACTACTGCTTCTGGCTTTGATCACACTCTATTCTGCTTTGTTTTGTTTAATTATTTATTTTAAGATGTGAAAGTGTGGTTTCTCCAGATTGGTAGGCGCTGTATACATTCTTGTCTTTGTATTCCTGTAGGCAGATACAAATGCTGTGTACAGTAAGTAGGCACCCAAACATTCCGTGGATGAGTTACACAGTTAAGACTACTGGGATAATTGCAAGAGCACGCCAAGCTGAGTGAGCTAGGACCAAAGAGCTCATCTCAGGTCTAGCCCCAGCACACACTACCTTTGTGACAGTCACTGAGGAGTTACTGCTGACCTTCACTGTTTGGTCTGTACAACAGGAAGCCACCCATTCTGATGCTATTGGGGGTGTTTGAGCCATAGACTAGTACTCACGTTTCACTTGCCCACCCTGGTGACAAGATTATCAGGAGGATCGGCAACAAGCTTTGGATATGAAACAATGAACAGACTCTAAAGCTCTGTAAGAATGTCCGTTGTGATTGTTTTTGCATGTGTATGTGTGTGTGTGCTGTATGCACACGTGTGTGAGTGTGTGCACAGGTGTGAGCACTTGTGGAGGGCCAAAGGTGATGCCATGTGTCTTCCTTGATCACTCACTACCTCGTTATTGAGACAAGGTCTCTCACTTGAACCCGGAGCTCAGCAATTTGTCTAGTCTAGTTGGCCAGCTTGCTTCAGGGGTCTCATCTCTGTCTCCCACGCACTGGGATTGTAAGAGAGCCATCATACCCACTAGACATTGGCATCCTTGCTGGGGATCCTTGCTCTGCTCCTCACATTTGTGCAGCGAGTGTTTTACCTACTGAGTCATCCCCTAGACTTCATCTGTGTGTGTGTGTGCGCGTGTGTAAATACTGTCTGTAATACAAATCCCAAATCTTTATTTCTAACCTAGCTGATGTCCTCAGTTCCGGGCAGGCACATCAGATTCTGATAAGCTTGTAAGGCCAACAATGACAAAAAGAGGAATGCTTGCTCTATTAAAAGAGAGAGAGAGAGACAGAGAGAGAGAGACAGAGACAGAGAGAGACAGAGAAAGAAAGAGAAAGAAAATGGATCATTCTATATTTTAGCTTCCTCTTCTGCAAAATAAATACAAGTCCTTCCAGATCCGGGAGCGACCGTGAGGATAAAGCAAAATAATGAAATTAACTCACATAAGAGTCATGGGGAAATTGCTACATAAACTGGAAGTATTTGTGTGATATACAATCCTCATTAGTAGATGAGATCACAACTCAGCTGTCTGAGGTAACACGGATGTAAAAGGTGTTTTCATGCAATGAGTTAATCTTAGTGAGCTCTATGTCAGGCACTGTGTTAGTCACCTTATCTATACTGTTTCATTTGTTTCTCACAGTGACGCCAAGTATCTATTTTCTAAAAGCAAAGAAAGACACGGAGAAAGTAACACAGCATGCCTTACTTTCTCACAAGCCTATTTTATTTCTGTAGACTTCAAATCCAGCCCCTAATTCTATACACTGATATTATATTTGCTATCACCTTATATGTCGTACCAATCTACTTTGTGGGCGACTGAGGCTGGAATTCCTCTGTAATTGCTGGCTAAAGCCTGCGTGTTAAGGACTGCAGTAAATACTCATTAGTGTACTTTTTCTTGGTTGATTAGCTTTTCAACATGTATTGAGCTCCTGCAATGTTAGATAAACAGGAAGTAAAGCAGGAGTTGTATGGTAAACAGAGCATTCTACTGCAGTGTAACATGTGCTACATTGCACATGTTTACCCCTCACAGTGTGATCTATATACAACACAGAGAGTGTTAGCCCAGCCAAGCGAACAACAGATGGATCAGTTCCGTGCACAGTCAATCAACCACATGCAAATACCTCAAATAAAAACTTCCCAAGAAAGCTCTGTGTACCAAGAATGCTTGGCTGGCATGCAAACCCTAGAGGACTCCCTCTCCCCGGGGAGGGGGTGGGGGTTGTACAATGTTGGAAACAGTTCTCCAACCGTATTTCCCTCAGCAGATCTAGGACAAGGAGACTGCTGGAAAATAGCTGCCTGCTGTGCTGACTCTTACTCCTGGCCCACGGACAGAGCTCTATCCCTCCAGGCTACAGCCACAGCAGAGCTAGCTTTCCACAAGACACCCAGCCCCAGAACTAGCTAACGGAAATGTGGACAGGGTGAAGGTGTGCTGTTCAATCGACCAGGCAGTGAGCACCAGTCCTCGCTAAACTCACATGGCCATTTCCAACAGTCTTCTGGAACCTATCCCATTCCCACTTCTGCTGCTTGCCAGAAAAATACTTGAGTCAGAAAAGTTTCCAGAGGGAATTGCTTCATCTTCCCTCCACTAAAATGAAAGCTTAACTCAATCTGTTCCCAATCTTTTGTGCTCCCTTCCTACAGGAGAGAGGGGATACTCCCAGATCATAAGCTGTTCCCTCCAATGATACCGGAAGCCACCTGCTACTGTCTTCCTGTGTCATTTCCTCCTCATTAGCACTGGCAGAACAATATACTCCAGCAGCCTCAGAGCAGCAAATCAAAAGAGGAAGAAAGCACGTGCGCGCGCACATGCACACGCACACACCATAACAATAACAAACAGGAATCAATAAACACTGCTCATTGGTAATGCCTAATATTAATGGTCACAATTCACACATACACACACACCCACACACAGACCCCATAACAACAACAACAACAACAATAACAACAAACAGGAATCAATAAACACTGCTCATTGGTAACTCCTAATATTAATGGTCACAATTCTCCAATAAAAACCAAATCAAACCAACCAAACAAACAAACAAAAACCCAACAGACCCTGTCCATACCTGATGTTATTCTTTTCCTATGTTGGGCAGTTGTGGAACATACTCAGGAGTAGAGTCAGGTGGATCTCTGAGTTTGGGGCCAGCCTAGTCTACAAGGTGAGTTCCAGGACAGCCAGCGCTACACAGAGAAACCCTGTCTCAAAACTCCAAGCCCCCAAACCCAACCCCCATAAAAGACAGATTGGTTGGGTTAAAATACAGTACCAATCTTTCTGTTGCATCCAAGAAACATACCTTACCAGCAAGAATAGGCATCACCTCAGAGTAAAGGATGGAAAAAGATGGGTCCAAGAAAATCGACACAATAAGCAAGTAGGTGCAGCTGAAGGAAAAAAAGAAAGAAAAAAGAAAAGGAAAGGACATGACTGCTCCTAGGTATGTTGAAAAAGAACATTTATTGTAGATAAAAAGGAAGATCACAGTTAGAGGCAGGGACCTGTGGAGGAGTTCAGAGTGCACATGACTCTAAGTTGGGCAATGTTGGGAAATGGGAAGGGAAAGAAAGGTGCAGCAGGCAGGACGCCCAAAGGTACAAAGAGAGCTGGTAACCAAAATGGTTGAATTACATAGGGAAGAACAACGCAGCCTCCCCACCCCGCCCCCACCCTGGGCTGGAGAGTTTAGGGTAGGGGGTGGTATATGCTAGCCAGGAGGACCCCAGTCACAGGTAGGAACTGAGGAATGCAGGGAGAACCTGGTGGCCAGGTCTGCTTTCATATGTTATATAAGCACCTCAGCCATTTGTCCCACATTTGAAATCCAACAGTAGCCATTTACTATCTGATGAAATAGACTTCAAATAAAGCTAATAAGAAGATACAGGGAGCGGGGCATGGTGGCGCACACCTTTAATGCCAGCACTTGGGAGGCAGAGGCAGGCAGATTTCTGAGTTCAAAGTCGGCCTGGTTTACAGAGAGAGTTCCAGGACAGCCAAGGCTACACAGAGAAACTCTGGTCTCAAAAGAAAACAAACAAACAAACAAACAAAAAAAACAAACAAAAGAACCAAAAAGATGGACATCAAGAAAATAAATAATCCAATTGAAAATTGGATGAAAGTACAAAAAAAAAAAAAAAAAAAAAAAAAAAAAGCACAAAGCACAGAAAATATGAAGCACAAATAGCTAAGAAGTACTTAAAGAACTGTTCAACATCCTTAGTTATCAAAGAAATGCAAAATCAAAACTACTTTGATATTTCATCTTACACTAGCCAGAATGGCCAAGATCAATGAAACAGGTGACAGCCCCTGCTGACAATGATGTTAGGTAAGGGGGACACTCATCATTCTTGGTGGGAGTGCAAACTTGTACAACAACTACAGAAATCAGTGTGGTGATCCTCCAGAAGACGGAATCAATCTGCCCCAAAATCCAGCTCTACCGCTCTTGGGCATATACCCAAAGTATGTTGCATTCTACCTCAGAGACACTTGCTCAGTCATGTTCACTGCTGCTACATTCATAATAGCTCAAAATTAAGAAGTGCCTAGATATCCATCAGCAGGTGAATGGATGATGAAAATGCGGTAGTGCAATTAGGCAAGGGGATAGTATCAGGGAGCTATTAAAAAAAAATGAAATTGTGAAACTCACAGATAAATGAATGGAACTAGAAAAACTAAGGTAACCAAGACACCAAAAGACAAACACTGTATGTTTTCTCTCATGTCTGCCTGTTAACGTTTAAGCCTTTGTAGATAACCACAGAGGTTGGGGATAAAGTGAGGAACCAGAGGGAACAGAAGGATCTATCCCAGGGAAGGAGCTATAGTATAGAGAGATAGAAACAGGAAGCTTAGATGGAGCGAAGGGAGGAGGAGGGGAGGAAGGGGGCAATGGGGTGGCAGGTGGAAGGATTTAACACTAAGGGCAATTTGAAGAGTCATACAGAAATATATATATATATATGAATCACCAAATAACAGGGAGACAAAGCCCAAAAAGACTTCTCTTGACACCAAGTAAAACTTCCAGTGCCAGGAATGGGTTACACATAATTGAGTTGTTGGCCAAAGGGGCCCATGGTAAGCCCCAAATAACTCATGCTGTTGCTAAGGCTACTGGTTACCCTCCAGAAATTGATGGCAAGGCACTGCTGCTGAAGACATCACTTACATACCTCATTGAAGATTGGGAAGTCAAGCTTGTGCCTAACTAGAGATTTTACCCTTTCTGACTAGAGTTTGCACCCTACCAGAGGAGGGTAAATACCAACCTTGCTACAAACCCTTTGGTCTACAATGGTGACCTGGCTGTATGGTATACTGGTACAACAGTGCTACAATGTTGTGGGCGTAACTAACCATTATCTAATTAGATTTAAGGCTCACTTAATGAGTTGGAACCCATGCCTGACACTGTGCCAGTGGCCAGGAACCTGAGACTATAAAGGTCATGGGCCTAGCAGAAACCCTAATACTATTGTTCTGCTAAAGGAACCCAGCAATAAAATGACTTCTGATGACATTCTGCTTATACTCGTAGACCACTGACTCACGCAGTCACCATCAGAGAGGCTCCCTCCTACAGCAGATGGAGACTAATGCACAACTGGACAACGTGCGGACAGTGAGAGGCCTTGAAACACTCAGTCCTAAATGAGACGTCTTCATCAAATGCCTCCACTCAGGGCTCAGGGAACTTTGTAGAAGAGGAGGCAGAAATATTCTAAGAGCCAGGGGGATGGATGAGACCAAGGAAACAAGGCCTTGTAGATACAACAAGACATATGAACTGGTAAGGATTGTGACAGCAATGCACAGAGCACAGTGCTGAGACACAAGTCCCCATCCCTGACTCGGAAGCTATCCCCAACTAACAACTTCTCACAAATAAACGAGTCTCACTGAGGATATAAACCACACTTAAGGGCAGTCCCCATACCTAGCAGTAGATGGCCGGCATAAAACAAACTCAAAGGTACATACCGATATATCTGAGAAGTAGATGTGTAGGTGTGTGAGTGTGCATGTCTGACCGTGTATGTATGCACGACTTTGGTCTCACTTTTTTCTTTTTCTTGTTTGTTAGTTTGTCCATTTAGTTTTATCCTTGTTTATTTGTCTTTTTTTTATTTGCCTGTTTGTTTTCTTAAGAGAGTTAGAAGGAAGTAGAAAGGATGTGGGAGAAGGAGGAAACATGATCAGAATATATTGTATACAATAATTGCATTTTTGATTAAAATACGTATTTAATTAAAAATGACTGGCCATCACATTCTGCTCTGGCTGCTTTCTTCATTTTCTAAGATTTTCCACATATGTCTACACATTTCCTCTCCTTTTCTTACTCAGTCACCCCACTATTTTGCATGTTAATTTAAAATATTGAAAAATTATAGAAAGCATAACCAATATTCAAAGTTCTTATGTGAGCCTATGAGATTTCATTTCCCTATAACCTTCCAAATCTAATCACTATTTTGAATGGTGTTTTTAATTATTCCCCTGATTTTTTTCATTTTAAATATTTTCACAGCATGATAACTAATTTCATCATGACATTTTCCTACTTGTATATACCTTGATTATATTAATCTCCGTTACTCTATTTTGTTCCCCTCCTACTCCAGTTGACGTTCCTCCCACCTAGTCTCCAATTCTCCTTTCACATCTGGGGTATGTATGGGCCATGAGTTTAATTAGAGTTATTTATAGGAGCACAGGCAACTTCCCAGTGGCCATGTCATTGAAAAAACTCTGTCTTTCTCCACTAGCAACCACTAGCTGTCTTAGATACTTAAGGCATAGAGGGCCTCATTAGCCCTTCCCCATCTCTGATGGAAAGTCAAAAGACACCCTGCTTGTTATAATCTTTTGTAAGTAACCATAGCTACTAAGAATTCAAGAGTACAATGCCCACATCTTGCCCAGACGACTGCATTCTACAACAATCTTCCATTACCACTCACGTTCTTTCTGCTCTCTCTTCTTTGACATTACTTGAGCTTTGGAGGGGATGATATAATTGTCCAACTTAGGACTGAGCATCCAAGAGTCACTTATTCTCTGCAGTAACTGATGCCTACTTGAAAAGGAAGCGTTTCTGACCAAAGATGAGAGCAACAACATAAATATTTAGAAGGCAATTTGACAGGAACATCCTTTTCACTTAGCAAAGCTGTGCAGTCACCCACTGGGGTCTGTGACCTTCCTGAACAAGCTTTCAGCCAGGTACCATTTGTGAATTCCCTCTTGAGGAGAAGTTTCAAGTTCCATTAGAACTAGTTATCCCCATAATAGTCATGCCATAATTACACCAGTGGGCACATCTTGCTTAGCAGGTCAGTCGTGTAGCACATAGAGTCCACAGCCAAGAAAGATGGTCAACAATAATTTCCCCCAGCATCCTTCTGCCCATTGAGAGGTGGGATTAAAGGTGAGCACCAGCACATCTGGAAATGCACAAGGAATTTAAAATGTGTAGGTTCCAATAAGCCAGGGGCTGTGCGCTCCCAGCAGGTGGAAACAGTTGGGCCCCTTATCAGGCAGAAGAACCTGGTGAAAAAGGCAGCAGAACCCTCCCAGCTGCAGAGAACGTCACCGAAATAAAGAACATATTAGGTGAGCTTGATAGTTCTGTCGTGTCATGAGAGCCCGAAAACTTAAGGATGGATCCTCATAAAGTATAAATCTAAAGAAAACAAAAAAATTAAAAGAAAATTGAACAGAACTTTAGAACCCTGTATCAGGTCACATGAAATAATCAATTTTGCTTTGCTTTGCTTGTTTGTTTTTGTTTTTCTAGACAAGGTTTCTCTGTGTAGTCTTGGCTATCCTGGAATTCTCTTTGTAGACCAGGCTGGCCTTGAACTCACAGAGATCTGACTGCCTCTGCCTCCCCAGTGATGGAATTAAAGGATTTCACCACCACCATCTGGCTGAAGAAAGGAAAGCAGAAAACAACAACAACAACAACAATTCCTGAGTTGAGAGGGCCTAGGAGATGGCTCAGTGGGGAAAGAGCTTGCTGCATAAGCTCAAGGACCAGAGTTCAGATCCCCTAGAAGCCATGTAAATAAAGGCTGGGGGCTACTTGCATTTCCACCACTGGAAAAGCAGAGACAGGGGATCCCTGCAGCGAATGGCCATGCACAATATGTATATATGCATACCACATATACCATACATGCACGTATATACACACCCCCCACATGCATATTACCATGCACCATGCACCACTTAAGTGGGTGGGCATATTCATCTGCATGTGCACTTATAGAGGCCACAAGTCACCTTCTGGTGCCTTCCTCCACTGCTTTCGACCTTATCTTTTGAGACGTGCTTGTTCACTTAGCCTGAAGCTGTCAATTTCAGCTCTGCTGACTGACTGATATGCTCCCTAGGATCCTCCTGACTTTGTCCCACACCATCCCAAAGCACTAGGATTACAAGCATGTGCTGCCACACCCAGATTTTATCTGGCCACTAGGATTCAAGCTCAGGCCTTAATGCTTGTGCAGCAAGCACTATATCCCCTGAGCCATGACCTCAACCCTGGATGTCTGACTCTCTGGAACAAATCTTGTAATACTGCATGACAACCAAACCAAACAAAGAACCTCTGAGCCACACACACACACAAAATAAAGAATGGATAGACAACAAACAAACAAACAAAAAACAAAGAACAAAAACAAAAACCAGGTAAAATGAATAAGAAAAAGGAACAAACAGGCCTAATTATCCAACACACTCAGTTACTTCCAACGTGAATGGACCGAGCACACCAATCAAAAGCCCGTGAAAGGTAGCCTGCATAGGGAAGGGAGAAAGAATACACAGCTCCCACCATCAAAGGCACACTGCATCCAGCAAAACCTTCACTTTCAATATGGTGGTTTTCAACTCTAGAGGTTTACTTTTTCACATTCCCAAATTATTTCTTCATTACGCAATGTTGCTTTGCCTTTGGGACACACAAAGCATATTTATATGGTTGTTTGTGAACATTCTTGTCCACCAATTCACTGTCGATGTCATTTCTGTTGCTATTGCTCGTGCTTTTACCCAAACGGAAGGTGATAACTTTACTTATTTCTTATTTATAGATATGCCTCATAGTTTTTTATTTTTAAATCATACACTGGGCATTATGAATCGTGGCTGCTGGTTTCTAGACTTCCTTGTCTTCTTTTAACATTGTTATATTTCCTCCTGGCATATAGCCAGACTGTTTGGATCACAGTTGGGTCTTTTCCAGCCTTCGGTGCACATCTGAAAACCTGCACAAAACTTCGCTTTTGCACATGGTCTCTGTCCCTACAATAATCTCCCTTCCCATGGTTAGCTAACCCTAACTCATACTGCACAACTCCAGCTGAGTTTCCCCTCCCCAGGCTGACTTGCATGCCGTGCCCTGTGCTCTAAAATATACTGCACTTAGCATTTTTATCACACTGGACCATGTTTCTCAACTGCACGTTCCTCTCCCTGATAAAAGTCAACTCTTCAAGGACAGAAGCTGTGACTTTCTTTACTTTGTAGCTTAGGGATTCAAGACAGAGCCTGACACACAGTAGGTACTTAGTTCATAAGGAATAAGCATTCTGATGACTGTAGACTGTCCTAGGTTAAAGGAACAACAAGAGGGCAATGCCCAGGAAGAAGTAATAGATATTCTGCCACCTACTAAATGCAGAATCTTTTTTTGACTATTTGGTAGGAATTATCCATTCAAGGTAGATAGGTTCCTGCCACTAAAGAAAGAAACGAAGAAACAGAGAGAGGTTGCATGGTTTCGCCAGGGTCACACCCAGCCAAGCACTCATTTCCTACAGTTCTTAACCTTGAGATTCTACTGCCTAGACCTTGCATGAACCCTGTCCTGAAGGAGTTCAAAGTCTCAGGAAGGAGCCAGGCAGGCAGGAGATTAACCACCATATACGGCTATGTGAGGTGTAGGTACAGCACACAGGGGAAGAAGAGCATGGAGGAGAGATGGATGTAAGAGATGCCTTCAGGGATGCCTTCTCTAAGATGCAGAGTCCTGACTAGGATTTAAAGGAAGACCATTCCTTCCGACTGGAGTGAAGGACAAGACATACTAGGCAGACAAAAACCCCAAGCAGCACAGAGAAATGAAACAACATGTTTTGGGTACCGGCGCCAGCTACCTACGTTGTTGGGCACAACACAAATGAAGCTGTCAGCACCCTTGGGCACACATTATTAACAATTTCGTAACAGTTATAGCAGGCTATTAAACCAAACAGGAAGTGCTTCCAAGCTTTGTGCAACTGAACAGGTGTCACATCCATAAAGCCAGACCTGATAGATACCATAATTGCTGGAACAAGAAGTACCTAAGCAGTACTTTATGAGGCAGAAAACGATACTGGCAAGGTCAGTGGAGGCCAGATCATGTAAGGAGGCTGGAGTCACTCCCATAGCTAACAAGAAACCACAGAAAGCTTCTTAGCAGTGATGTAACCTGATTGGATTAGTTTGCAGAAAGACTCTTCTGGTAGTCCTGCCAGAAACAGACAGGACAGAGGGAGAGGAAAACCCAGCCAGCTCAGCAGCAGTGGTGCTTATATGGGTCAGAGAGGCTCCAGCCTTGAACTTGGCCTTTGAACCAGGGATATCCAAGAAGGTACTGCTGAGAAATAATTAGGAGGGTGGCTTGCAGAGTAAATACTTACAGTGCACAACAAAGTGCTCACAAGGAAAGAGGCTGGCAAAAGTTATAATGTTTAAGATATAACAAACCAAAAAACAAACAAACAAGCAAACAAAAAACAAGCCATTTTTCCTTTGGCCTGTTAGACCTATTTAAAATACTATGTGTTCTAATTATTTAACACCATCTTACCACTTTTCCTATGGGAGCCATCCTAGAGGAGGTACAAAATGCAAGAAATGAGGCTGTTGTGTAGATCTTGCCCCAGTGGGTGAAGAACCTATTTATTTATCATTGGTCTCCTTCCAAATAGCCTCTGCATGTCACTGGAGTTCCCCGTGAGATAGAACTGATCTTCACACCCTTCAGATGAGATTTCTCAGTTACCAAACTATTCTCAGGAAGTTTCCTGCATTCTCTTGGGTGTACTAACTCTTTTTGTCTGATCTACAGAATTAGAATTAACATGAATCCACCAGAACTTTGGCAGCATCAATTCACTGGGATGGAGAGTGAACGTCAAACTTCCAGGAGGCTGAATGTGGCTCCCGCAGCTAAGTTCCTCCTGTTTAACCCTCTGACGTGAGGTCTTTTGTTCCAGTTTTCATGCGTTAATTCATCTGTGCATCCTGATTTTCCTTTTACCTCTCTGCTGATAAACTTCAGGAGCTAGGACGTCAAGTCACACATGGAAACAGTCGAAGTATCTGCCCAGAATTCATAACTGTCTGCATTAAATAATCTTTCAAAACAAGAAGAGAAGCTGACCCTATGGCTCACTTCTTGCTTCCCAGGACAACCATCACACTTTAAATTTAATGTTCCCACTCTCCTTCCATGCCGGTGCTTAGAGTCTAGAGCGGGCTGTTCAGAAACTCTATCACTGAGCTACACCCAACCCACACGTTTAATATTTTACATGTCCCTCAACAGGGCAGCATTCCTTAGACAAAGGGCTAGCAACTGGGCTGCAGGGTATGGCAGAAAGGTCATGACCTTTCAACTGAGTTGGGTGAGG
Source organism: Acomys russatus (assembly GCF_903995435.1). NCBI lineage: Eukaryota > Metazoa > Chordata > Mammalia > Rodentia > Muridae > Acomys > Acomys russatus. Next base: position 58,025,948 of record NC_067146.1, read on the forward strand.
TTACAGGTATGATGTTTGGTGAGTTATTTAACTTCTCTCTCTTTCACTTTACTGGGTCTAACATGGAGTGTATAGCTGTGTTGTAAGGTTTGCAGAACTCACAGATGTGTGAAGCAGCTGTGCTGAGTAAGACTGCCAATAAAGCTGGACACCTGGATAGCCTGTGTAGATTTTGGTAAGGGAAATATTTAATATCTTTATCATGCCGTCACAAATGTCAGTTGTTTGGTTAGCGTCTGAAGCATAGGTGGGTTCCTTCCCTATTGTTAAGAATACTCTTAACTAGTCTTCACTCCAAGACTCCATCAAGTTTCTGCAGCCTGAGACTGACTCCCTGGGTCTGATCCAGAGACACAACATCTCCATCCTACAAACAGCAGAGTGTCTTAGTCAGTGCTTAGGAGTCTCCCTAGACCTTGACCAAACCACTTGATTGGGCCCTGGCCTTAATTCTCATGGCAACCTCCAGTTGTTACATAGTACAATTTTCCACAATTAAAATTCAACAATTAATCCTGATTTTTCTTTCTCGTGTCCCTCCAATACCAACTACTTGGGAACTCTGTCTTGTTCTTCACTATAGACATGACACTTAACAGCACTACCCTGTACACAGTAGGTACTTAATAGCAGTGTTTGAGTAAACAAATGAATATTGGGCCATTATTAAGTGATTTTGTAAAATATGTATATTATTCAAGGCTATAAATGATTTGAGTAGATTATTTATTTGATTCCTAGATATCTACTCATCCATAGTAAAGATTCTTGCAGATATCAATCAACACATGTATTGAAGTGCTTTTATCATGGCGGGGATGATCTGTGCAGATCCAGACACACTATTTCCCTTAATAATTACTGTATATGAGCACATATACTTACACCTCAGTGGGACTAATGACCATCTCTCATAGCTGTTACATCCATGCAGACTGGGAAAGAAATCCATGTGATAGTATATAACGTCTACGTATGGAGGTTAACTATGTCTGAGAACGAGTTTCTGAGTTTCTAGGATGTCAGCAATAGATCCAAAAAGGCGTGTGGTGGTAACACTGAGAGACCACCAACATGCAAGACACCAAATCCTTCAACACTGATACAATCCACCAAAGTTGCTTGAGCTGAGATTTGGTTATGTTAAAGAAACTTTCCAAAGTCACAGAGCCAGGATCTCAAACAAAGACAACTGCTCCACAAAAGATCACATACACACACACACACACACACAAAGTATTAGGAAAGGCAAGGGAGAACACACAGGAGCAAGAGAGATTGCTAAAATGGGTCTTACACACACAAGCTTGAGAAGAAATTATAGTTCTAAAAACTGGGTCTTTGACTCAACGTATCTTTTCACTTAAAATGTAAAGACTCCAGGTAAGGTTTTAAGAAGTAAACACACACACACACACACACACACACACACACACACACACACACACACACACACACCATCCTAGAGCCACAAGAGCAGCCATCACCTCAGCAGAGATGATTTATTAGATTCTCAGAAAGGAGATGACAGATAGTGACGAGCATGCACAAGAGGAAGAACAGAACCCCAAGAGAAGAGCAAGTGGACGCTAAGTACAAATCCCTCCAAGTCTTCACATTAGCATGTATTATCTGAACTCACCTTTCCTCTCCAATGAACACTAGAAGTCTGATCCCCATCAGACCCTGGAGCCATGGACTTTCTCTGCATTATCTATGATTAAAATAAAATTAACTTGTTCTGCCACTCACCAAGTTTCCCATACAATCCTGAGCCACCTTTGATACCTGCTCTCTATTCATCACACTTTGCCATCAGCCAAAGCACAATTCCTGCTTGGTTCCCTTAGGTGTTCCCATCTCCATCTTGATGTCTCCAAGTGCTAATCTACACGTTAGTAAGCAGCACCAGCCTTCCCCACAGATCCCATTATGGGCTAGGGACCGTGCCTATCATTTTACCAGAGTTGATCAAATCCACAACACGTTAAGAAATAATTATCTAAGAACAAATAAATGTTTGTTGACTAACAAATAGTGTTCGCGATTATTTACTGAGTCAGTGCCCTACGGTGTGCAGTATGAACAGAAACATGGTGAAAAAGATGTTGGAACTGATCTGGAGCACACAGTCTAGCATTGCCTTCCATTTCTCCAGTGCCTTAAGGTAATGGATTTCATAGCATCTTATGATTATTTCTGTCTTCTCTGAGGTCTCTTGAGCTTCTGAGATGACTCAGCAGGTAAAGGCATTAGACACTCAGGCCAGGTGACCTGAGTCCATCCCCAGAAAATAAATGTGGCAAGATAGAACTGACTCCACAAAGCTGTCTTCTAACCCCTACACTGACACTATGTCATTCACTCACGTGTACACACATAAACACAGACTGTTGTGAACTAGACAGAGATGATTATCTGTGCTTCTAAGATGCAGGGAAATTGATGGACAAAGATGGAGAGCTTGAGACAGCTTGGGCCTTAGACTGTGCAGTAAGACCCCCATCTCAAAAACAAATAACCAACCAAAGAACATTGTGTGTGTGTGTGTGTGTGTGTGTGTGTGTGTGTGCATGGTGTGTGTGTGTGTACATGCACGCACATATGTGACTTAATGAAAGAAAAAAGACCTCCTAAGTTCACTGTTCTCATTGAGTAAGAACAGAAATGACTTCTGGGATCCAGAGATTGAAGGGGTTACACAAGCATCCCGCTTCACTGAAGATAAATGTTTCCTCAAAACTGTTTTAATTAGTTCATTATTTTATCTGTGTGGGTGTTTTGTCTGCACACCATGTGTGTACAGTGTCCACAGAGACTGGAAGAGGGTGTCAGGGTTCCTGAAACAGGCATTACAGACAGTTGTGAGCCACCATGTGGGTGCCAGGAACGAACCCAAGTCTTCCACAGGAGCAACAAATTCTCTTAATTGCTGAACCATCTCTCCAGCCTCACTTCAAAATGTCTTAAGTTAAATACGTTTATTAAGGAAATCACCAATAAAGGTTGGTGAAAAAAAAAAAAAACCAGCATGACTGTGATCCCATACTCACAGAGGAACACTTATTACAGTTCAACATGTGGCCTCCCAAATCATTTCTGTGCACATATATAGCATGGAGTTGTGCAAAAAGTGCTATCTTTGAATTTTTAAAATAAATCGTGTACTAACAACATACATAAAGGTTCTTTATACTTCTCTTAAAGGATGAATCTGCTGCAGTAAAGCAGAGTTATACATTTCTTTGGAGATGTGTGGAGCCTATGATACCCAGCATCCCTCAGCAGCGGCACGTGTGGAATGGGAGGCCACTCCCTTAAGAGCTTCCTTGGTTGAGACCTGGATCCCAGCTACCAGAAGATCACAAGAGTTAAGTCTTTAGGTCGAGAGAAGAACTTTGAGTGGATGAAATACATGAAGCATCGTCTCAGAAGCCATTCTTCTGTCACTCTTGGGTAGTCAAACTGCCAGGACACCCCCCCCCCAATGGCACTTACTCTTCTACTTATTGTTTAATTTTTGGAGACCCACATCACCGTATGACAAGGCTGTTATGATCTACAACCTCAAAAAACATGCCACAAGCAGAGCTCACAGTTGTATAAGAAATTCAAAATCACACAAAATTGAAAACTATATCGGAAGTCAGCAAAGCCACAGGCTACCTCTAGAAGTTCTATATTTAAAAAGATCTGTTACCAGGATGGAGAAAATGGCTGAGTTCAAATCTTCAGAATGAGCCTGCTAGCCTGGCTTAAGCAGCTGCAAACAAGAGACCCTGTCTCAACCAAGATGGCAGAAGATTGACATCAATGTGCTCTCTATAACCCACATGCATCTGTACTCACACGCATGATCATTAACACACATGATGATTTAAAAAAAAATTATTGGTAAGTGTGGCTCACTTAGCAGTAAGTGTGATAACCCGTGGGTAAGTACTTGAATGAGCCCCCCCCCTTTTTTTTTTTTTTGCCAATGATGAGAAACATTCAGACAGAATCATTTGAAAGGCAGAAAAGCAATGACCAGGAGCAAAGATCTGTGAGCAACAGAACCGTCTTCAGCTTTTACACTTCTGGCAAGTGATAAAAGGCATCTCTAATGACAGCAGCCAGATGGAGATCAAATGACAACTGAGAGTTGATAATGGTCCCCAGCAAACACAGGGTAACAGGGTAGACGCAAGGGGTGGCTGGCAGGGCGGGGGGTGGGGGTGGGGGTTGGCGTTGGGGGGTGTTTCCTGGCACTGCAGCCCAATTCTGGGAGCAATGATGTTATCCATGTCAGGCACAGCCAGTTCTGAGGTGCTGCCGGCCAGCCACCTGCTACATTCCTGAAGCATTTCAGCCAAGACCTTGCATTCCCTGAGCTCTGACCTGTGTTAGTTATTGGCTACTGCCAGCTAACTAATGTCCCCTAAGGTGGGAGGGTCCTGATGTTGAGGCAGCAGTTGCTGATTTGACAGGTCACAAACATAGGAAGCCTTCAGAGGATAAAAGAAAATGTGAGGGCGTTCTAAGGTGGATTTGGGAAAGTTATTGTTTGGTAGTTGAAGAAACACAGATGAGAAATATTTGCATAATAACACCAAGGCCAACTCTCTAGTACACAGAAATACCTTATTGACATGGTCAAATCTCTTCTCAAGAGGCCTATCTACATCCGAGAAGGATCTTGCATACTGGCTATAGGCATGGCTGCACTGAAATTCAGGGGACGTTTTCTCAGTATTTTGGTTACCATCAGTGGTAGTCTACGTTTTAGAGAACATAAATCAATTATAAGCATAGCGTTTTGTTTAGATGAAAGAAACCAGAACAAATGTAGGTAGAATGGAAACTGTACAGAGGACGTCATAGCACTAACAGTGTATGGCTACGTGCCATGTGCTGTAAGTATCACACAAGTGTATAGTATCTCAGTTAATCTTGGTTTTGTTTGTTTGTTTTGTTTTGTTGTCTTTTTTTGTCCCTAGAAAAAGAATGCTCTTTACTTCTAGTGCTGGAATTATAGCCATCTGCCACCACATGGGTCTAGACATCATTGATTTTTTTTAATACTGTGTAGATAAGTATATTAGTTTAGAAGAAGCTTTCTTTATTTAAAAAAATGTATTAAATAGGGAAGGGAAATACTCATGTCATGAATGAGTCTAAGAAAAGCAGACTGCAGACATCGGAGAGGACAGCCTTGAAGGCTCCTGAGAGCTATGGCTGGATTCAAGGCCACAAGTGTACAGCTTTGGGGGGGTCACAGATGGGTTTGTTTTGATAGTTTACATGTAATATATAAACCCAAACTTCTAAAATGGGGTAGAGGGTCCAATTGCTAGAGAAAATTAGAGACATGCCAAATTTACCGAACTTAATTCAGATGGTCATTAAACAAGAACCCCACCTGGCCTCAGTCGTTTTACCATCTGTTGTCCGTGGTCTCCGATGCTTGAGTTCCCACCAGCTCCCAGGTGTGGCCTGTTTATTAGGACACAAAGCCAAACTATACACCACAGCATTTGGTAACCAGACAATATGTTGATGTTAATGCAGCAAGCTGGAAGAAAGCTTCAGCTGAACTCTGGAAGTGAGATGGAAACTTTGAAAATCAGAATCAAAGCAGTGAAAAAAAAAAAACAAAAAAACAAACCTGTGTTTTGAATTCTTGGAATTCTTTGGTGACTGAATTGTTTAAAGACCAAAACACTGTCTGTGTGTCTGTCTGTGTCTGTCTGTCTGACTGTCTCTGTCTCTGTGTGTGTGTGTCTTATTGTCTGTCTGTCTGTCTCTCTCTCTCTCTGTGTGTTTGTGTGTCTTTCTGTATCTCTCTCTCTCTGTCTCTTTGTCTGTCTCTCGCTCTCTCTTTCTCTGTGTATATGTGTGTGTCTCTGTCTCTCCGTCTGTCTGTCTGCCTCTCTCTATTTCTCTCTCTGTCTCTCTGTCTCTCTGTGTCTTTCTGTCTTTCTGTCTTTCTCTGTCTCTCTGTCTCTCTGTCTCTCTCTCGGTGGTGAGAAGGTATGACATGTTTCAGTGACTGAAGAAAATAATAGAATAACAAAATTATTAAGTACAAAATATTAGAGCTGGAATAGATTTAGAAAACAATCTTCTTATTTCCAGTTGTGATCAAAGTGTGTCTCACGGGTTATGGCTGGTGTGTGTGTGTGTGTGTGTGTGTGTGTGTGTGTGTGTGTGTGTGTATGTGTGTGTGTATGTGTGTGTGAATGGGTGCTAAGTGGAAATCAGTACTACCCCCATCCCATTCCCTTTAGGCCACTACAGCCACACCTCTGCACCTCTGCTTTTGTTTGTGTGGGTATTGTACCCATTTTGTCTTTGGGAATATGAGAATTCTGCTTTTCTTTTCTTTTTTCTTTTTTTTAAAGTTTCATAACTGTTTGACAAAGGAAGAAACTGAGGAGTGGAGCCAACAAGCAACCTGCCTTACAGGATACGTTGTGTAATGCATATCCTCGGAAGGACATTAAACTAGATTTATCAGAGTTGGCTACGTGTACAAAGTAGCTGCACAGATTGTAATTGCATAGCATCACTCCAAGATGTCCTTAAATACAGACCAGGAAAGTCTACAAGCGGCTCTTCCTGTATTTTCAGTGGGGCTGCCTACAATAGAGAGGACAGCTGGGTCACCCTCTGAGGCTCCAGCTGAGAAAATCCATGGCTCATTTGTGTTTATTGGCCAAAGTATTAGCAAACCTACTTCTCATCCCTGGGTTTTAAGGAGACGAACCAAAGCATACGGTGAAAATCATATATGTCAACATGAGAGTGTTGAAAACAGGCCATCACTCTGCCACCTACCGATATGGACTGTGAAGCAGAGAAGTGTTTGTAGAGGAAAAACTGCTACAGTGTGCTGATGGCATCTCCCTGTGTAAAGTTTAACACCTGCTTACAAGCATGGAAGTTAGACAGGTACAAATTGAAATTGTAGTAAAGACTGGTCTAACTTTCCTTTACTCTTCCTTTCTTTTGTTTTAAATCCTTTATTTATTTACTTATTTACTTATTTTGGTTTCCTTGTTTTCACTCCATCTTTGTGCTTTAAAATCTCCCAGCTTAAAAGAAAAAAAAAAACAAGGACCTCCATAAAACCTTTTCAGAATGTATTCAGTCCCCACTATAAAACAAACAAACAAATAAGCAAAACCTGAACCACCATTAAAGATTGTATTCTTCATCATTATAATCTGTTTATGCTGCATTGAAAGAACAAGCTTTGAACTTGGCAATCAGGTACCTTTCTACCTATTAAGATTTACTCAAGCCGGGCGTGGTAGCACATGCCTTTAATCCTAGCACTTGGGAGGCAGAGGCAGGCGAATCGCTGTGAGTTTGAGGCCAGCCAAGGCTACACAGAGAAACCCTGTCTCGAAAAACAAAAAAAAAAAAAAAAAAAAAAAAAAAAAGATTTATTCGAGTTCAGTGTAGTCTAGCAGGGATCACTCATCATTAGTTTATAAAACACAGCAGTTGATAGCCCTTAAAAACAAACGAACAACACATGCAACAGAAACATTCTAATGGCCTGGAGGAAGTAGAAGGAATAATATGCAGATAGTTTGCACATCCTTCTGTGCTTTAACAGGACTATGAGCAGGGCTGTATTTCATCTGGCTTCCATTCTGCTATGACAAGGAGACCAGAAGGCTTTCATCCCTGTCTCGAAGTTAGTCCCCACAACTTCATTTTAATTAATTAAATTAATTTTGGCTTGTTGAGACAGGGTTTCTCTGTTTTAGCTCTGGATGTCACCAGGCTGGTCTCAAACTCACAGAGATCTGCCTGCCTCTGCCTCCAGAGTGCTGGGATTAAAGGTGTGCTCCACCACTGCCCAGCTCACCACAGCTTTAAATCCATATGTACATCTTTTTCAGCACAAGATCCGATTAAACACATGTTTACCGATCTGCTATATGCAAGGCACCATTCTGGGCATTTGGAGATTAATCAGGGAAGAAAACTAAATTTCAACCCAGTGGTTCTGAACCTGGGGGTCGTGACCCTTTTGAAGGGTCGAGTGGCCCTTTTACAGGGGGCCACCTATCAGATATCCTGCATATCAGATATTTGAAAGTAGCAACAAAATTAATTTTATGGTTGGGGGCCACCACAACATGAGGAACTGTATGAAAAGGTGGCAGCATTAGGCAGTTTTGGAACCACTGCTCTGACCATGGAACTTATACCTGAGGACTGGGATGGCCAGGAGAGGACAATCAGGTCGCCAAACTCTTAAAGAAAACTAGATGTGTCAGAGGATGAGCAATGATGTATTTTTAAAAGACAGAATACAGTCTTTGCAGATTGGAGGGTGCAGAGGTGTTAAGACTTCTGCACTTTGGCTTCTAGAGGTGAACAGGCAGAGACCAGCAGTTACATTCATCTGAGTGGGACTTAGAAGCGATAGTAAGAAGTAGAGAGCGAGAGCAAAAAAAAGTAGAGCCAACAGTATTTACTGATAGAGTGGAAGAGGGCTGAGAAAGGAGTCAGTGGAAAGAAAGGTGATGCCACCAACTACAGATTTAGAAGAACAAGAAGCAGGGCAACTTTTGTCATTTGAAGTTTGAGATGCTTACTGATACCGATGAGTAAGCACCAGGGCTCAGCAAACTGCATATACATTTGATAGTCACCGGAGTATAAATATTAAGGCCATGAGACTAGATGAGGTCATCAAGACCATGATGACAGAGAGAGAAGATGTTCAAGGACAGAGCTTTCAGGGGGAAGAAGAAAACTTGGCCGTGAAGGTGATGTGTGAAGAGGATCACTCCTTTGGGTCAGAGAGGAAACTCTGAGTCTGTGTAAGGAGCAGGGACAAACCTACAACAGATGGTTACCAACTCACTTTCCTCACCAGGAACCGGCCTGCTGACCAGCGCCTCTCAAAACACTCCTGGGATGAAAGCCTTCTGAGACGAACTCTCGGGGTGAGAGGTGGAGAGTGGGGTGAGAGGTGCCCTGAAGGACTCTAGTCCCCTTATTTTGACACCTTGATTGGTTGGTGAGATTTTGAACACCTAGAGGCAACACAGGGGAGCTGGCCCAAATTGCCCACAACGCTATGTCTCCCTCTGTCACCCCCCCACCCCTCTCTCAATTTGGCCTAGGTTGACTTGTTGATAACCCTTCTATTTCTGCCTCCTGAGTATGATATTATGGACATATGCCACCATGTCAAGCCACCGTGGTTTCTTAGAGCAGAAGAGAGTTGCCATAGGGTAAGTAATTCTTAAACCCCCAAACAGTGGAGCTGGGGATATTGTATTAGTTTTACATGGGAAGTAACACATTGCCCCACATTTAGTAGCTTAAAACAACAGCTAGAGCACGATGGCTCAGCAGTTAAGAGCAGTTGCCAGCAATCATGGTAATCTGAGGTTTTGCCCTAGAGCCCATTGGTGGAAGGACAGAAATTATGAAAGTTGTCTTCTACCATTCCCACATGTGTGCCTGTGTGTGCACATCTTCCCCTCCCCTCCTCACACACACACACCACATATGCACAGACGTCATACACACAATATATCATACATAGACAGCATATACACATAAATATCACACATACAAATCATACACACACATTCCACACATACATACCCACAGACACATAGACACACATACCACACACAGACACATCGTGTATACATGCAAAGTAAAATAAATAAATAAATGTTTAAAAATTTTTATTTTTAATTGTGTGGTGGGTGGGGGAAGGTATGTGTATGTGAGTGCAGGTGCCCCAGGGGGCTAGAGGCTTCAGACCCCTGTGAGTCTGTAATTATAGGCAGCTGTGAGCCATCAGACATGGGTGCTGGGAGCAAACGGGTCTTCTGCAGGAGCAGTATACACTCTTAACTGCAGTGTTATCTTTCCATCCCCCACCCCAAATTATTATATTAAACAACATCTACTTAATATTTCAGAGCTTCTGTCTATCAGAAGTCTGAGCCCAGCTGCCCAATGGGAAAGAAGCATGGGGGCTGGGGAGAGGGTGACCCATTCCTGGCTCTATAAGCCTGGCTAACAACTCAGGTCAGGGAAGTTTGTAGGCTCAGGTAGGCAGGGAACTTATTATTGATGTTTAACTAAATCGACAACGCAGTGAACTGCCTTTTAAGTATCTACGCTTATACTCATATGCAATTCCACGTCACGCGGCAGCGGATCTGAGCCCCACCCATGTCCTGAGGGTTGGTCCAGGCACTGCTTGCCGCCGGAGAAGTAAGTTTCTCGCTCAAGGGTGGCTAGAGCACTTTGGGGGTGAGGCTTGTAGCTTGGACACAAAGCCGGGTTCCTAGCCTCTCCAGGGGAGGTGGGAAATGAGTTCCCATACCAGGTGTTACAGTTAGCTCTTTTAAAGAATGAGACTGCAGGTCTCAATACACAGTGGAAACTTGGAAGGTCATGGCATAGAAAGCAGACAAACACCCGAAACCAGCCAAAAGGCTATGACATGGTCTGTATTAGAAGGCAATGGAAATGTGGGCGTTGCAAAGGCCTGTGATGGTACTGCAGTGTTACAGCTCTCTGGTTCGTGTGCCTTGCCAGGTAGGCAGGGGAAGTGGGTGGACACCTGGAGGCAGGTTCTACATGATGCAGACTCGGCAGGTGCTTCCCCAGTAGACAGCACCGTTCTTGCCATGATGGAGCAGGTGACTCCATATGGCGGCATAAGATGGGAAGTCCTGGAAGCCTGGCATGATGCTCAGGACCCCTTCTTTTCCTAGAATGATGGGTCTGAGACTATTGTGGTGGAGTGAGAAACAAGCCAAACTTTACTGGTGAATGAGGGATTTATAAGCCTTGGGCGGGAGGAAGGGGATGCTTCATGAGGGTGAATGTGCCTGATCCGCTAGGGCTACGGGTGCCAGGATACTTCATCTACATACAGTACTCTGTTTACAGTAAATACCATGGGGTCTATCCCAAGAAGGAGGAAACAGTATTTGATTATCCTAAGTGTGAGGGGATGGCTTTGAGGACTATGTGACAAAACCTGTACTAGATCAGGTGGAGTGAGGACCTTGCTAAGAAAGAGAGTCTGCCTACATAGATTGAGCGCGAAACAGCTATCCAGAGAAGTCAGACTTCGACTTTATCCAGCAGAGTGCCACACCCATAGACAACAGTGGCTCCCAGCTTCATTGAGGGAAGCCTCTTTATATAAAGGACAGTAGTGAGGATAGACACTCATGGCTACCCAAAGTGCGGAAAATAAGCAACGGTTATGGGTCCAGCCTTAAGCCAGACACGTACACCACCTCCTCTAAGCCTCAGAAACACTCCAGAAGAGAATGTGGGAAGTAAGTAAGAGCCAGGAGATAGAGTCTATGAAACACTATTCTCTAGACTCAACACAACTACTGAGATTATTACCTCTCGGCAACTAGAGTTCTATGGGTCCAACTATGCATTGGAATGAGGGGAATGAGTCGGGCTCCTGGGGCTCCCCGCTCTCCCTCTGAACTACTGCTATTGACATACTCTGGAAGATAGGGAACTAGTGTCTTTAGTTGTGTATCCACTGCTGAGAACACTAGTCTGCAAACTCATGGCCACACAGACTGCCTTGGTTTATCTCAGTGGATCACAAAACAAAGTGAATAGTCATGAGTGTAAGAGATTTGTGAGGAGGAGTGTTGACAGGTGGTTGGGAAGAAGAGGATGGGAGTGGTCAAAATGTATTTTGTGTATGTGTGAAACTGTCTAAGACAAATTTAATTAATAAATTATTCATAACAGTATGTAGTAGTGCTAGTGGTCTAGCCGTACAGGCCACTGGCTCTCCCTCTCTGAGTCACAGCCACTGTTTAAGTCAGTGTTGATTAGGCTACACTCCCATCTAGAAGCTTGGTGGGGAGGGATCTGCTTCTAAGCCTGCATAGGCTGTTAGGACGATTCATGTCCTTGTTAGGACGATTCAAGCCAAGAACGGAAAAAGATATTCAGTCTTTCCTTCAAGAAGATCCAGTTCTCTTCTGAAGACTTCAACTGGTGGTAGGGAGGTAGGTGCACTGGGAAAGTGTTGCTCGTGTGAGCACGGAGACCTGAGTTTGAACTTCTAAGACCCATATAAAATGCTTAGTACAACAGGGTATATACATGGTTATCCTAGCACTGAGGAGGGAGAGAAAGGCAGATCCCTATGGCTTAATGGGGCAGCCAACCTCCCCTATGTGGTCAGCTCTGGACCAAAGAGACACCTATTTAAAATAACAAGGTGTCTGGTTCCTGAGGCTGTCCCTTGAACACAACCCAGGCAGGCACACACATGTGTATCTACATGAACATGCACCCACATGACCTTCCCTATCTGAGTCAGGGCTGTTCAAGAGAATTTCCCTTTCTTTCATTCAAAGTCAACTGCCTAGGGACCTTAATTACACTTACAAAGTCCTTTCCTCTCTGCAAGGGAATGTAAAACCCTATTGTCATATTTTATCAGTTAAAGCAAGTCACGAGTTTTGCTCACACTCAGGAGCTGGTAGAGAATCATCACGGCCATTCTTGGCCTTTTCCCCAAGAAACTAAACCTTCATGTTACATTCTGCTTTAGACATGTTTCTCATTGCTGTAAAGAACAAACGTATACTTGACATGAACAAGGAGGGAAAGACCTGTTGTACCTCAGAGTTTCAAAGGCTCTGTTGATTGGGGCTAGTTGTGAGGCCATCACGGCATGGAAACACAAGGCAAAGGCTGCTTCCCCCCCCCCCCCCAGAGAGGAGGCAAGAGAGAGGAAGGCACCAGGAACTAGGTACATCCTTCGGAAGCACATGCCCAGTTACCTACTTCTAGCTAGGTTCCAGCTCCTAACATTTCTGCTGTCTTCTAAAGTAGCACCAGTAACTGCAGACCAAGCTTTGGGGTAGGATGGGGTCAGGGAAGGGTGGGAACTTTTCATATCTAAGCCACAAGTTCAAAGGGAAATACTGATCCTAAGGAAAGACACATTTTTAGGTGACAGTAAATCTTCTCCAAATAATGTTCTGCAAGAAAAATGGAGGTAAACTAATAGGGTTGCTTTGAAGAAAAAAAAACAAACGAAACAAAACAAAAACCAAAAACCTTATCAATCTTATGCAGATAAACAAGAGCAACAAGAAGTTGCAGCCTTAAGATTCTATAACTTAGGACTTCAGTTCTAGGCAGTAGAGAGTGGCCTGCCTCACACTGAAATAGCAAAACTGCTTCTCTTGGAATGAAGGAGACATTATAATCCTGTGTTGTAGAAGCAGTAACAGGAATGCAGGTATGATAAGACTGAGGATGATGTCACAAAGACTTAAAGATGCAAAAAGCAAAATAACTTAATACTTCTCTAGTATGTTTCCCCCATGGCTTCCAGATGCAACCATTTGGGATTGTTATAAATAGAATTAAAGTATCATTCTAGTCTTCTGTAATTCAATACCTGGGACTACCTGGAGTATTTAAAAATAATGTGTGTGTGTGTGTGTGTGTGTGTGTGTGTGTGTGTGTGTGTGTGTGTGCGCGCATTCCTGTAATTCCAGCACTCAGGAGGCTGAGACAGGAGGATTGAGAGTTTGAGATCCTGTCAGAAACAAAATAGTAACTGTGCTGATTAGTTTTATGTTAACTTGCCACAAGCTAGAACCATCTGAGAAGAGTGGAACCACAATTGGGAAACTGCTTCCATAAGATTGAGTTGTAGGCAAGCCTGCAGTACATTTTATTAATTAGAGTCTTATTTGAGAGGGTCCAGCCCATTATAAGTGGTGCCATCTCTGGGCTAGTCATGGGTTCTATGGGAGAGCAGGCTGAGCAAGCCATGCAAAGCAAGGCAGTAAGCAGCACCCCCCTCCACACCCCCCCCTCCGCCCCGTGGCCTCTTCATCAGCTCCTGCCTCCAGGCTGCTGCCTGGTTTGAGTTCCTGTCTTGGCTTCCCCAAATGGACTGTGAGATTCAGGATATGTAAACCAAATAAGCCCTTTCCTTTCCTAATTTGCTTTCAGTCATGGTGTTTTTAAGCACAGAAAAAGAAGCCCTAATCAATACATATCGAGGTTATTGTGCTGAAAATGAGCACCTATCACTATAATCCAGGTCTCTAATGTACAGCTGCTGCCAGGCAGAGACGCTGAGTGCAGTTGCCACTTCCAGCCATAATAGCCACAGGAAGCCAATGCCTGATGAGACATGCTGGGTAGACTCAGCAATGAGGCAGTGTGACACCAGCTTGTCTGAGTCAGAGAGTATGACATGGATACTTTTGAATCCCAGAGGGCTCCTTCAAGACTTGGATAAAATGCCTCCTTTACAAGGCTAAGCATAGCATGGAGTATAGTTTTTAAAGGAATAATATTATATTTTACTACTTTATACACGTCTTAAACTTCCTCTAGCTGATTTTATTGGGGGCACTACTGTACTTTGTTTCATCTCAATAGGCATAAACAGTGTGTGTTTCTACTGTCCCATTGCTTCCATTCAGATGAGAAAGTTATGGGACTTTCAACATAGCTGGCTGATGACAGTGAATACCATTTTGTCCCCAAATTCAGTTGAAGCACAGGTGTTATGGCTATTCTTGGTTGTCGGTTGTCAACTTGACTACAGATGGAAATCTAAAGCTCAAAAATGGAGAGCAAAATAGTGAGTGATTTTTTTCCCCTTAGTTTAAAATAGGATGATCCACTTCTAATCCAGATTCTGAGGCAGCAAGATACACTCCTTTATCTGGATCTTGAGGTGACAAGACACACTCCTTTAATGCAGGTCTTGAGGCAGGAAGACACACGTTTCATCTGGGCCACATCTTGTGTTGGAAGCCTATATAAGGTCATGGATAAGGAAGCTTTTGCCCTTTGCCTGCTTGCTCCAACCTTGACAGCAAGACCATTCCTTCACTGGCATTAGAGCCTACATCTGCAGGATGCTGGCACATACAGAAGACCACTGGGACATCTGGCCTCATGGACTGAACAACTTCTGGATTCTTCCTGTTGATAGCCAGCCATTGTTGGATTAGTTGGACCATAGCCTCTAAGTCATTCTAATAAAGTCCCTTTATATGTGTGTGTACATATATATTCATTAGTTCTATAAGTTGCACTATTCTAAAGAACCCTAATACAATGGATATACAAATTAGATCATGAGGTCTTTGTAGCCAAAGAAATTGTTCAGTGCTTACATTTTTGAAGTGATGATAAAGGTGGGCTATCTGAGAATTCCTGTACAGGACTGTAGGATCGTGACATATTGGTTAATT
The DNA here is from genome assembly GCF_903995435.1 of Acomys russatus. Taxonomy (NCBI): domain Eukaryota; kingdom Metazoa; phylum Chordata; class Mammalia; order Rodentia; family Muridae; genus Acomys; species Acomys russatus. Next base: position 58,041,208 of record NC_067146.1, read on the forward strand.
CTCAGATTCTTTCCCACTCATGACACCCACTGTATTGTTGAGTGTAGGACTTGTGCTGGGTGTTTAGGACACCAAGCTGATGAAGTCATGGTCTCTGCTGTCACATGATCCTGTAATTCTTTGTCAGCTTGCGATCACAGTTCCTTCCAGAGAACTTCTAAGAAATGTCTAATGGGTGGAATCCTGGAGTTCTAGGGAACACAGTTCACCAAACCTCCAAAGCATGACTCAGACACTTTTGTGTAATTTTGATTTTGCAAAGCTGAAACTGCTCTAGTGCTTGCCTGTGTTGTCGGTCTTCCTGGTGCTGGAACAAAACAGCTGATGGAGGCTGCTTAAGGAAGAGGGTTTACTGTGGTTTCACAGGTCCTGCGTCCAGTCCATCCTGTGAAGGCTTGACAGCCAGAGCTGGAGGAGACTGTTCAAGTGGCATCCTCAGACAGGAGTGAGCTAAGAACGCCCACGCTCAGCTAGCCGGCTTTCTTTTCCACACAGAGTGAGGACTCCCAGGCCATAGAAAGGTGTTGTCCGTGACCAGGTCTTCCCTCCTCAGCTAGCCTGATCTAAATGACCCATCACAGGCATGCCCAGAGGCTTGTTTTAGCGATGACTCTAGATCCCCTTAAGGTAAGGATCTCTGTTAACCATTACAATTGAAGCCTAAGCCTCAGTGATGACATTTTGTCCCTGTTGCTGTTCTGCAGGGGGGCCAGGGATCAAATTCTGAGCCTGGAGCACACTAGGTAACTGCTCTACCATTGAGCTAGATTCCCAGGCCCAGTGTTGAGGAATTCCTTAACAAGCACATCCAATGTAAAGATTTAAGGTACAGGCATGAGATACACAAGCACCTCAGACTGAGTCCTACACAGACATGCGTTCCTTTACTCAAACATTGTCTCTTGGTGACAGAGCCCTTAGGGATTGAACTAGAAATTCTACCTCCAATAAGTGAATTGCAAAACCAACCTATAACTTTCCCATTAAGTTAAGAATTGGAAAATACGTTGTCCACAAGAATAAAAACGGAAGAATGCAAAACTCACATATGCCTCTGTAAAATTTGCTCCTGTAACTATAAGCTGCCCTGTGACCTCCATATAAGCACTACTAGGAATGTAAGCATCTGGAAGGCAATTTCACCACTGTTGATGACTCCAGTAGGTTCAGGTAATGCTTTTGTGTTTATTGAATAAGCTCAAAACAAAGGGACTTTTGAACTATTCAGTAAAAGTCTGCGTTGAAATTTGCTTTTGAATTTGTAACTCCTGTTTGCAGTTATAAAGGTTTGTCTTCCACCTACAAGTTGCCATTATCTCAAAGGTGAAAGTCTAGCACACGGCTAAAACGTCCTATAGTTAGTTACAGCTTCATGAATCAGCTTCAGTATTTCAGAGTGAGATCACAGGCAGTGGCATACTCTTTTGCCTGTAAAGGGAGGTTCAGGGACCATCATGAGCACTTTGAACTTAGACCGTGGGTCCTGTGAGTGCTGTAAGTTGTCTCTCAGTTCTCACCTGATCAGAAGGAGCCTTCTTCAGGAAAGATTTTTAAAATGGTGAATTTGGCCCATTAGACATGTGGTCGCCAGCTCCCCAACTTAACACTGAGTGGGCAGAAATTTTACCAGTGTTTTGAGGAAAAGTTTCCAACTTGGTACCGTGCCATCACTACACACAAGTGTCTTGGGTTTTCTCTTTGGAGCTTCAAATTCTCACAACCAACCAAAACGAAATCAGACCAGACATCAGGGCACCAAAAAAAGTATTATTGTGAATAAGCAGCTTTGCCTGAAACTTGCTTATAAACAACACTTCTGAAGCAAGCTTTGCCTGGCACATTGGACAATTTAAATGTAATCTGCTTACTGGTTAACAGCTAGAGGTGGGGGGGGGGGTGCATTAGCCCTGGAGATAAAATTTTAAAACAGCCCCTTAATATGAAACGACACGAAACGACAATCGAAAGATGTCCACAACTAGAAAAACAATCGGCAAGCTGTTTCAGTCCCAGCCGAGGACACTTGAACCGCTGCAAAGCCCTCCGCACCAGATGGCTCGCCACCAACTAGCTAGAGCTGGCTCCGGACCCCACCAACCGGGTTTCTGCACCACCCTTGTCCTGTGGGCTCCCTCCAGCGTAGCTCCGCCCTCTTCCGCTCCTCTCGACCCAGCCGGGCGGGGCCAGGCTCGGAGTGTCAAAGTCTGCTAATTTGTATGAGCCAATGGCCGAGCCGCATGCAAATGAGGCTGGCGGTGGTTGGCTGAGGGCTAGCCCCTTAACTCTGGAACCCGGCCCTTTGTCCTCCAGTGGCCCATAGGCGGCTGTGCAGCGCTTCCGAGAGGACTAGGCGAGAGGCCGGCGGGAGCCGAGAGGGGAGGGTGGGCGAGCGCGGAGCGGGCGCTGCGCACTGGGAGGGGGGGCAGAAGCAGCCCGCGCCGCGTTGAGGGGTTCGCACTTGCAATATGACTTTGGAGGAATTCTCGGCTGCAGAGCAGAAGACCGAAAGGTAAGTGTGTCTGCGGACGCGGTGGCCGCTGCCCCTCCCGCCTCGCGGCACAGGGGGTTACCCGACTGACCCGCTCTCGCCCTGCTCCTGCGTAGGATGGATACGGTGGGCGATGCCCTGGAGGAAGTGCTCAGCAAGGCTCGGAGTCAGCGCACTATTACGGTCGGCGTGTACGAGGCTGCCAAGCTGCTCAACGTGTAAGTGGCCCCGGCTGCCCGCGCAACCCCCCACCCCCCACCCCGCCTCTACCCTTCTCTCCTTGGGGCGTGTGCACTCACCGCTGCCCCCGCTGCCTGCAGAGACCCCGACAACGTGGTGCTGTGCCTGCTGGCCGCGGACGAGGATGACGACAGGGACGTAGCTCTGCAGATCCATTTCACACTCATCCAGGCGTTCTGCTGCGAGAACGACATCAACATCCTGCGGGTCAGCAACCCGGGTCGGCTGGCTGAGCTGCTGCTACTGGAGAATGACGCAGGCCAGGCGGAGAGCGGGGGCGCCGCGCAGACCCCAGACCTGCACTGTGTGCTGGTGACGGTAAGGGACCCAGGGCTGCAGCCCGCAATCTGCCGAGCTGGACGCTGATCTCGCGAGGGGGTTCCGATAGTACCGAGCGTGTCTAAGCTCGTGGGTGGCCTCCAGCGGCAAAACATATCCCTGTGAGTCAGCAGGCTGCCCAGCTACCCCTGCCTACCTCTGCATTACCTCGCGTGACTAATTCTCTGATTAGATAAAGCCAAATAAATTCCCGGCTCACCCTTCATTAAGAAGTCAGCTTCCCTCTTCATTTGCTGTCAAAGCTAAAGCTAGAAATGGTGTAGGAGAGAGACCCTCTTAATTCTCTGAAGATACTCTGAAGTGTACCGAGTGGAATTCTTTTCTTTGCTGCTCGGAGTTGTTTAAATGGGGCCCTCTCTGCCCTTCTCCCCACCCCTTAAAAATGTCAGGTGGATGGAGAGTGTTTTTAGAGAGAATGTGCTGTCTAGGACTTCAGGGTTGTTTGTTTGTTCGTTTGTTTTTATATTTTTGACTGGTGTAGAAAAGTGGCAAGCTGATTACTTGTGCTGCCAGTGAAAAGTGCTTTTCATCGTCCGGGAAGATAAGAGCTGGCAATTCAGCTGCCTGACTTGTGTGTAGCTCTCGCATCGTGCACACGCCTGAGAATGTTTTTTTAGAAATATTTTACTTACCTCCCCGCCAGGGTCCATGCTTGGTAGGATGGTCTTATGAATGACAGCCTCATGCAGAAGGGTACAGACAATTATGCAAAACTGTGGCCCAGTGGGCATCACAGGTGTTTAGACTTTGCCAAATGCTTAAACAGAATGTTCAGGTTTTGGGGTCTTGAAAAGTTGTACAGCTAGTGGTCCAAGCTGACGGTTTCCTAAATTTGTTCTCAGAACCCACATTCATCACAATGGAAGGACCCTGCCTTAAGTCAACTCATTTGCTTTTGCCGGGAAAGTCGCTACATGGACCAGTGGGTTCCAGTGATTAACCTCCCGGAACGGTGATGGCCTCTGAGTGGAAATAACTGAAGCAGATTGCACTGAAGTTTTGAAATGCCTTTGTAGTTACCCAAGCAGTCACTCCCTTCGCTGATGCAAGGATTACAGAAATTGATGCCAAGGGGCTGAGTGAGTTCAACTGCATGGGGGCTAGGAGGTGACTTTGCAGATGGAGAGAGGTGAAAAGAAATGGAGGAAGCTGGGTTGAAACAGAAACCTTAGTCAAAAGGGACAAAGATGACAAAGAACTGTGCAAGAAAGAAAACTACTAATTTAGGATGGTCGAGTTACGTTAAAACAAGCCAAATATTGCTTTGTTGAAACTTTAAATACGCAGCAATAGTTCGGGTATTCTTTTGGTCTTTATGCCCTCAAGTAAAAGGAAAGTAAGAAGGTTAATCGTATTTTCAAGCCACAGTTTAATGTATTTTGATGAGATGTTAAACTCTCAGAAGTTTTATTATAAATTGTACTAAGTTATTTTATGATGTGAAAGGTTATTTATTATACTTTTTTGAAGCACAATATCTAAAAATAAACTGATAAGGAATAATTGTGTCATTTCTCTGTGTGTGTGTGGTTTGTCTTTTACAACACCGACTCTATTAACAGGCATTTTAGTGAAGCTTTGCTTTACTTTACACTAGGCAGAAAGATGGGTGATTTTAGTGGGTTTGAGTAAGGGAAAAAGAAATATTTAGAGGTTCGCTGTGCAAAGTCTGAATTACACTCAATTATTTAAATGCTATAGTAAAATTGCATACAAAATGTGAAAGGAGAGAGGAGGGCTACCAAAGCCACTTAAAAGATAAATGTCACTTTCACTGGGGAAAAAACCGTTTTATAGGGTTCTTACGAAATGAGCTTAATTTCTCTAGGTTAAAGAGAAGAAAAGACTATTGCTAACAGTTACAACAGTTTGTGCAAAGGTGCAGAGGCCCGAAAGATCACAGGCTGCGTAGTCAGCAGTGTGACTCTGTGCACCTCTGGTGTTGAAAGATAAGAGATGCTAAGGCTAGGTGGGGGGTCAGCTCAGACTGTGACAGGCATTCTTGCATCAATCACCCGTATGTATTTGAGCTGTCACAGTTTGCAGAGGCCTCTGGACTGCAGAAGGAAGTAACATCCTTAGTGTTGTGGGTAGATAACGTGGGGGTGTAAGGGATAGTTAATTGGGTGAATGGTTGTCCTACTGTTGTAGGATGGTCGAGTCGGGTGTAAGCAGGTTTTGTGATGGTTTTAGTTTCTTAGGGGCACTGTACCTTCGGCTGAATATTTGCACTACTGCTGTGAGGGATCTGGTCTGGCTATGTTAGAGGGAGGAAATGGCAGAGAAGAAGGAAGGGGGGGAGGGTCGGGAAAGACTTCAGTAGAAGCCTTCCTGCTGTGTCTGGTCAGAAAGCACCTGGTAATTAACTGCAGCAGCATCCCCCCCACCTCCCTCCTGTAGGCAGCACCAAGGAAAGCAAAGTTGCACACTGAAGAGGAGACCTGGCACAGCTCTAGTCTCCACGTTTCCAGCCTCTCCCACAGGAGCTCTGGAGGCCCCCGCTGTTTGCCAGCCTTCCGTGTGAAGAGCAGGAAGAGCAGAGGAAACAACGAAAGCTTTAAGTGGCTGCTTATCTTGTACAGGCCTGCGAGCCTTCTGCTTTTCCACTCTTAGAAACGTGGGGTTCTAGGCCCACAGAAGTAAGCCTTCTGCTTTAAGCCATTGTGTAAACCCAAACAATTGTTAACAGGAACATATGCTTTTTTTTGCATTAGAAGATTCGAGAGCAGTGACTTTCAAGCAAGACCTTTAGCCTTTTAGGATCTTTCAATCTGTGTTAGCAACTGTTGTATCTCGGGAAATAGGATAACGTTAAACCAAGTGGGAGGAGTGGAGAAAAGCAGCTGTTGGCCGGAAGGAGCATGGTGGTGTCAGCTATGTCTCCATCAGCCCTCCCCCATCCTGATGCCTTCGTGTGTAAAATGAAGTCAACATTGCCCGTCTGTCTCCCCAGTTGCCTTTTGTAGCTTTGTAATCTCTTGGAAGGATGAGCTGCTGTCTGGTCCATAGATGTCCCTGTACAGTAGGTGCTGAGTTAATATTTGTTAAGTAAGTGAATGATTAGAAATCTTGAGTACAAACCCCAAAGGCTGTGGCCTTAGTGGTAGAGCATGTATGAGATCTCACACTGATAATCTGTGGCACTGGGAAAGATAATTACTACCTGGTACATGGTATTTGCTCAGATGATAGCAACAGGAAAATAAGGCCTCAGAGAGAGATCTGCCATTTATCATACATATTATTTAAAAAGGAGTTCGAGTCACTTAAATCCCAGTGCTTAGGGATAGAAAATAGCGGCTACAATCCTAAGATGACTCCATTTGTTGAACGTCTCAACAATAACTGCAGTTACTGTTTGTTGATTTTTGTTTTGTTCTTCATGACATAAATTAAACATCCGTTGAAATAGAAATCAAATTATGAGCCATCGGTGGCTTAGTAGGCGCTTGCCACCCAAAGGCTGACAGCCTGAGTTTGATCTCCGAAACCCAAGGGAAAAGAAGAGAATTCACTTCTGAAAGTTGTCCTCTGACCACATGAGTGCTGTGACATGTCCAGGCGCATGTGTACACACATACACACACACACACATACACACTAATAAGTAACATTCATAAAAAAATGTATGAAAGTTTTTGAAATAAGTATACAATTACATGTATAAAAATGCTTCTAACTTATGCTAATATTTAGTTAATTGCTTTTAAAATTATTAAACAAGGTTGAGACAGGAGGGTTACTTTGAGTTGAAGGCCACTGGGCCTAGCTTGGTATGTTCTTTAAAAAAAAAAAAAAAAAAAAAAAAAGCAAACAACTGTCCTCCATACATGGAACAAGAACAAAAACTTTTATACATGTCCGGGGTGTACTGTTTGTTGAAAAGTGGAAAATACCTATTTTTCCACAGGTGACTTCACCATAGACTCAGTATTGCTTCTGCTTTGTCTGATTAACTGGAGTCTTCAGTAAGTTAAAGCTTTGTAATAAAAAGAGTCCATGAAAGTGACTAATCTAGAATAAACTATTTCCTAAACTAAGAGGTATTATTTGCAAGAAAGAGCTTCTAGCTAGAAACTTCTAGAGCCTGCTTTACCACCTTACTATAACTTATGAAATAATTGTTTCCTTTGCCTTCACCCTTATGTGTTGTTTTATTCTTTGCAAATGTAGTAAAAGGTCTGTTTTCTTCAAATGGAGGAAGCTTGGTGGCATCGACCCAACACCAAGCCAGAGTCTCTCAAACTATGAGCTGATTTTTCTTTTAAGCAATTCTTATGTAAACATAAGAACTTTGAAAAAGTTGTATTTATGAAACTACCAGGAACTATGTATCGTGTGTTTACTATGGTCATTAGACTTGGCTGGAGAAGATACTTTGGCCTCAGGGAGCTCACAGTCCTAGTGAAACACAAAGAGCATTGATGTGGCCTGAAGCAGAGCTCAGCAACCAAACGCACAAAGGACTATTGTGGTAGTTTGAAGGGTAGACGTTTCCCCAGGGCAGGTAGGATAGAATGGAGGAAAAGGTTGTAAGTTCTTTGATCAGAGTTAGCATTGTATTTTGCAAACAGCATAAAAGTGCTTGGCTGATGGATATGGGTATAATTCTGCTAGATGCTGCAGATAGCCTATGGGACCTCTTGGCGCTAAAATGGTTATAATTTGTAAGGAAGTCAAGCACATTCCTAAAATGGATTTTTAAATACCTAGCATGCACGTGGCACTGTGTTAGGTCCCAGGACTATAAAAGCAGCAGTGACTTAACCTTTGAGGATGTGCCCAGTTTATTTGGGGAGAGGGGTGGTGGTGGCTGCTGTTTTGTGGTTTTGTTTGTTTTGTTTTATTTTTGGTGTTCCTCTGCCTTGGCACTGGGTAACGAGGGAGGGGACAGGTCCACTGAAGTCGAACAATTTTCCAGGAAACATGAAGCCGTTTCTTGCAGGTGGTGGGGTTGCTTGATGTCATTCTTGGAGGAGGAGGTACACAGATGTTTGCTGCTAGTTCCCAGGGTGTGCCAACACAGTTTCATGGCAAGCACTTTCCCAACTGTAATTCACCAGCTCTCACATTAGACTTATGGTGGTAGGTCCTGTTACTCTCCTCATGCTGCAGGTGAAAAGAGATTCCAATTTTCCCCAAAAGCGTATTGTTAGTGAGTAGCAAAGCCAGAGAGCATCGTGTCTACTGATGGTAGGCAACGAGGCAGGAAAGATGGAAGGTGCCAAACTATGATTTGGTTGAAAGGCAGGCTTTTACCAATTAGGTGATGGGAAGCTCCTTAAAATAACTGGTAGAGTTGAGGCTGCAGTAACTATGTTGGGAGGAATGAGGACATTCCAATGTAACACTGCCCTTCCCTTTGGCTATCAGACTGTGGAGACAATGGACCCCCAAGGAACTGGAATTCCCCCAGGAGTGTCATGCTGAGAAGAAAAGGGCTGGCGCTGCTAGCCAGCAGGGAAGCTTTGTCACAACAGGGGACTGAGCTGGAGGCAGGAACCAAGACAATGATGTGTCAGTGATGGGGAGGGTCACCCCTTGACCAGGACTGCACATTTCTTGCCCTCAGTTTAATGGAAGCCTCATGCCAAGACTTAGGAGGAGGTCGTTAAACCTCTTATTTATTCCTTTGCCCAATTTGACCTCCTTTCTCTGCATTTCACCATTGTTACCAATTTCCTGCCAAGGCTGGGTGGTTGAGTCCAGCTAGTTAGGACCAGAGCAAGTCCAGGGACATTGGGGCTGTAGCTCAGTGGTAGTGTGCAATGAAAAAAAAATCTATGTGTATATAGATTATACACATATTTATAGACACAACTGAGAGAAGAGATAGGGTATTATCACACCATGAGAGAGCATGGAAAAGATGAAGCCATAACTCGCAAAATCCTGAGAAGTTAGAATGCGGCCAATTGAAATTTTATGCACACAGCATTTAACAATTAAAAAATAATAAGTTGTAGAACACTGAACCATGAGTACCCTTCTATTGTCTCTTGATACTTTACTGTATATAGGGTGCCCCCCCCCCACCAAATAGTCCATTAGATAAATTTGTTAAAATAAAGGCAACAATGTCTTGGACATTCCGTTTCTAGAGGCAGGCAGTGCAGGGCTAATCTGCTTCCTCACCAGGGCCAGTCTGGGAAACACCCACTTTATCACTAATCTACCTCTGTACCAAGTGCTCCCTTTTGGGCCATCGGAACTCTATTGTTCAAAATCCAGTGTTGGTACCTGTACTCCCAGGGTTCTGGAGACTGAGGCATAGCCAGTCCAACATCCAGGGCTGAGCACAAGCACTGTGCTAGAGCTTGTTCCATTAAGGTTGACCCCCATGTGGTTTCTGCCTGCAGTCACCAGACAACCTTCAGACCAGTGTGGTATGAAGGCAAGCTTGGCAGATACCCCCAACAGCAGCCCTTTGCCTGTGCGATGTGATGGTTAGAAAGCCTTCCGGGTCTCTCCCGGTGCTGTTTACCCAGGCATAGGTATTAAGGGAGTAAAGACAGGCACGCTGGAAAGGCAGAGATACTCTGAAGGCTTTGCATGCCTGCGGCAGCAGTATGAACTTTGCTCTGCAGACAGTGAGGCGACTCAAGAGTATTCATTTGTTTATTTATTGACAGGATCTTGGATAATCCTTGAACTCAGTATTGTAGCCAAAGATAGCCTTGAACTCCTGATCCTTCTGCCTCACCTCCTAAGTGTTGGGATTACAGGTGCATGCTAACACACCTGGCTTGAGGATTTTACACCCTCTTCCCCTGCAAGAAATGTCCAGATCTGAATGTTTTCTGGTTCTCCCTTCTGAGACAGATTTAGGTGCAAGCTGGATCTCATGCTAGGCAGAGGGCTGGTTGCTGTTGCTGCGTGCACTTTACCATTCTTTGGTGCTCTTCATGGCAGCCTCAGGGCAGACTTGTCATGCACACGGGACCTATCCTCCTGAACATGGTTTGGGGCTGGTGAATGTCACTTTTCAGCCAACCAGAGATCTTCCTAATGTTAGGGTCTGGAACTCAATGAAGAAAACTCCCCAGACTCAAGTAGTATGCACACAACAGAGAGCTTGTTCTGCAGAGAATTCCAGCATGCTAGGGTTGTTCACTCATACAAAATGGCAACTTGACCCTGGTCAAAGGCATGCAGATCTTTTTAGAGGGAACCAGGGGACTTCTAAGAGGGTGCACTATCTTCTAATTTTATTGGGTGGACTAAGGAGGAATCACAGGGGGTGTAAACTGATAGGCTCAGATCTTTCCCACATGCATCTCTCTGGGACCAGAAGCATCCAGTTACATGACTCTGACTAGGATTGCTGCTGTAGGCCAGCATCTGTACATGACTTCTGTTATGGGCCGTTTAGCAATGTCCAATCCTCTCACTAACATCTTTATTGCAGGGGAGAATTTCTTCTGGTGTTACCCAGTGGACAGACACATCCATCATTGCTGCCTACTCTAGAGACAGAGGCTGTTTAAGTCTAAGGGACAGAGAAGCTGGGGAGCAGAGCTCTGAGGTTAGATCTGTGCGTGAGCCCAGGCATTTTCAGTCATGTGCTTGAACCAGTTTCATTTGCAGCTAAAACTGGGTAAACAATAGCAGCTAGAATGTAGGACTTTAATACAAAAACTAGGACAGTTCTAAGTAAATCACGACATACTAGGGATGGGATAACCATTGAGATGTAATATGAATAAATTAATTAAAAATTTCAAAAAAAAAAAAAAGACATACTCCAATGTTGGTTCAGCATAGGAGTGTTTCAGAAATCTGAGAAACAAGGGGATGGGTTTGAGACATATCTGGGAATCAAACAGGCATGAGCTGGTTGTGAGTTTTAGGAATGGGAGGTAACTCCTCAATATTTCTTCAGCTTTCAGATCAGGCAACTTAGGGATAACAGTGCTACTAAGTGAACTCTGGGGAGGAGAGAACTTAGCTTTGGACTTATGTTTCAGTTTTAATGTGAGTGTTAAAAAAGTCCAGTAGAGGGCTGTCAAGTTGGATCAGGGCCTGGGCTCCCACATGGCAGCTCACAAGCATTTGAAACTCCAGTCTTAAAGGATCTAACACTGTTCTGGCCTCTAATATCCAGGCAAGACTCTCATACACATAAAATAAAAATAAATAAATCTTTTTTTTTTTTTAAAGTCCGGTAGGGCAGACATGGTGGCACATACCTATTGAAGAAGCTAAGCCAGGAGGAACATGTGAGTCCGAGAGTTCAAGACCAAGCATGGTTAACAGTGGAATTCCCACCTTAGAAAAAAGTAAAAGAAAAACCCAATACCCCCAAACAGAACAAAACCAAGGTTGGGTGTGGTGTGCAGATCCATGACCCCAGCCCAGGGAGACAAAGGCAAGTTCTAGGCCCACCTGACCCACCCAAAAGGATTATGAAATACCACAGGAGCCCAGCAGAGCGGGAAAGCAATGCAGTCACATTTCTCCACTATAGTATTTTGTTCATTGCAATTATCTCCATAACTAAAATGTTCGGACCCTCTTAAAATTTTCTACCAACTGCCTTTCACCCACACATTCCAGTACAGCCTTGGCTTGACCCTAACTTCTCTTCCAGCTGTCTTAGCCTCTTATGCTTCTGCCACAAAGATCTGCACCCCAGGCTTCTTTCAGAACCTAAGTCTTACGCATACAGCATTTTCACTGTTGCGCCTGTCTCATGGTTGGAACGTGAAAGGTCCCTTATAGGCTCAGGTGCTTAAAATGCAATGTCCCTAGCTGGTAGCACTGTTTTGTGGAACCATTAGGAGCTGGGCCTAGCTGCAGGATGTGGACACCGCAAGTAGGATGCATGGGTGAGAGAGCCCCTGCTCTGCCTCCAGCTCTTTCCATGCGAAGACATAACCAGTGCTAAAACCTGTGCAGCCACAGGTAACTTCCCCACCAAGACAGAATCCTTTTAAACCCTGTATCAAAATAAGTTCTTTTTTTTTTTTTTTTTTTTTTTTTTTTTTTTTTTTGCCTTAAAACCGCTTCTGTCACTGAGTCCACAATCCTTTCCCTAGTCTTCACCAAACAGGCTGTACTCACCCTTCCAAGTGCAACTGATACTTCGCCCTCTCCACAGAACTGCTGCCAATTCCTCCAGGCACAGCAACAGCCAACAGAGCTTTTGCCACGCTGGGTAGTAATTTCTGTTTCCATCCTACTGCCCATTCACCATTATTTCCAAACAAACTGTGATGCAACTGACCTGCCTGGGGCAATGGGGGAGTGAAGAAACAGTAGACACGAGTACAGAAAAGCTGGAGTGAGTGGGCTGGGCTCTCTGATGGAGATGCACCAGTCACCTGGAAACTCAGTGTGTTTATTACATACAGCTGAAAGAGGTAGGTTAGCTAGTTAGGTAAGGGGTCTCCGTAGAGGAGCAGTCTCAGGCTGCAGTCATTGTGAGGAGGAAGCTGTAGTTCAGGTTCAGCACATATTATCAACATCCATACTGGAATCAAGGGAAGGCCTTAACATTTCCATGGGTCTGAGGCATTGGAGTCCTTAACAAGGCCATGCTCATGGCGTTAATACACATTTAAGCGGGACTTCATCTGTTCCCTGCCAAACTATCTTTGCCTTTTGGGGCTTATCTAAGACTATATCTTCCATTGTGCTGCCTCCCTGGTGGTGGCTCAGCAAATGAATGGGTGAAAACCAAAGGCCTTGCCATTCACATTTGACTTATAAGAAAGGCCTTTGATGCTGGGTGTGGTAGTGCACACCTTTAATTCCAGCACTTGGGAGGCAGAGGCAGGAGGCTCTCTATGAGTTTCAAGGCCAGCCTGGTCTACAAAGTGAATCCAGGACACCCAGGGCTGTTGCACGGAGAACCCCAATCTTGAAAAACCAAAATAAATAAATAAATAAATAAATTTTAAAAAGTTTTAAAAGAACTTTAAAAAAATTCTATTACTTGTAGAAAATTAACATTGAAAATGCCTTTCTGTAATTAAGTTTTCCTTAGAAATTCTCTTCAGTCCTGGTAACAAGTCCATAGCTGAAATATTGGGACACGAGGTTTCAAACAGCTTTAACAGAACGCAGCGCACTCATTCTTCAGAGCCTCCTCTGGACTCGGCTTCCCTCTGCCTTTCTTTTTCCCCTCCAGTGCAGAGCACGGAGACCCCCCATTACCACAAATCATGCAGTCAACTTTCCCACACACTTGGGGAAATGGCAGGGATCAGCACACATGGTGTGCAAAGGCTAAGCCTTGCTCTGGGAAAACCATCTTGGTGGCTATATAGGCTAGTTTTTATGACTAGCCACAAGCTAATGTCGTTTTGGCTGAGGGAACACCAATTGAGAAGATGTTCCTACCAGATTGGCCTCTGTACACACTTGTAGTGTGTTTTCTTAATTGATGATTGACGGGGGAGCACCCACCTCACTGTGGGTGGTGCCCCGCCCCCTGTGGTGTGAGTAAAACAGTAAGCAGGGCTCCTCCATGGCCTCTGCCTCGGTTCCTGCCTCCAGGTTCTGGCCCTGTTTGACTCCTTCCCTGACTTCCGTTGGGGTGGACTGTGATGTGGGACAAGCCGGAAGCAGCCCTTTCCTCTCCTCCTCTCAAGTTGGTTTTGGTCACGGTGTTTATCACAGCAATAGAAACCTAAGGCAGTGATTATGGCAAAATCCAAAGCTGGAGGAAACTCTTAGGTGTTGCCTGGCCCGGATTCTTTTTTTTACTAGACCAGAAGGCAAAGCAGAGGTCCTAGGCATCCTGTGCTGAGACAGCAAACTGTCACCCTGAAGAGAGAGTAATTCAGTAGGCCCTCCTTTGTAGTCATCCAAGGCTGGAAGATATTAAATGGAAAATTCAACACTTCGTAAATTTTATTATAGCATATTTATATTAATGTTCTGCTGTTATTCAACTCCTACTGTGCCCATTTAAAAATTCAAGTTTTATCGCAATTCTGTACATATAAGAGAAAGCACCGTACACAGGACTTGACACTACCTGTGGCTTTGGGTGCCCACTGGCAGCATAGAGTGTCTCCATCATGGATGAGAAAGGGGAGTAAAGGGGCAACGGGCACCATGTGGTTTTCGATGTAGATCAAACTATAAGAATTTTAATTTGAAAAGCATATTAAATATTCTTGTGGATCTCTCTAAGCTTCTACCCTTGTGTGTGTAAATTGAGACGAAAATAGCAGCTATTGCCTGGATCTGCTGTGAGAATTAAGTTAATTAGTAGATGCAAAATACTACAAACAGAACCTAATCATAGGCAGCACCAGCGGTAGGCCGCCGTTTACTCTTTGCTGAGACACTATACTCTCATCCTTTCAGGCAGGGTTTCATGTAGCCCAGGCTGGCCTCACCATGAAACTGAGGGTGACTTTGACTCCTGATTCTCCTTTGCCTCTACTTCCCAAGTGTTGGGATTCCTCAACTAAGCCAGCATACCTCCTGGTCCTCTTGACTACTAAAAAACTTGTTTTCTTACTTTCTTGATTTTAATATCTGAGGTATTTTCATTAACAACAACAACCACCACCACCAAAGCAAACAAAAACCCATCAAAGACATGCCTATTCAAAACTAAAACCAGAGATCCATATATGGGCATAGAATTTGGATGACATAAGCTTCAGATCTGCACACACACACATGCAAATGCAAGTGCGCGTGCGCACGCAAATGCACACATACACACATGCACAATTTACTTTGCTACAGGGTCTCATTATGTAGACCAGGTTGGCCTGGACCTCAGAGATCTACTTGCTCCTGCCTTTGAGTGCTGGAATTACAGGCTGAAAGTGTGTCCCCAGGTTTCATTTTCTCTTTTACTTGTGTTAAGCATGTATGCACATGGATGCAGGTGCCTTCATTGGTTACTTTTCTTTTACTGTGATCAGTTACCGTGACCAAAATAACCTGGAGAAGAGTTTTTTTTTTTTTTTGGCAGGGGGGGGGGTGTTCGTGTTTAGAGTCAGAAGGTTAAAGTCCATGACCATCGTGGCAGCAAGCACGACAGCAGGCAGGTAGGCATGGTGCCAGAGAGGTAGCTGACAGCTTCTTTCTTGATCTACAAGCATGAGGCAGAGACAGAGCTATCAACAGCAGCTGAAACCTAAGCCTGGCCCAGTGGCACACCTACATCCAGGCCACAACACTCAATCCTTCCCAGACAGTTCCACCAACTAGGGACCGAGTATTCCCATATAGGTGCCTGTGGGGGGCCGTTCTCATTTGAGTTCCCACAGTGTCTATGAAGGCCAGAGCCTGGAGCCCTGAACTGGAGTGACAGATGTGAGGAACCCAATGTGGGTGGTGGGAACCAAACTTAGGACTTCTGGAAGGACAGCAAATGCTCATAACTGCTGAGCTATCTCTCTAGCACTTCTGAGGGATAGGACATGATATAATCTTTCTGAGCTTGTTTCTTGACCTATAAGATGAGGTTAAATCACATTTACTTTCTTTTAAACAGTGGCTATGAGACTTAAGCAGAACACACACAATGTGTAGACTACTGCTGTCTCCCTCCCCCATGCCTTGCACAAATGCCTAGAACTCATGACAGATGTTCCCCTGCCTGTATTGAAATATGTCTCACTGATATCAGACCTGAGAATTATGTAGAACAAACCACTTCTAACACATTGGCGGTGGACAGATGCAGAAATGTAATCCTGTGCTTACAGAGACCATGAAGCCTCTGTATAGATTTGAATTAAAGACAGGGTGTGCAATTTACATTTAAAAAGTGTAAACTGACTTATTTTAAAAATACATTTCAGCAGGCGACTTCATCTAACTTGTAACACTAGTTCTAGTTTCCCTGGACATGTAAAACTACACAACTGGTGAGCTGGTGAACTAAAGGATTAATTTGTAGCTCAGAGTGTCTCCCTCATATACAGAATGCACTTACCAAGTTTGAGGCACTGGTTTCAATGCCCATCACCAAAGGAAAAGAACTGTATACCACCACCAAACACACCCATTGTAAAGCTGTCCTCATCCTAATCCCAGGGGACGCTAACATCTCAGCCTACCGATGCCTAGGTCAGAAGGTGCTCTTGCCCATGTCTGTCCAGCTCAGAATCTAATGGAGCCCCAAGTTGTGTCACATGGTGTGTGCCCTCTAGCTCTTAGTGAATGTCACTAAGTGGGGTGTGTGGAGGTGCCAGGTCTACCAGAAGTATCAAGTCTGGCATCACTCAGTTTGTGTTTTAACTGTTTCTATTATTTTCATAACAGCATGGACTGCCTGTGAGGATTGGAAGGTGTTACCTGGGATACCGCGTTTATAGTAATTCCAATGATACTTAAAAATGTACTATTATCTTGTATTCCTTTGTGCTAATAGGCATTGCTTTTCTTCCATAATTCTATTTATGGCATCAACAAATAACATTAAGCCATTAACACCTTAGCATGAATTTACTTAAGAGTTTATTATTTAGTCATGTGTATGAGTGTGGATCTGTGTGGGGGCATGTGCTCATGCTTCGAGGTGCCTGGGGAAGTCAGAGGTATCAGATCCCTTGGGGATGGAGCTGGAACCACTTTGAGGTTGCCTGATGTAGAGTGCTAGGAACTGAACTCGGGTCTCCAAGGGCAGTGCATGCTCTTAACCCTCTCTCCAGCCCCAGGGCTGTAATTTCTTGCAGGGCAAAGGCAACACTGAATTTTGAAAAAAAAAAAAAAAAAAAAAAAAACCTGATGGCTGTGATGAATGTTAAGACTCACAGTGCGTTTGTCTAGAGATGGCCTGGACATTCGAATGCAGGCTTGATTGACAAGTACACAGACAAAGCACAAAAAAGGGTCTGAAGGCAAAGGTCATTTGCCGCTCACAACCGCCACAGGCTGGGGTAGCAGACACTAAAGACAAATCAGTTAGAGGTGCTGACCATACATATCAAGGCTATATAAAGACAGAGCTGATGACGGGTCAGATTCTACAAACAGGCTCACAGCTGTAAGATGGAGGGACACGGTGGGGGAGGGGGAGGGGGCAGACTGCCAATCCCTCAGTAAAAGGCTGGGAGTGGCTGTCCATGTGTCTCTGTAACTAGCTGCTTGACAGTGAAAGGCTGATGATGGCACATGTAGAGAAAAGCTGAAACACTGAGTGGTACACATCTCCTGGAGGTTACTACCGCCGTTGGCAGGTCCTTCCTGCCTGTAACTTTGGGTAGTGTATACTTAGGAGCCACTCTTGGCAAGGGCCTCTTGTACATACCTGAGAGTAGTGTACACTCACTTCCTGCTCTTACTGCCACTTTTTGCAGGTGGTGCACCTTAGGGTAGTATACACTGTGGTTTTCCTCTTTCCTTGGGGGGGGGGCTGGGGGGCTGATGGCCACCAGCCCAGAGGCAAGAGGAGTAGAAGCTGAGGTGCAGGGCTTAGAAGGCTGTAACCACGATGGAGATCAGACACTCCAGAAACCACTTCAGGAGCCAGGTCAACTTTACTCTGTTGAACAAAGGCTGTATTATATAGCCCTTGGGGAGTGGGTGGGAGGCTTCCAGGATAGGTGTTTATAATTGGTTGAAGCCAGGTACTTTAAGGATGCTTGTTTTACACTTGGCAGCACGCTCCTGTCATATGAGTGGGAACACAGTACCTACTTATCCTATAGGCACCAGGAGGGGAGAGGTAGCAGACAGCTATGTCGGGGCCAAATGTGGTTAGGGGCATCTATGTCTAAAAGACACTCTTCAGATGGAGCCAAGCAGAGAGCCAGAGGCCCTGCTGGGGAGAGGGAGTCCTGCAACTAATGCTGAGCTCAGAGTAGCTATCCAGACAGGGAGGGCTGTGACTTCCAACAGCAGTGTCCTTCTAACACACTGCTGGCAGGTGCCTCCTGCCCATAACTTAGGGTAGGGTAGGAAATGTTTCACCTGTCACGCTTATTGTCACACCCTTTCAGTTTTGTTATCTCCTGTCTCAAAATTTTACTAAATTCCTCTATCATCCCTAGCACATCTGTCTTCATGGAGTCACAAAAATCTGTGGGAGAGGGTGTAGCAAGGATGAAGAAGGGAAATTAAAAATCAGCTTTAGGGGATTTGGTAACTACTGGTACAAGTGCTTGTTAGCCTTGGCCTCACTCTCACAACCAGAGTACTGAGCACCTGTAGTCCTTACTAGATAGTCTGAGGACCTTCTGTTCCACTGCGCATGTACTGTGGGGGTGGGGCTCCGCAGAGGTGGGAGCCTTCCCTCTAGATCTACTGTATTGCCAGGGGCTGGTGGGCTGTTCCCTTCTCCTAGCTGTTCAGAAGCCGCTCTGTGACCTTCATCACTACAGAAGGATTACAAGGGCTGGGAGTAGAGCATCTTCAGCAACTGTAATGCTACCTGTGTTCGTGGTCACAGATGGAACTCAGGGTGGTGTCACTCCTAAACATCTCATAAACCTCTTGGTTTTACAGGATAGATGGTGGTGTATGGGAGATCTACACCTGAGCGTGGAGTTCACTGTCTCTTCCTCACAGGATTAAAGCCAACACAGTGGCTGTTTTGTTTGTTTTTCTGCTTCTCAAGCCCCAGCACACGTGTCACATTAGTAGCCCTCTTAGAAGACTTTGTGCGACACTTGTCCCTCCCTGAGCTCCCAGAATGCCCTTTCATGACTCATGTCCCACACATGGCACTGTAATGATGGAGGTAAGTACCAGCATCCCAACGTCCTCACACGAGACTCTAAGGCTGGCAAGGCCTGAGGAGCCTCGTTTACCTGTGTGTCAGCAGCACTGGCTCTCAGGAGGAGCTTAGAGAGCGCCAAGCGAATGAAAGGAAAAGGGAAGAGAAATGGCCTTTTATTAATTTATTGAGCAAAACAGGGGAAGGAGTCCATGACACACTGACCAAGTAAGTAAAGCAGGGTTTTTAATGACTCTTCTCTCACAGCTGTGAACATGTTGGCAAGTGAAAAAATTGCTTTTATTCTTTCTACAGAACAGAGTTCCAAATAGCGGTCACAGTTTTAAAATGGTTAAGATGCTGGACGAGTAGCCAAATAATATTATCAAATAACAAAATCTCAACAACAACTTAATCAAATGAAACGTTACTGAGACATAAGAGAATATGTGTTTGGAGTTAACATGGCTAAAAATGAGACATTACAGAAACCAAGTCTGTAAACCTAGCAAAAGGCACTATATAACATAAGTGATTAGGTGAGCACACAATATAGACAGACCAGTATCTGAAGAAGCTTATAGCACCAACACACTGGCAGGACCAGCAGAGAGGCCGGTCACTCAACCAAGGCCTCTGGGAACAGGGGAGATCTCAGCCACCATCTCCTTCTACCCCCTGGTGACAAATGGGTAAGAGGAGGGTCAGAGCTGACGTGCCTGGTCTGCTCACCCAGCACAGGACTTACCAGACTGCCAAACACTGAGAAGTGCTCTATTCTACTTGATTTGATGTATTTTACTCACAAATAGGCTTACGATGGAAGAAAGCAACCAACTTCATGGAATACTCCAGCATTACATTTATTTCACTGGAAATGACTCTTGGGCCCATGCACGGACACCCTTTAACACAGATTCAGAGTGATGGGCCTGAGAGTTCTATTTTAGGGGTAAGCTGGTGGGAGGTGGCACCTGAACAGAGACAATTTGGCACATCTTTAAAAAATGTTATTTTATTGTTACTCTGTGTGTGTGTGACCTTTACACACTGAGCATGCAGAGGTCAGAGGACAACCTGTAGGAGTCAGTTTTTTTCTTCTACTTTTCACATCCTGGAGATCAAACACAGGTTGCTGGGCTTGGCAGCAAGCATCTCTACTCACTGAGCCATCTTGCTCGACTCAGTTTAGCACATCTTACATTGTATAAACAATGAATCAAAATTATTAACTTACTGGTATACAATTTTCCCCATGGAGAGTTTAAAGATCAGCAATGTATAAAAATAATCCAAACACAGAAAAGGCAGATCAGCCCTTCCCATGAAAATATTTGATACTTTTTTTCATATGGTAAAGAACTTAAACACATGATTTCAGAAAAACAAAATATTTAGCTACAATCCACAGCTTATGAACTACCTGCTATATAAAATTAAAAAGAATGTATGTTTCTTCAAAATGCTTTGGAGTCACAGAATACTGTGTATTCTATCTTGCCACAGCCCCGAGGCTTAAAATGGACAATTTTATGATGGACTATGGGGATCAGAGTATAAACACTACAGTGCTCAGAGGAGTGTGAGTTCAGACAAAACAGATTGAACATACAGAAATGAAGCCAAGCTGTCAGTGTAGGAAAGAAATCCTACTTGGGACTTGTGTTCATCATGACCGTCACAACATACTGCTGCAGGCAGCTACATGGCTTCATACGTGAACAAAGACAGATAAATAAGTGACTTCTGTGTGTCATATATATGTATTATATTTAATAGTCATATATTTTCACATAGACGTCTCACTGTAAGTAAATCAACATTTGGCTAGTGTTTTTCCTCTTGGGTCCAGCATCAAAGGATCTGATTTTACTTTCATTGTGAGCATAGCTCAGATCTGGTTAGGAAGTTACAAGACATTAATGTCTGTAACCAGTGAAAAGGAAAAAAAAATCTCCAGGACCTCAAGTTCATTTCTTACCATTAAAAGCATATTAACAAGCATATGTTTAAGTATGAAAGGATATACTATGTTTGCTACCAATAGTGTGCACATGATTGCATAAAAATATTCTGTAATAAACTGCCTTATAAATATTTAAAGGAACATGTTTAAAATTAGAGTGGATATAAGATTAGTGTTCTGAAACTATCAGTAGAAAAATATACTTGTAAAAAAAGAATGTTCCATTAAGTGTAAAAATTGTCTTTTTGGTGTACATTTCCATTTTTACCTTCTGGAAGGTAAAAGCTTTCTCTCTCTCCTCAATAGGTACCTTTAATGCAGCTGGAAACTAAACAACAGGTGAGAACAGGTTGTGGGCAGTGCTATGGCTTTCACACACTCAGTCCCGAGTGCTGAGCAGATGGGTGATTTGGAGAGATACAGATGTCTCTGAGTCATTTAGGAATAGTGCTGCATCTGTTTACCATCAAGAAGCACGATGCCCAAAGCACAAGCGTTACATTAAATTACATTAAAAGATATTTCCTTTTAGGGTACACTGTACGCAAGTAGGGGAAATTCTACAAACAATTCCTGGGGACTATATCCGTTTTCAGAACACTTTTTTTAAAAATCCTTCATTAGTGAAATCCTTAATGAACTGAAAGAAGGAATTAAAATATCACAGGCTTTGTGTTTGGTTTGGGCTTCTAAGTGAATATTGTAAATGGACCTTCTCACTGTCAAAGTCAAGATACGTTCTTGGTCATGGCAAGTTATGTGCCTCTGGGATCCTCACTGGATATTGTTCGGGTATGTGGGGTATTTTCATGATCAAAGTTGAGGACCTCAATACCAACTGCTATAAGCATTGTGGCTGTCCTACAGAATGCAAGCCTCTTTTTGGAAGGGTCTGTCCCCCTGACTGGTTTGTGAACATGGTAGTGACAAAACCGCAGGCATCTGCAGAGTGTTTCCATGTCTTTCTAGTGCTTGAGTGTGTTCCCCACTGTGTTCCCCCAGCTGAAACTGGGAAATAGGGAATGTCCCCCTGAAAACAGTTGCTCTAGCAGCAAAGGACAGGCACCATGCTGGCAAGGAGAAAAGGAGAGGGTTGCCTGCAAAGCTGGGCCCAGGAGAGCAGCTGTTTCCACAAATGTCTGCGCCCCTCTTGGCTCCCAGTTCATTCCTGCACTCAAGCCAGGTATGAGGTGAAAGTTTCTGAGGTGGCCATCCCAATCCAGCAGAGATCATGAGCCCTGTAGTACAGCTGCCCAGGATCCTCCCAAGGGCCTCTTCCCTTTCTTGGCCTCAGGATCACAGGAGTCCAAATGACTGATACGAATTAATACTTCATCAAAGGGCTTTCAGTTTTAGCCTTAGATTTATAATTAGCACAATTATTGTAGACTAAGGGGCCCGTATGATTCCAAGACAGGAGAGGCAACAGCATCAGCTCATTATATGATGATCTTTGCAATGTGCTTTCATTACCTCTTTTTTTTTTTTTGTACAAACATTATACAGAAAGAATCTGTTATTCTACCTACACACAATTCAGGATAAAGGTATGAGCCTGAGGGGTTGATGTTTCAGTGTGGTTAGTGCCAATAGTGCAAAGAGATATGGCCACGAACACCTGCCTCTCCAGACCCCCTGTGTGGGGTACAGGTTGGCATAAACCTTATTAAGAACATAATATAAAGGTTTCGGACAGAAGTGATTCTTGACATTTTAATTTGCCGATGCTTGGACAATTTCAGTCTTGACATATCTTAATCAATTATATAAGACAAGCTTCCCCTGCCCCCTGCCACTTTCCTTATACAGTAACCCAATATGATACCATAGTTACCAAATAGAAAAGAAGATAGTTATTCTGTATTAAATCAGTAAAGGGCAAAGAAAGGACACTTGGAAAAGAGAGACTTTGGGGTCTGTTACTCCAAGAGAAGGGCGGCTTAGTTACTAGCTGTGGTTACCGGGTATGCCGAAGGCATCTCTTCAGGTTGCTGCTGTGGTTTGCGTTAAGAGGCGAGGGGTGCTTCCCGGTCCACTATAAGATGATGCAGGTCTTCTTATCCTTGAATGGGTTTTCTGAGGTTGGTATGCCCATCAACAGAGGGTCGCTCCGGGCATGCTCCTCACAGTATGACATCAGGTCTGCAGATGCTTTTGAGACCTGACACGGACACAAATAAGACAGAGAAGACTTTACCAACAAATAGCAGGGGTGGATCTGAAGCCAATAATCAGTATCATAGTATGGCTTTCAGACTGATTCTCAGTGGCAAGGAAAACGGTACCTGGCAGATAAGACCCGTCTTAACCAAGTGATCACATGAGGACACCTCACTAGGAAGCTATCAAAAACATTAACTAGGACCAGGCAACAATCAGTCTCCATTCTTAGTGGTGGCAACTCTGTGAAACAAGCTGCCTGGATTCGCCGTAAGACACACTATGGGTTAAATACTGTTGTTATAGAACCCTGAGATGCAATACTTTTCAAGTGCTTAAAGAAAAAGTCCTAATGTTTTCTGTATAAATGTGGAGCAAAAGAGAGACATTGTGAAAAAAAAAAAAAAGAGAGACATTGTGGGAAAATAAAAGCATATGACATTTTACAGTGCTCAATGGTTAACAAGGTAAATAAACTGCTGAGAGATCATGGTGGAGCCAGTGCACAGCTCAGTGGGTAAAGGGTCCTGCTGCAAGCCTGATGACCTGAGTTCTCCTTCCTGGACCAACATAGTGTGATAAAAAAAAGTCTCCTAAAAACTGTCCTCTCACTTCTACATGTGTGCTTTGCTACAGACACAACACACACGCATGCGTGCACGCATGCACACACATACATGCATGCGTGCACACACACAATCATCCTCTATCTCTCACCAAAAAATTAGTAATGAAAAATAAAAAAATGATTATTTGGACATTTACCATTTCTCTATAGTATGAAATGTTTCCAAATAAAAGTTAGGGGCAAAGAAGGAAAGGTGTGTGGAGCGAGGGGAGTTACATTTTAGTTTCTATCCAAGAGAAAGGAGGCTGGGACACAGAACAGAATTGAGAATTGAATTATGGAGCCTACCCTTGAGTAGGGTTTGAGATTTACTGTCAGTGACCTAGTGTGGGGAAGTGAGAACACAGTACCAGGAAGGCACCATGCCTTTCTCTGCTGTGGCGTGTGGAACTCTGCCTCCTGTCAAGGGAGTTTGGAGTGATGAGAACAGAGCCCTGAGGGCCACCATAGGAACCTTGAGATGTGCAGACAGGTGACAATCTCCAGTCAGGTGACTTCTTCAGACTCAGGAAACAGCATTAGTCATAATATTCCAGGACTCTCATGAGCCAATCCTCTCAGGACTGAAGGGAACACTTCAAGGTCAAGATACCTAACAAAATATATCTGATCTGGAGATAGCATCTCTACTGAACCTGGGGCAACAGAGTGGTTGCTGAGTGACGCACTGAAAGGCAGACTTTTCCTGGAGGATGTTCAGACTGACAGTTGACTTGTAACACTTTGATAAATTCTGGGAGGATGTCAAGGATGTTTATCAACTCCACTAGGAATCTTGTAGACAGTCAGGCAAGGCTTGATCACACTCATTCCGGAAAGGCAAAGCCTTCCAGGAAGTCTCGTCTAGGGCTTGACAGAGGGGCTAGCTTCAAAAGCTGGCTCCTCAGCTGTTTTGGAATAACATCTGTGCTGGGTAGGAAACGAAAACTAAAATTACTGTCAGCCTGCTTAAGAAAGGCCTGGAAGCAAGCAAGCTGCGGATGGCTGGCTGTATCTTCTCTGGCCTGTGCTCCAGCCCAGGAAAGGCAGGGAATTACCCAGAACACACCGCCAGTCCCCTGTCACGTACCTTTATTCTTTCGATGGATGCTTCCAGTCTCAGCTGCTGCACAGTTCTCTTGGCCTGGGCGGTGCTGTTGGCGCTTGCCGTCTTGCTGGACATCTTTGATGATTCTTGTTCTCCAAAATCTGAAGAGAAATTAATTTTAAGAACATGAACAGAATTTCCTTTAGGTTATTTGAACATCTGTTAAGATTTGCTACTTGAAGAGGGATTGGCTGTATATCCCCAACCATCACAGCCAGAAATGCCCCACAGCCATTTTGGTGATGATGCAGACGTGCCAGCCTGCCACTCATCTGAGTATATGCAAAACCTTTCTGCAGAAATCGAGCACCAACCAGTTTAATCTACGTGCCCCAACATACTACAGAAAAGTGTCCTTTAGAGAACTTTCTAAGAAATAACACTTGCAGTAGATAAAGGGCCTACAGCAAAAGCAAGCATCTGCCAGCAGAGCATGTTGCTATCACCACAACCCCCATTAACAGAGGCTCCACTTCATTTCTATTAGCCTGATGAAAAACTCAAGTCACAGAAAATGGAGAGAAAGCCTCCTCTAAAGAACTCTGCACGCAGAGCAATTGTTAGGGGCCAGCAGATGTGCAGTAAATCTAAGACTGTTGGCAAATAAACAAATCTTTAATTAAAAAAAAAAGGGGGGGGGGGGAGGACAGACTTCCAGCTAAAGGACTCTCCATGATTGATCTAAAGTAAATGTCAAATGTACAAAAGCCTGAAAAAGTGAAATGTTATCATCCCTTCCTGCCTTATCCTGGTGGCCAAGACACTTGCCCACCCTGTGACCTGGCCTCACATGTTAGAGGGTTGATCTTCCTCCCTGGTCTGAGCCCTTGGATTCTACACTGCCCTGCTGCTTTGTCCACACAACCACCTGATGCAAAGCAGTAGAAAGAACCTGGCCCTTGAGCTTTGACCTGTTTGCTTAGCCAATGGCACCATTTGAAGAGGAAGACAGGCCCAGGGCAGGCACTGCCTGGTGCCCCTGCCATATATGGTTACGCTCATGCCTAGAGTAGTAGCAACCAGAGAAAAAGGCTGAGCTGGCAGGAAGGTAGCAGTTTCATGACTCATGGGAGCAGGTGGGCAGTAGGTGTGCCTCCCTGGCACTATGTGAGGACTCAGCAGACTAGGGCACCATGGCGCCAGCAGCAAACCCAGGCTGACTCATTCTTTGGGAGAGCTTGCTGCTGCACAAAGCTTAGACAGGACAAGGTATAAACCAACAGTAACAGAGACTAAGTGAGTGGACGAGAGACACAGATGTTGCGAAGGGCTGAGTCAATGATCTGAGAGGGCTGGACCCTTTGGTGTCCATTTTTACACATTTGTACAAACCCAAAGAACACTCAAGAACCCCTCCCCCCAAACTAAAAGATACCCCTTCTATCCGTGTGCAGGACTCTGTACTAAGCCTTGGTGTTGGGCTTGTCACCAATGCACAGTAGCTAGTATGGGGCCCACAACAATCGTGTTCCATAAACTGCAGCTGCTAGTTCTGGAATCCCCTGCACCTGCGCTGCCCACCTCTTCCCCTAGCTGCTTGGTGGACCTCGGGGTTCTGACTGATTGGTCGGGGCAGCAGGGTGTTTTAGAACAGGTCTTCAGGCATTTCTGACACATTGGTATGAAGACAGAGCGAAGGGGTGATGACAACCAATAGATGACTGGGGGAGCAGGAAGCCCCTCAGGACAGAGGTGCAGGAACCAAGGAAGTGTACAGCAGGGCAGTGTGGCCTTGCTTTGCCTGAAGCCGTAAGTGACCTTGATTCTACACACAGACTAACAGACTCTTCCTCACACACCAGTCATGTGGCCCTGCCCCAGAGAGAGGCTCAGGGTGTCGCAGTAGGGCTGGGTGGGGGTGGGGGTGAGGGTGGGGGTGGGGTGCTGCTCAACACCCAGTTGACTTGGCCTATAATCCTTTAATGTACTTGGGCCAGGGTCTAAAGCACACAGAGTGCAGGGCCCTGATGCACAGCAAATTGGTGGACAAAAGTCTGTCCCTGCAGCCTGGGATCCTGGACTCCTTTTCCAGCTGCTGGCTGGTTGACTGTGAGACCATGACTCTATTTCTGAGTGGCCTGTGGTTTGTGGGGTGCACCCTTAGGGGCTCTCTACGTTCCCTTTGCCAAGCATTCTCCTTTTCTCAGCTTTCAGGGTGCAGTATCTAGGGCCAGGACACATTTTCATGGAACTGCAGGGAAGGCCACACAGGAACAACATCACTCATTGCTCCTACCTGTGTGGCCATCAGCAAAACAACCCACAGTCCGGCTCTGTTTGTAAAAGCCTGGGGAGGTTCCTCTTCCAGTAAAGATATCTACAGAGACACATGGAGGACTTCCTCCTTCCCTGCTGCATTATAATTGTATTTAAACCAAGTAGCTTATAAGCCAAAACAAAAGAAAATGAAAAAGACAAAACCAGAAATACACAACTCACTATTGCCAGCTCTGGCCTCTACTGCTTCTTTACTGGACCTGGTCACACTCACAGCTCCCTGTTCCCTTCCATGGGGAAAACCCAGCAGGTTGCCAGGCTCTAACGTGTCCATACAACACTGGAATTTTCCTTTTTCTTTCCCACTCTTCCTTTCCTCCTTCCTCCCTTTCCTCAGTCTCCTGGCTGCGAGCCATCTCCCGAAGAGCTGGAACTAGAGGCACCAGCTACCATGCTGGCCCTAGCAGCTTCCTCATCCCCCTTTTGATGCAGGGTCTCAAAAGGTAGGTCTCTTTTCTCTCCCCTGAGAGAGGGACCTTCCAAGGTTTTTATTAGTAGTGTCTGACTGTGGATACTTTGCTAATGGCCACACAGGTGGGAGCGTGCTGGGTCAGGCTAGCCTTGAACTTGGGGAATCCTCAAGCTTCCCTCCCAAGTGCTGGAATGATAGGCTCGAGATGCCACACATAGCAACACGTTTCCAATGACGCACTGCTGGCACTGGGCTGGGTATGCAGAGAATGGATGGAGAAGGATACAGTGCCTGCCGGATGCTTTCCTTTTCTGCTGCAGGGGAGCCCAGCCCTGCCACACTGCTTGTCACCCTTCTCAGTCTCCCAGGTCTAGTGGAATTTCTCTGCAAGTTCCTTCCTCTCTGCTGGCACAGGGATAACCCTACCTAGAAAACTAGTTAACACACAGAGATGAAAGTGTTTCAGGTTCATTCCTAAATACAAAGTCAGTTCAATGGGTATGTGTGGGGGTGGGGTGGGGCACTGTGGGCAGCCCTAGAAAACAGCCACTGGGCCGCTGGGAAGGAAGGGAATCTCAGAGTAGTGTTTTGTTCTCAAGGAGAAATCAGATCGAAATTTTATAATTTTAGGTAGAGAAGCCTCTTTCAGAGATACAGAATTCTACTGAGTTGCCTCAAAAAATGTAGACAGAGGCTGTGGCTCTTCAGTACTTGGGAGGGAGAGGGCCTTTCTGGGGCTGGGACTGGCTAGAGATGACCTTCCTCCTTGCAGATATTTTGTAAAACCTCAACAAATGTCCTGGGGCAGAGCAGGACTGGGAGAATGGGGAAAAATACCTGCAAATGTCTCAGTTCGACTCTGCTGGGCAGGAGTGCACCAACTTGTCTTATCCAAGCATAAACTCCAGGGCAAACAGCACCTGGCCTCCTCATGGTAACTGAAGCCCCATGTGCTGCTTTTATTCACCATTTTAAGAAGCCTCATTACAACCCAGCACGGGGTTATTACTGTTGTTTTAAAGGTGAGGCAACCAGAAGGAGGAAGGCCAGCTTCCCGGTAGCCCAGTCTGTGTGCTTTTGTGCAGCCTGTGAGACTTCTGTGTCCAGAAGTCACCCTTCCCACCTGCCTCGCAGAGAGGGTACCATTCCAACTAAGGTGACTCTGCACACTGTGGGCATCACAGAATGTTCCGCAATGTGCCTCTTCACTGGAAACACCTTTGACCCTCTGTCGAACTGGAACAGGGGCTTGCCGGCCACCTTGTGTGTATGTGTTACTACCTGGGGCACAAGACTTATCTTGCCCACAGCCACAGAGGGCTTCACATCCAGAAATTAGCAGAGAACATTCTCTGTAGCTTAGAGGCAAGGGGGAAAATCAACACTGGGGTGGTTGTGGGGTGTGTGTGTGTGTGTGTGTGTGTGTGTGTGTGTGTGTGTGTGTGTGTGTGTGTGTGTGTGTGTGTGTGTGTGTGTGTGTGTGTGTGTGTGTCTTGAACGCCATTCTGTCCAGCAGAGCCAAAAGTCAAGAACTGGAGGCCATCTGATGAGACCTGGCTATTGCTTCTTTTCAGCTTCATACATGAGCAACACAATGGAACACACAGAGCATTTAGCTATCAAGTGGTTTGCACTGGTTTTGACGCTATGGTTTGCCTAGATTCTGAAGTCCTTAGAAATTCCTAGGAACGAGATGGTCCATTAAGGGAATACAGGCATTTAAATCTGTGTCAAGAGGACCTGAGCCAAAGAGGAGAGTGGGCATAAGAAGTGTCACTGAGCACACTCTCCGCGGAAGGAACAGAGAAGCCTATGGTCTGATTGACAAGTCATAGTGGTCTGGCCCAGAGCTAATCACTGGGGTGAAGCAACTTCCAAGAACAAACACCCCTCTGTGGCCGTAGCAAAAGAGCAAGCTTCCCTTTACTCCAGCTCTGAGTCTTCTGTAAGAGAGGGACAGAGCAGACCTGCCTTCTAGGACGGTGAGAGATCGGACACAGATACCCGCTGTCCTCAAAACGCCACATGTGTGGACACTACTAAGTGCTGGGCTCAGCCCTGTGCTCTTGGTGTGAACCAGATGGGGAACTACAAGGCTACGTGGTCACATAGCAACAGCTTCCTAATATGGCTTAATAGGGGCGAGGTGCAGAGCTGGCGGGTACAGCCCTTCATCCTCATGAGCACTTACCATTCATACTGGAGCCCAAAGGCTCAGGCCAGCCTCAGATGGTGTCACTGCCGCACGTGCACTGCACAGTGTGTTTTAACTTCAATCAACTGTCACCATTTGAAAAAGAGGTCTCAGCTGGGCACGGGGGTGCATGCTTTTAATCCCAGCTCTCAGGAGGCAGAGGCAGGCAGACAGCTAGGAGTGCAAGACCAGCCAAGGCTACACAGTGAGACTGTCTGAACAAACAACAAACAAAATAAATGAATGAAGAAACAAATGAACGAGTGAACAAAGATAAATAGAAATTTAGAGATTTCATTCTAGAAGGATGATGTCTAGAAAAACTGGAAAATCCTTAGCTGGATCTGATGGGCAGCTTCTCCTTTGACATGCACTGGCTTTGCCGCTGCTCTCTGTGCCCTGGACACGCAGGCCTGGGGCAGCAAGGTCTCACTGTTTCTCTTCCCAGCAAAGCTGTTGTGTAAGACTGGTTGAATGTTTAAGCCTCATTTTTCTCATGATGAGAAAAGGGGACAACATTACTTTCTTATTTCAAAGGACTGTTAAGATATCAGATACAACTGTTGTGTGTGTAGGGATGGCTCAGTACTGGGATGCTTGCTTACTATAATGGAGGCCTTGGAGTCAATCCCTTCCACTGGGGGAAAGCATGGAGATTAATAAATACAAAGAATGCTGTGTGCTTAGCACCTCAGCCCTCTTCTCAGATCTTGTGTGGTGTTCCTACTGTAGTTCCCGGTGCCTGGCAGAGTTCTTTCCTCTTCCTGCCATACTTTATTGCACTGCAGGGCTGGAAAGCAATAAACTAGATGTCTCCATGTTAACGGGAGGAACTGTGTTCTCTATCCCTAATTTCATATGTGGAAGGTCTAACCCCAGCACGCCAGAATATAACTATATCTGAAAATAGTATCTTCTATGAGGTTACTGAGTTAAAACGAGACCATGAGAGAGTGGTCCCTTATCCCATGAGACAATGTGTTTATGAGAGGGGAAACTTGGGTCTAGAGGTTCACAAAGGGGAGACAAGTAGGCCAACGTTTGGATCTTGGGTTTCTAATCTCCAGAAACAGAGAAAAACAAACATCATTGCTTGAGGCCCTGGCCTGTGGTAACTGGATAGTATTCAGAGCACACGGCCACACCTAGGTTCTCTTGCCACCAGAACAGTGGTCAAAGTATTGACCTGGCAGACAGGAGTGACAGGAATTTTTGCAGACAAGGAAGTTAAGTTGGAGGGCAGGCTGCTGTTTGAGGAGGCAGGGGGTGTGGTGTCCCAGAGTCTAGTCATCAATCAGTTACAGAGAGGCCACATGGCATGGCAGCCTTCTGGTTCTGCATTCTGTGTGGTTTGGAGTCCTTTCTAGGGACACCAGTGAGAGCCTGTTCTGCTGTTCAGAGATTGCACAGGTACCTCAGTCTGTCTTAAGACTCTGCTAAAACTGTAGAGTGTGCTTTTGGTTGGCTGTAACTGAAACACATCACACAAAATGATTAACCTACTGCTAACAGCTTATAGACGAGCTATGACTTCTATTTCTGCCCTGCTATCACTGCTGACCACCTCGGACTCCTAGACTTCAGTGGAGGAAGGACCGAGTCTTAACACTCGCCTTCTTCTTTTCCCAGCTAGGGTTATGGGTTATGAGGCCGAGGGAAGCCAAGCCTGTGGCCAAGCTGTACATGCCACTCAGTTCCTGCAAATGGTTGTGCTGACAGCTTGTACAGAAGAACAGGAGAGGAAGCAGTAAGGAAGCCTGCAGGAGAGTAGGAACACACATTTTGTATGGAGAAGATACATCATCTAGAGATCTCTAAGAGACGTTTACACCGTTCAGAATCAGCCGAACGGAAAAGAGAATATCTCTCTCAAGGCCTCAGCAGCGCTCACCTGTGAGGATTTTATTGGCCTTTGCTTTGGGTTTTTTTTTTTTTTTTTTTTTTTTTTTGAGACAAGGTTTCTCCGTGTATCCATGGCTGTTCTAGGACTTACTCTGTAGATCAGGCTGGCCTTAAAATCACAGATTAGCTTGCCTCTGCCTCCAAGTGCTCAGAGTAAAGGTGTGTGCCATGAAGGCATGTTTCCAACAGCAATGATAAAGATAGTAAGTTAAAATGGCTAATTCTGACAACTGCCACCATTTGCTGAGTACTCTGTACACAATGCACACGTACACAATGCACACACCATTGCATTTAAGTTGTTTTTTTTTTTAGCAACCTTTTATCACTTCTCTTTTACAATTGCTGCACAAAAGTTTAATATATTATAAATACTTTATATATATATCCATATACATAAAACACACAGACAGACACACACACACACACACACACACACACACACACACACACACACACACACACAGCCTAAGATCACACATGGTGGGATTGTAGCTCAGGCTACATGACTCAAGATGTTATTGTACACATACGCATCACCTGTGTATGGTCTGCCCTGAATAGCAGAGTCGCGGATGGAGCTGGCAGAAAGGAGTGCCATGTATCCACTAGCCTCACTGCATAAAAGGTGGCACTGGTCTCCATTCAGGGGCTCATTCCCACAGCTGGTCCCCTCAGCAATGTGAGCAGAAGTGTGGCGTGGAGGGAATTTGCAAGAAGGGACAAGTTAAGGAGAACAGGACACCTGCCCCAGACCCTAGGCAAGGCTACTGCTAAGGACTCAGATGCCTGCAACATCCCGTGAGCCCTGAGATGACGGGCAGGAGCCAGGAGAATTAGCCGATCCCTGTAATAGTCCAGTGGGCAGGAGCTTCTGGGCCTTGGCAGCGAGGCCCTGGCTTCATCCAGTATCTAAGAATGCCTGAGGTACACGGGCTTCAGAAACCTGGTTCAGGAGGTCTGCAACAGGGAATCAGACAATTTAAAAGCTTCCTCGGAAGACTTTCCTGAAACAGCAGTAGTGATGGCCAGACTGCCTCTGGCTGCTGCCCATCTTTATTTCTGCCTGGAATTAAGATGGGTCAATTCAGAAGAATGGTGCTTTCTGTCCACGCATGACTTTCCAAAGCTCTGACTAAGCCTTGAACGGTTCTCTTTTTGGTGACAGTAGCCTACAGGGTTGACTTCCTTCAACATGAAATCGTTCTATTAGTTGACATTCTTCTTTGCTACAGAAGTCTAAGTTTGTTTCCAGGACGGACACTTCCTTCTGGAAAGTGCCACAATGCTGAACAACCTGTGCTTGCCACACACAGTGCTGTGCTCCCATGCAGTATTCTCCATCTTCAATGCATGCACTCTCAGGACCGTCTTGGGGTACTGGCGCAGCGGAGCCATCAAGGGCGCTTACTGTCAGATAAATTGCCTAACTCCTCACGGGAGAGACAATACAGCCATCACCCATTTCACCAATACCCTGGACCTTAATACCCATGCCCACATTGTCCACAGTGACGGGTAAAACCCAATGAAGTGGTTTCTGTCCACTCACTCTATTCCTTTCTCAGGAGGGAACACCTCAATTGTCCTGAACACTGAAGCCTTTTCCCTTGGCCCTCCTTTTATCTTAGACAGAGATCTGTCTGACAGAAATGTGAGCTAACATTTTATTTTTTAAAGGGCCACACGAGAAGAAAGAAAATAATTATTATATTTATATATAAATATATATATCTAATTAATATTATATCCAAAGCATATTTAGCTTAATGCAACACATATAAAATTACTGAAATACTTTATATTTTGGGGTCCTGAATCATTGAAATGCACTGAATCTCAATCAGATCAGTGGCACTTGAGTGCTCAATAGTACTCACTAACACTGTATTGGCTTCAGTAGTGACAGTTTCAGTGGGCAGAGTAATCTCAGACCAGGGCAATCTCAATCCTCCCAAATGCTACTCTGACAAATTCTATTTTCATTTTCCCCAGTTCCTGGCTTCTGGTTTAGCTTAACCTAGGCTCTCAGCACCTCAAGCCAGAGCTACTGTGTCATGCCTGTATCAACACCTTTGTCCTCAACCTTCCAGTCTCATCTGGCCTGACCAGTAGTCTAGACTCAGCTAATACCTCTGAAAAGCTGACTCAAGCAAGATCCAGGGGTTTCCCAAGGTACCCCTCAAAAAGTCTGAAGGGTTTGCATTCAAGGCCCTCAAACAAGTCTGCATCCATAATCAACTCCTAAGCACAAAAGAAGCTTGTTTCTATATAATGTGTACCAAAAGCCAGGTACCAGGTGACAGACACACTACAGGCCTAAGCCATCACAGTAACCTGAGGAAAGTTTCATTTTATTTCTAGTTTCATGGATGACATCAGGCATGTGCCAAACATCAGACAGCTAAAACGCTGTTAGGATAAGATCTGAGTCCAGACAAGTTGATTTAAGGATTCAGGGCCCGAATTTTTATTGCTACACAGAAGCAGTGTCCCCGGGGTATAACACTGAAGTCCCTGACTTTGTAGGTTGTGTTTTCAAGTCTTGAGCCTCCACTCAAGTTTTCTGGGAGCTTCTTGGCTCTATTTAAATTTTCTCTAGCTTTAGAATCCTGTTTAGATTGCTATCTTCTTCAGGGAATGCTTCCCTAACTACTTTTGCTTACAGCAGCTAAAACCTTTTATCAATTAATTCATGATATATGCTTACAGATCAGGGGCTCAAGGATTCCTGAAGGCCTGGCTCATGCCTGGAAAGTGCACGAGTAACTATCTGCTATCTGCTGTGTACTGTTCCGTAACTGGTTTTATATAAACACCGTAGTACAGCGACTACATGTCTTCATTTCCGTGTGCCAGTGACTGTCACTAGCGCTCTGTGCTCTGTGCAAATACAGGTTTATTTAATATTCCTGGAGGCTGGATTTATTATACCCGTAGAAACCAAAGCTCAGGAAGGTTTCAGAATTTTCAAGATCACAAAGCTATAGATTTTAGGCCATATTTCTCTGCCATCGAGTCTACATCCTGACCATCTCGTTTCACCTTCCCCCTCATAGTGACTAACACAGAGGAAGTGACCTCCATAGATACCTGGGTTACAGTAAGACATTACAGTACAGAAACCAACCATGATTAGCTACCGTGAAGCCATCATGGGGGTGTTGGTGTTGGTGTTTGTATGCCTGATACTTGTTATCTTAGCAACAGGATACAGCTTGCTGGCTGTTCCCACAGGTATCTGGAAAAACGGCCTATTCTGAGCCAATGAATACCCATTGCTATGCTGCGTTGAGCAGACTTTAGAAGCAAAGGTGGAATTCCCACTTTTGCTTCTATTTGATTAGGACAAAAATGCTGACTCTGTGAATTCTCAACTGCAGTTCATACACAGCAATGTAGCACTCAGCACCCTCCCTTTTATGCGGGGCCATGCTCAGCAAATGTTTCTTGTCAACATGTAGAACAATGCTTATGAACAAGCTTTATCTACTACCTAGTACAGCAAGAAACATCAACCATAGCTTCCTCCTCCTGGATGACGGAAGCCTGAGACTGGCTCTCCTACAGGAACCTCCGACCTAAACTAGCTACGTCTACCTCCATGTCCAGCTGTATACAGTAAGCCTGCCTCCTAGATGCAGATGCATAACGTAAGTAAGATTCAAGCCTGTGCAGGCGGTGCCCTCCACGAGCGTGAGCATGGCCCGTCAGATCCCAGCTTTTCTGTACCGTGTCTGTCTGTCCTTTCTTCATTCCCGTGTCACCCCAGTCAGGCCAGTCTCTGAAGCTATGCTTTTCTGTGCTGGACACTGTGTTGACGGCTTTGTATCATGTTTTTATTTACTCTTTACAATACCCCTAAAAAAAAATTACTGCTGTTTCTTCAGTTAGCATTTCTCTTGCGAGTATAAACAGACAGTGAGCACTAATGACCAAAGGGTCCACACGAAAGCACAGCTATCCTGGAGAGATGGCTCAGTGGGTAAGAAAGAGCACTTGCTCTGCAGCATGAGGGCTCAAGGGGTTTCAGTGAGAATGGCTTCCACGCTCCTTGGTTTGAATACTTGGCTCTCTGTTGAAAGTTTTGAGAAGGGTTAGGGGTGTGGGCTTTTTGGAGGAGGCGTGTCACTTGGCATTGGCTTTGAGGTTTCAAGCACCTACCCCAATTCCCTATTAGCTCTCTCTGCTTCTTGCAGGTCAAGACGTAAACTCTCAGCTGTTTCTGCACAGGACCATGATGAGTTCCACCCTAATTTTCTGAAATGATAAGCTGGACTAAACACTTTTTAAAATAGATTACCTTGGTCATCTTGGTTGTGGTGTTTTGTTACAACAATACAAGAGTAACTAAGACAAGAATCTAAGTTCAAATCCCTACCACCCAGGCTTTAAAAAAGTCCTTAGTATTGACTGTGTGTACCTTTAACCAGCAGTCAGGTGGATCCCAGGAGCTCTTTGGTCAGGCAGCCTAGCTGAACTGGTGAGCTTCTGGTTCAGTGAGAGACACTCTCTAAGGCATTCAGGCAACGAGCGGTAAAGACTTGCTCTGGCTTCCGCTTGCATACACACAAGGATACAAACACAGGCCTAGCCCTCCCTTAGACTACTACAGAAGACACACACCACTATAATAATGGTGGGAGTTGTACACTGCTTAAGAGCAGTTCTCACTGTTCCATATGGTGGTGCTCTTACACATTTGTGAGAGGAAGGAGGCACAAAGGCTAAGGGACTGCACTGAAGGGTCTTCTAGTACAGTGGCTCTCAGTCTACAGTCTCACTCTGGTACCAGCAACCTCAGGAACAACTGTGGATTTCTTAGGAATGGAAATCCTCAGATTCCAACCCAGTCCTGCTGAATCAGGTTAGGAGCAGACCCTGTCAATGTGTGTCCTAGAATCACCCACCCTCAAGTACTCTAGGTGAGGGTCTGGAGAGACAGCTGTGTGGTTAACAGCTCTGACTGCTTCTCTTGCAGGGTATCCGGTTTCAGTTTCCATAACCAACCTGGAAGGGCAGGGGAAAGGCTTGCAGACCCCTCAAAGTCTAGCTCTGGGGGATCTGATACCCAATTCTGAACCTTGTAGGCACCTGCACTCACATGTGCACACACCCACACATTCATACATACATACACATAATTAAAATAAAGAAGCTAAAGCCCCCAGCTGATCCTTCAGTCCCTAAAATCTAGAAAGTGCTCACTGTCCTGGACAGGTGCAAAGCAAACAGCAGGAAGATCTGCCTATGAAATAGAAGTTGTTCTATTTCAACAAACTTGGTCATATTCCTGATTTTTCCTAGAACTAAGCCTAAGATCAGAAGCACAGCTGTGCACAGCCTACATACAGCTTGAAAGGTGGCAGGGACTTCAGAGTGGTCTCATTAAGGAAGGAGGCAGAATCCCACTTGCTCAGGTTGGGGGCTTCACTTATTACCTGGGATAAAGGTCTCTGACCCAATACCTGAAACTGGGAACTTTCCTTTGTAGCCACATGACCAACTGCGAGTTGTACCTATCAGCCTTCCTGGGGGACTGAGGTGCTTTGTCCTTTTGTACCACTGTGGCTTAGCAGAGCAGAAGGTTGTTTCTGAGCAAACTCTAGATGCTGTCTACAGTGTAGCTAGCTATTCTACCCCCATTGCTGGCCAATTGACAAAGAAAGAGAGAGAAGACTAGGACTCTAGCCTTCGGACCTAGTACCTGGTCCACCTTAAGCCAAGGACATGGCTTCATCATGCCGCTAAGCAGATGGGAGCTTGCCTCTCAAGAGAGCATCCAAAACCAAAACCAAAAACCAAGCCCCCTCTCCTGCAGTGTGGCAACAAGACTCTGCTGCATCCATTTTTAATTATAGGGGACATGTGGCCACTGTCTTGCTTTGAATAGTGCCAGCACCTTGAAGGGGCAGGATAAATAGTTATCAAGGAACAGGCTGGGAGGGCCTGAGAAGACTTTGTGCAGTTCAGAGAAACTGACAATTACCAGCTGGCCCTGAGCATGGCCAACAGTGCACATTGGCTACTGGGCTGGTGGCTTATGCTTCTGTCAGGATGGACATGAGGGGGACTATAAGTGGGACAATGAGACATTCAAAGGCAGACATTAGGAACTTGGAAAAAGGGAGTGGCCAGTGAGGGCTTGGGCAGGCTGAACATACAGACTATTGAGAGCAGTCAATCCTCAAAGGCCTGACACTAAAGGTGGAGACAAAGAGGGGGTATGAATTTCAAAATGGTTACTGGCAAGAACAGCAGAGAGCAGCCTAGCATGGTTTTCCTAATGAATGGGGCCACCAAAGGTTTCCTGGCAAAAGCGTCAGGCCTGAGGGTGCTGATGGGAAGATGAGTGAAGGAGTGTCACAGGGGGTTGAAGGTGGTTGGTTGTTTGGAGACAGGGCCTCACTCCATAGCCCCAGCTAGCCTCAGTCTCACAGGGTTCTCTGCCTCCTGGATGCTGAGATTAAAGGCATGCGCCACCAAGCCCTCGAGCTTCTGGTATTGCTGAGGCGGGGCCAGAGCAGCAACTTCTCCATGCACCTTCTCACTGCTCTTGGCTTCTTCTAAGCAGCTGCCTCAGTTCCTGCCTTTCCAGGCTGAGATGAATAGTAATGACGTCATGTACCATTCAAAGGTAAGTTTGGTTGCTCCCTGTCAAACCATACTCCGTCACCCAAACCAAAACCTACCGCTGCAGTGCTGCATGAACAACACCAAACCCACCTAGAATTCTTGCCACTGGCAGAGCAAGGCTGTCCACAGCATTTGTGAGTGGGCGTTCTCTGAATAAGCAGTTTCCAAAAGGAAGGAACAGGCATCACACAATATGAAACTGAAGAGAGGAGCATTAAGCAGGGACAGGGGCTCTGCTGAGAGAAGCGAGGCGGGACAGGGAAGGGACGATGATGGATAGAGGCAAAGACGTTCTAGGGTGGCTGACAGCAGTGTTTCTGAACAGAACGCTGGGGGACCAGCGATAGAGTGAAGGTGTGTGAGGAAGTCTTTGTAAGAGCTGAATGGATGAGCTCAAGATTGGGCTTAGGGGAGGCAGAGGAGACACCTGGAAGACACAAACATGGAAAAAGAAACAGCAGGGGGCTTGAACTGAAAGCAGAAACAGAAAAAAAAAATGGAGATAAAAGAGAAGTTAAGGTAGATTCTGTTCACCAGGCATGGTGGCCCATGCTTTTAATTCCAGCTCTTGGGAGGCACAGACAAGCTGGGAGGGTGTCACATGACCGA
Source organism: Acomys russatus (assembly GCF_903995435.1). NCBI lineage: Eukaryota > Metazoa > Chordata > Mammalia > Rodentia > Muridae > Acomys > Acomys russatus. The sequence continues at coordinate 58,079,780 of NC_067146.1, forward strand.
AGGTTTTCATCCAGTGAATGCTTTCCCAAATGGATCACCCATTAGACAAGGAGGTTAAGATTACAGAAACTATTTAGCTCTGATTCTAATCAAATGCCTGTTAGGGACCAGAACAATAACCTCCTAAATTAAAATGCAGCATTTTCACCTAACTTCTTGTGTAGACTGAGGGAAATCCTCCTGCAAGTCTAAAATGCACCTGCCGTGCATGTACTCTCAGGACTTCCAGCTGGTGGGCAGGAAGGTGATGCTTACTGTCATCTGGCTACAGGCTATCTTGGCTCCTTCCACGTCGTCGGCACTTTCCCCTTCCAGATCCAGGGAAACCCTCTTCTGAAGCTGTGAACTCTGGAAATAAAGAAGAGACGGAATACCGTCTCTGCTAAAGGAGCGGAGGGAAGGGGCAGCGAGGACCAAGCCTAACCGTTACAACAGCAGTCCTGTTACCTACTCATGTCACTGTAGAGTGAACTAAGGTTTCCTCGTCAATAATGCTCCCAGGATTAATGGGATGAGCGAGGTCACGAGAAAGCAGGATCCAGCTGTCTGTGAGCAAACAGGAGCTTCCTCTGGTTGAAGCAGATTCTGCCTGTCCTGAGGGCGTTTTCAGAAGTTCTTTTATATCGTGGCTGATTTTTTTTTATATTATTATTTTTTCTAATTTTTACTTTTACATATACGTTTATATTATTACACATGTATACAATAAACTACATACAGCAAGAAGGTCCATGAAACAATTAGGAATTATATAAATGTTACATTCATAGTGTTTTGGCTATTTGTGTTTGGCAACCCTGGAGAAAACCTCTTTCCTATCTTGGTGAGTCTATGATTCTGAATGTAAATCAGTATTTATCATATCTCATAGCTCTATCAACCTAAAGACAACCTAACCCCTATACAACTTAAGCTTAATTGTAAAAATAAACTATCTGGTCTTCAACCCCATCAGAGACTTGAGAAGGAATACCAAATAGAGGAGGGCGGGTCTTCGGTCAAGGCTATATGAGTAGCTGCACTCTCTTGCTAGAAGCCCCGAACAAGCCACTGTTTTTACGAGGAGGACTAGTCAGCATTCTAAGTCTGCATACCTGGTACTTATGCTTTCCTGGGCTAGAGGGAGTTAGCTATACAGGAAGACCATGCCCAGGTGGAAGCTGGGAAACAGGCCTGGCTGTCAGTAGGTTCTGCAGGGTGCCCCACGTCCTTCTCTCCTTTCCTATCCTTGTATTTCTATTCCAGAAAGCTGGAGAGAATGCCATCAAAAGACTTTATAACACAAAGTGCTTTCTTAAATATTATCTATATTGGACAGGGTCAATTAATAACTAAAATTTGTCTAAATTTCCTTTTTTTCTTAGACTTGGAAGAACATTTTGAATTTAAGATGCAAATTTATGATAAATTCAGATTTTATGCTAAATTAATTTATTGAAGATACTTTTAAAATACATAACAACAACAACAATAATAATGATAAGTATTATTTGCCTCAAAAAACTATTTCCTAGCCTATCAAGGGCCTCCTTCTTACATATTAGGTATGTTCTCACTTTCAATAATTTCACAGGGACAGTCAACAGGAAGTGCCTGTCCTCCCCTTTGCTTGGCGTGGATACTGTGAGGTGTGGCCCCTATGAGGATCATCTTCAAGAAGCATGGCCCCAGTATGACACTGCTATGAGGTAGAACCTAATGAAAGACCCTTCAGTGACGGGGCATGCCTCCCTTGGAAAGGACTGATGTGGTTCTCTCAGGATCCCGGCTACTTCCCTTGGAAGGAGGTGTTATAAAACAGCAAGCCTGGGTTCCTGTCTCCCCTGTGATCTCTTTGCACGTGTCACTGCTACTGTGACACCACATGTCATGATGGTCTCATCTGATGCCACACATGAAGCACGAAATGCCAGACTTCCAGGCTTCAGAACTCTGACTTAAATTTTCTTTATAAAGTACCAAAGGATACTGAAACATAAAAGACAGAGTCAACAGCCAAGTGTCTAGAAGTATATTATTACTAAGCCTGCCTTTCAGAGTCACTTAAGTAAATGCCACAACTCAGTCAAGTTCCAACCTCACCCTATACCTGTAAAATGAGTACCTGGGATAGGACCCCACTCAGGTGCATTCTGGGAAAGCTGTATGTAATTCTGATGTAGACTCCTCCTTGAAAGCCATATGCCTATAATAGTGGCTCTCACCTTTCCTAATGCTGTGACCCTTTAATACAGTTCCTCATGCGATGACCCCCCTCAACCATAAAATCATTTTTATTGCTTCTTCATAGCTGTAATTTAGCTACTGCTATGAGTGTTGTGCTTCCCTATGGTCTGAGGTGACCCCTGTGAAACGGTCATCCTACCTCCAAGAGGTTGTGACCCACAGGTTACAGGGTGTGTGCTTACCAGAGTAACAGAAAGGCACCTAGGACACTGTGTCTTCCGGTTTCAAACAGAGCCTGCCCTGCTGCCTGTCTCTAGACACAGCTGTTCTCGAAGACCTGCCCTGGCTGGCGCTGCTTTCCCATCCACACACGCCCCACCACTCCCAAGGGATACCGAGAAGCCCCACTTGGGTGCACAGCTGTCTCTAAGTCCAGAACGTTACTTAGATGACTCAGGACGATCTTTATCTCACCACAGCTACGACTCAGAGTTCTGTCTCTGAGATCAGCATCTTGCTCCTCATAGCCACAGGACCGGGTGGCCTGTACTGGTTTCATTTTCCTCCAATGCTTCCCCCTCCAGGTGCCTGTCAGCAACTGCTCATTCATTCTTGATGAATATGTACTGGGAGGGGCAGTTATGGAAGCAACTTTGGCTTTCTCGAGTTCTCTGATGTCCTATTCTAAGGTTTTTGAACTATGAGACAACTGGGCTTGGCCCAGAGATCCTGACAGTGGTAAAGCTAACCCAGCAAACCTGAGGGTGTTGCCCTGACAGGGGTGGGGTTAGAGCCTGGAGCATCACCATTTCCCTTCTGTCCCCAAAACCTTGCTGAGGGGACACTGAAACCACACTGATAAGGTATGTCTATATCCTCATATGTCCGTAACTCAGCTCTGGCAGGTTACTGTCAGTAGGTTGGGTATGTGAATTCTATTTTGATGGTTTATGCCAGGCAGTTAATGGAAATCTGAATTCCACTTGCAGTCTTGCAACCAGAACATTTGCATATTGTTTTTTTCAGACCAGGTGCAGTCACAATGATTCGCAGGAGATAGATCTGAATGTCCATGGCAGCACTAGTTAAAGCTCGTTACAAATGGAACCGTCCAACTAAGCACTGAGAGTCACTCATGGATTTCATGGACACAAAGACTACGGCAAGGAACATGCTTAAACACCTGCAGTGGCAGGGATGGGTTATAAACAAAGCTGACTGAGAGAAGCCAGGCACAAGGATGAAAATGGAGCATGCCTCATATAGCTCCAGGCACATGCAGAACAGAAACAGGCCAAACTGCTCTATGCTTTCAGAAGTCAGAACAGTGGGCAGTTGTCAATGGTGGTGTGAGGACAGGGACCCTGCTTACCGTCTGAAGGTCCCTGCAGTCAGGATCAGGGACCTTCTATGTGGTGCTGAAAAGGCTGGCACTGGGCTTCTTGCTCTTTGGGGGTATTCTCCAACCTTAAATAACCCAGAAGCCTGGTGAAATGTGATGTGGGCCCTTTGTGGGGAGAGGCTCATAGCAGTCCACAGCAGGCACCCAGGGCATCCATGGTTTTCAAGGGGGGGGGGGGTCACTGCCTGAGGAGGCAGAGAACATCTGCTCTACTTCTTGCTCCTTAAAGTGGCCCCCCCCCCAATTTAGCTCCACAACCTGCTCCTGCTTTTTGTTCTGTTTTGTTTTCTTCAGAAGACCCTTCCCTTCCCAGTTTCCTCTCCGTAGGGATCCACGCCTGCTTCAAGCTCATGCCACACTACATCTCCACCAAATCTCTCTCATCCTTCAGCTAAAATAGCCACGCCCCTCTCCCCGGCACAGCTCTCCAACCGGGGTTGTATGACACCTTGACAGGCACTGAGGGTTTGTAAACAAACCCGAGGGGCCGCTTCCTCTCTGCGGGGTCTAATATATATATATATATATATATTTGCCTGTGAGGTTCCTTTTCATCCTTTGCTTTCCTCTTGTGGTTATCTGTCGCTTACTATCATCTTGTACTGTCCTCTCACTTTAAGGCAAGACGGTTCTGGTGGCAGTGTGCCATTTTAGATGCAGTGAACAAACGCCTGTGCAGCATCCATTTAAAATGAGGAAGAAAAGCTGAAATGCTCAAACAGAAGGGGGAAAAAAAAAAAAAAAAAAGGAAAAGAAAACATGGTATGCAATAAAAATGAGATCCCGCTGCTGCCTAAATGTTCACCATGATGGCCAGCGCTGAGTGGAAGGGCTGCAAGGGCAGAGGGGAAGTGAGGCTACTGCACAGCTATACGCAAGGTGAGAGTGAGGGTTGTGTCTCGGCCACCACCCTCACATGAGCCATTGGCTGTTTGTGTGCCATGAAGAACTCTGATGCTGATGAGGAAAGGACTCGGCATCCAAGTCAAGAGTGACTGCTCTGGGAGAGCTGCCATTGGGACGGTGGTGGGACAGCGGTGGTAGGCTGACAGCTGTGGTGGTCTCAGGCTTCAGGCAGCTGCTGGGAACACTCACTGTGCTGTCCCTCCCCGGCGTGGTGCCACCTTCGAGTGCTGAAGCCGCTTCCTCTCATCATCATGCCTCTTGAAGTACCGCGCAATATTAGTATTTTAGACATCAGCATAGGAGAAAACAGGGGGGCAGAGACCTGAGGACTTGCCCAAGGTCCCTCAGGACAGAAGGTCCTGACTACCAATGAGGTATTTACTCTCTATTGTGGGTGAGCACTCCTGCTCCCCCACAGCTAGGGCTCCGCAGAGGTTACTGGGGTGATAGCAAGTGCCCTCCCACCTGTACTGGAACATGGAGTGGCTCCTTCATCTGGTTGGGATTGGGTGATTACGGTGTTCCCTCATGGACACAGGTCAAACGTGGGGGTGTGCAGAGTGGCTGCAGCTATCCTGAGGGAGGGGGGTAGGTGGGAGGGGGGAGGGGAAACGAGATAGTGTCACAGTCTTCTGCAGGCCCCAGGAGTGTGAGCTACGCAGGGTCAAAATGCCTGAGATGAGTTCCTGTCCTGTCGGAGTTCCCTCAGGCAGAACCGTCCAACAAGCCAGGCTAGACCCAGCCTCTAGACACCATCATTTAGCTCTGTTTTTCTGAAGGCAGCTCAAGAATTTGCCTTTTCTTCATTTTTAAAAGGAGCGAGCAAGAAATACGCAAAACTATTCATGTGAACGAAACAAAAAGCGCTAATCCTTTCCTTCTGAGCTCACTCCGAATGAGTAGCCCGTGTCCATCGCCTCTGCCCCACGATACCTTCTACCAGCTGTTACAAACATGCCATATGCATAGATACCAGTTTTTAAACAAATGAGGTCTATTTGCATATATTTCTGCGAATTGCTTTTTCACACAATACATGCACCATGGGCAATCAGCCTTGTCACGCAGGTGGCTAGCCTATTTTCCTGGTTTTAGTTTTCATTTTGACATATTTAAAATTTTTTATAAGAAAATTAAAAAATTTTATAAGAAAGGGGGGAAAATGGGGGGGGGGTGCAATGCAACAAAATACTGAGGATCATTTTGGAAATTAGAAAATTCCTATAGTTGCGTACTTTCTCTTCTCCAGATAACCCTGCAAATTAACACAGGGCCAGTTCCAGAAAACACAAGGGAGGGAGGGGATGAGCAGAACCCAATCGCATGCTATTTACCTGGAGAAGGAACTTCTTTTTTTTTTTGGTTTTTCGAGACAGGGTTTCTCTGTGTAGCCTTGGCCATCCTAGACTCACTTTGTAGACCAGGCTAGCCTCGAACTTACAGCGATCCGCATGCCTCTGCCTCCCGAGTGCTGGGATTAAAGGCGTGCACCACCATACCAGGCTGCACGGAGAAGGAACTTCTAACTGGTGGTCCAGGCAGGCCAGGAACCAGCACCCAGAAGTGATGCCTGAAGAATTCTAAGCCTCCACAGCCAGTGTCCATTCAAGGGCAGGAGCAATATTCTGCATGTTTCTTCTTCTGGAAGCCCAGAAGCTGGTGGTACTGCACAATCAGTGCTTTGCTTCCTTTCTCACCAGTGTGTTCTTTGTAGCTTCTACTGGGCCACCTACATCATGTGACCAACCCTGATGGCTACCCCATCCCAGGAGAAGTGAATGCTAAGCCTGACTCAAAGGCAAAGACCTAATATCTAGATCATAGCTCAGGTTGAGGGTACTCTCTGCGGCAGTCAGATGGGGAAGGGACCAGAAAGCTAGAGAGGGAGCTGGGGGCATGCTTTCTCCCTAGTGTTTTCTCAAGATCTATAAAGCAGCATTTTGGTTGAGAGTCCACAAGAGACAAAAGTCTTGATAGTCTCTGCTTCATGTGAGTGACAATTTCTCTATGTGGCCAACAGCGGTGAGTTAGTTTCTTTAGGTACCTTGACTGATTGGATCCTCAAAAAGTTTCTCCAGAGATATGCTGTGATTCTTTGCATTATACAGATGAGACCTGCGAGGCACGGGGGGCTAACACATTTGACCTATGGAGTAGCATGTACAGGATTGGGAACCAGGTACCTCTGCTTGCATGGCTCGAAGCTCTCCACACATGGGAGCTCTACCGATCATAGAGAATGCCGCGTGATTGAGAACAAAGGAACTGCAATGCTTTTACAAGGCAGACAATCTCTTGTGAGGATAAAGAGCGCCACATAATCAAGAGTACAGATAGGACTGGATGGCTCAGCAGCTAAGAGTTAAGTACTACTCGCCTACAGGACCCAAGTCCATCCCTAGCATCCATGTCAGGCAGCTCACATCTCCTGCACCAGGGATCTGATAACTCTGGCCTCTGAGGGCACTAGCACTCACCCGCTCCCCACACATGTAATAATTATAAAATAACAAAAACAACATTTTTTCAAAAGAGCTCTTTTTTTTTTTTTTGGACAAAGTCCTGACATTGTGACAGATACAGACAAGGACATGGATCCATGTCGTGAGTGGATATAGAGTGAGATATCCTTTACAAGAGATGAGTTAGCCTCATGGGTCTACTGGGCTCAGGGAATGGAAAAGATGTGTGTCAATTTTGGAGGGATAAAGTCTCACTGCTGAGTAAAAAATGGCATGGCATCAAGGTAGGGGTAATTAATCTAGGGTTGTCATCACTGTCGGAAGGTGCTCTGGGGCTTAGCTTATTGGGGCTGACTCTCAGATATGCCAAACTCCCTTCAACCCTACCCCCACTTCTTTTGGTTTAGTGCTTGGCAAACATGTAAGCTGACAGAAAAGTAAAACAGAAAGCTCATCAAATACCAAGTTGGAGAAGGCTGCAGCAGAAAGCCACTTTCCCCTAAAGCTAACATGGCCACAGGCTGCAAGGACACAACCTGCCCTCAGTGGGCTCAAGTGGCTAAGCTCCGCATAGCTGACCTGCCTCTGTTGCTTTGCTATTGTAAGTACACAGGGTGGTGAGCCAGGGCTCAGCTGCTGTGTGGCAGGGCTTTAATAAAACTCTCAGGGTGGCCTCTCAGTGGAACTTGCTTGCTGAGTTCTGCAGACTTGGCCCTCATGAATGCCAACCCCAGGGACAGTAGCCCTCATGGGTCACCTTTGCCAGGAAACCCATCCATGTGGCAAGAACAGACAATTCTCTGGCAAGAACAGTTTGGGGAAGACAGTCAGGAGCCCCAGGAGACAGAGCAGTGATTGGTGGACGATTAAAAGCTTGGGGATTGGGCTCTAGGTTGAATTCTTGGGTCACTCCAATTGGTTTCTGCTTCTTCATATGTAAGGTGATGGGCCTGTCTCTCTCAGAGCCATTCAGGTAGGCATCCAGTGTTCACACCAAGGCTACTAGGTTTGTTTTGCAGATATTTAAATTGGCTTGTAGGGGTGAACATGGCTAAAATCTGTTTAGTTATTAAAGTTGTGGGGCCAGGATTTGAAGCAAAAATTGAAGTGTCCCCTCCTAAAATTCTACACAGGCTTGAAAAAAATAATGCTTGTACCTAAAATCAAGTCTTAGCTTTCGACATGAGTGCTACTCTATTGCTGACTACTGAAAATCCTACTGTGGCAACCTTTCTCGCGCTACTTACACGTTTACATCACTAACGGAAAGTGTTTGGCAAACTGCAACTAGGTTTTGAAATCTGCTAAAGCAAGGTATCATTAAAATGCTCATAAAAACATTTGGCAAAATAAATCACTAAGACAATCCCAGGTCCCACTATAAATGATTTTGCTCTAAAGCAACAGGACATTTACAGTCTACAGAGAGCATCAAAGGACAACTGGCACACTGATAGCACAGAGAGTTGTCAAGAAACCCAGGCTCATTGGTGGAGTATGCCTTTTATTCCAGAACTTCAGAGGCCGAGACAGGCAGGGATCTGAGTTTGAAGGGAACTTGGTCTACAGAGAAAGTGCCAGGACAGCCAGGGCTGCACAGAGAAACCCTGTCTCAAAAACAAACAAACCAACCAACCAACCAACCAACAACAAAACAAAACCTAAAGAACCCAAAGGGGGTGCAGAAGAAATAAAGAAATCCAGGGCCAACCAATCCAGGCTCAGTTGTCAGTTGGCTGGCTGATTTACACAGGTCCTTGTCATCTCTTCCTCTTCTGGACATCAGTGTCCCTCACCTATTTCAATGTGAAATGTGTACAAACACTAAATTGTCTTTCCCTATGACAACTATTCCTGGAACCTACTGACAAGCACGCGTGAGGACAAACATCTTTACATGAGTCATAGCTGTAAGTTTAAGACAGTACTCAGCCTGTGTGTGCTCTGCAAACATTCTCCACTCCTGACAGTAATCAGCCATTATTAATAGGTCTTGAAGGTTCAAGAGCTGACTTCATCATAAACCAGTAATTATTTCTAAGGAACTACACAATAGGTTTCTATTTTTTGTTTGTAACAATGAAGCATATTTTCAGTTAGTAATTTTGTTTTGCACTAAACCAAATCCACTGTGCAATAGCTACACACACACACACACACACACACACACACACACCTTAACCAAGTTCCTAAACCCTCCCTGTATTTCCAGCCTTGACTTCTTCCTAGAGCGCTGGCTACTGATCTAACTTCTCCTAACAGTCTAACACCTCAAACCTCTCTATGTAAGGCTAATCTTGGAATAAACTCCTGCTGCCAAAATGCTCTCTCCTGTGGCACATTCCTTTCGGAATGGTAAAAGTCACGAACTCAAGTGCTCAGGCCTGAGGGACTTCTGCCTGACACCTTCCTGGTTAAGATAACACGATTAGACAATTTAGCCATGCATTTACTGAATAGACCCTACTTACGAGACCTTCCAGATTGAGGTGACAGTACAGGCAGCAGCAAGGCAACATCACACCAGTGAGGCAGGGTGTAACTGGGGGGTGTGTTCTTCGCTGGAAAGTCACAGAGCAAAGCCGTTCTACGCTACACCCCGAAAAGTTGGGGATTTACTTCATAGGATGCCCCCATGGGTCCGAACAGCAGACAAATGAATATCAGAGTTGAGAAGAGTTAGGCTTCTGTTTCTGCAAACCAGGGCAAGTCAGCCTTGGTTGGGAAGCAGACACCTCGCTTCAGATTTCCAGAGCCTCCTTATGAAAACCACCACGGAACTGGACCTCTGCAATGGCCCAGGAGTAGTCAGAGTGGTTATAAAGTCATTGTTTCGATTCTTTCCTGAAAGCATAAAAACTGGCTCTAGGACTATAGTTTAGTGGTAGCATACTGGCCTCACTATACTCAGGGTCCCATGTTCAAGCCAAAGCACCACGTGTCAAACCCCATACATTAATATTTATATCTTTGTACTCAGCAATTCTAACCAACAGGGATAATCCGAGATATGTGTATTAAGCTAGTCACTGAAAATAAAATATAAGGATTAAAAAAAGAATCCTCAAACATAGAATGGTATGTGACAGCATGCCAGGTGGACATGTACAAATTCTGAAGATTTTATTGGTATATAAAATGTATTTAGGGTATGTGTTAAGTAAATATATATATGTAATTTTATTTCTGTAATCTACATATTACAATAAATGGGTGGAATAAGCAAGCTTAACCTGCTAGAGAGAACTATGGATGTTCTTTTACCATTGTTGCTTGAGTACTGAAACAGTGGAAAATAGGACATCTGCATTTTTCCCTCATTCATACGGAGAAATGGTCCATAAATTACAACCATTGTGCGCACCTAGTCTACTGTCAGGTTTCCTTTTGTGAACCAAGTTTTCTGGGAACACAGGTCATGTGCTTGCTTATCAGTTATCCACAGCTGTTTCTACCCTACAGTGGCAGAACTGAATGGTTGTGACTGAGACCATACGGTTCACAAAGCCTGGCCTATCTACTGTTTCTTCCATCATGGAACAGGTTTGTTGACCCCTGAGCCAGAGTGAGAGAAGACCACCCCACTCCATCCTAGGAGCCTACCGCATATGCACCCCCTGGCCTGACTCCCCCAAGGTTCTAGCGTGAACTCAGCCCCTAGGTGATGATCTCCAGAGGAATTCTACACTTCCTCCATCTAACGTTACATAGGAATACAAGCTTACTATCTAAGTTGAGACTCAGTTTGCTTTTCTCTAACACAGACCAGTGAAAGACAAAGAAATCCCTCTTTGTGCAAAATTCTTAATTTCTTGGGTTTTATTTTCATTGTTAGGTGTACATCCGTGTGAACGTGTGGTATGTACAGGCAGGTGCCCCTGAGGCTGAAGAGGCTGCCAGATCACATGGAGCAGGCCCTACAGGTGGTTGTTAACCACCTGACACTGTTGCTAGGAACCAAATTCAGGTCCTCTGGAAGAGAAGCAGATGCTCTTAACACTGGGCCACTTCTCCAGCCCCAAGAAATGCTTCTTACTTTAGAAGATTCTGTGTATCTGTTTTTGAAAACTCAAGCTTTGGGGAAGAGTTGGGTTCCTGGCTCCTTGCTTTATTTGAGACAAGGAATCATGTAGCCCAGGCTGACCTCAAACTCCTTAAGTAGCCAACAATGACCTTGAACTCCTGACCTTCCAATCTTCACTGGAAGTGAAGTGCCAGGATTATAGATGTGTCCTGGATTCTGGCTGTTTCAATTGTCTTCTTGTGTAAGGTTAGACACCTGATGATAATGTGGACTTTTCTTCCAAACTGTTTCTATGTACTACCAAAAAAAAAAAAAAAAAAAAAAAAGAGAGAGAGAAAGAAAGAAAGAGAAAAATATATCAACCTTGGGAGAAAGTTCATCATATTCTACCCTGGGTCCATAAGGAGTTACCTCAAGTGCTATCTCCTGGAATCTGAAGCCTATGTTTCCTGGGCATCCGCAATACACTGTCACAAGCATGGCTGGGAGTGCATTGGCTTGTCCCAAACAGAAACTGATCACCAAAGGTATGCGTTCCTCCTGAATTGCAGCACTGTTAGATGCTCTAATAGTTGTGTAAGTTGCATGACACAGAATAAGCGACTTAAACATTCTTTATAATTTATGAGGCTCAGATGTTAAGAGATCTTGCTGGACAACCATGAGGACCGCAGTTTGGATGCCAGCATTCATGTAACAAGCCAGGTGTCCCATGCATGAATATGGCTTCACAGAACACAGACAAGGCACAACTACCACAACATTCACTAAGCAACCAACATCAAGAAAGGTTTTATTTTCATGACTCCAGACTCTGTGCTTTTCCTCTGATTAGCTCTAAAACCACCTAGTCTTTCTACTTAATAAATACATATGTGGCACGTTCCACAGGCAAGCCACTGAAATGGACACTCACAAGATATTCAGAAATTCTCTCACTCCAAGAACTGGCTTCAAAGAAAAGAGATGCTGGCCCTAACACCCCAGGCACCATGCTTGGGGCTTCTGCTCCAATACCTGTGACTATCATCTGGAGGACAAAGTGGGTCTGACATGACGCTTAGATTCTGAAGAAAATGAAAGAGACAGTAAATAATAGAGTGGATAAATGACACACAGATAGCTAACGCCAAGGTAGGGGTGGTGGTCAAACAAACAAACAAATAAACCAACCAACAGATCAAAAACACAACTCTTTACCATGGTGAAAGATCAGACATGAATTGTATCATCTGGTCTCTCCATTAACGAACAGTTCTCCACTCTTGGGATATATAGTGATTTGGGGCAATAATAGGCATTCCCTCTTCATTTTAATAGGGAAAAAAAATCAGAGTATTAAAAAGGTTTTAATTAGCTCTCTGTTGCTGCGGTAAAACATCATAACCAAGGTAACTTATAGAAGAAAGTGTTTAATTCGGGGCTCACAGTTCCATAGAGTTACAGTCCATTGCCATCATGGCAGAGAGCAGTGCGGTAGCAGGTAGGCAGGCACGGCCCTGGAGCACTCACTACCCAGGAGCTCATATCTTGATTCACAAGCACAGGGCAGAGACAGAGCTAACTGAAAATGGCATGGACTTTTTGAAACCTCAAAGCCCACTCCCAGGGTCACACCTCTTCCAACACAGCCACTTCTTTAAATTCTTGAAAAATAGTTCTACCAACCAGGAACTAAGCGTTCAAATCTATGAGCCTAGGTGTGTGTGTGTGAGGAGTGGTGGGGGGACATTCTCACTCAGACTACCACTGTGGGTGAGGGGGCTGGAGCGATAGATAGACGAGCTGTCAAGAGGACTGGTGTTCTTTCAAAGGACCCAACCCCAACATGATGGCTAACCACCATCTATAATTCCAGTTCTAGGGCATCCAAAGCCTTCTTCTGGCCTCTGCTGGCACTAGGCACATAAGTGATGCACAGATGTGCATGTGGGCAAAAGACTCACATGCATAGAATAACAAGAAAATATGAAACGCTTAAAAAGTGAATTAATTTAAAGTAGATTGAAAAAAACAAAAACAAAAACAAAAACCAGTCCACATCTGACACTATATGGTGCCAGGTTTGACAAGTATTGCCAGTGGTACAGGAACAGTAGGATTTACCAGCAAGGTAGAGGAGCAGTCTGCCTACTTACTAATCATGAAAAACAGAGGCTCCTAGATGCTTAGTTCAAAACTCACAGACTTCATGGAATTCACCACCAATCTGTCATTGGGTGGTCAAGTCCCTGGAGCCACCTTCCTGGTCTCAAGCCCCACAAAAAAGGGGGCACAACTAGTCAAGAATGAGGTTTAAGAGTTCAGACTCAGGCGTGGCATTTACATCCACTTTGTACCTGAAGTCACAGCAAGGTGTTACTAGACACCATCAAAAAATCGTAGTACAATTGGACACAACAAAATGTAACATACTTTTGTCAACTGGCAATAGAAACTGCTCATGAGCCATGGCATGAAAGTTTCATGCAGCACAGGCGGACTCTATCTGCTGCCAGCACAGCCAGAGGCTACAGACAGAGAAGGGGAGGGTTGAGTAAGGAGCACAGCAGCCAGGGGCCTCTGCACACAGGCTGCTTCCTGGCAAAATGAAGCGGATTCTTTACGTTCAGCCACCCTGCTTGAATTGGATTCCCCTCCTTCCAAACAAAACTAAAAGACTTCGTAAAAATTATGATTTGTTTCTAGAACTTCAAAATCTCAAACAGCAGTTTATATGACTTCTGTTATACATTCCAGATTTAATTAAACAGCCAAGTTTTATATTTTTATGTAATTGTGTATTACCTCCAGTGTAGAATTAGGAGGTAAATAACCAGGTAAGCCAGGGTACACATTTTTCAAAAAATAGTGATTGTTACCAAGAGATTTGCAAATAACATCTGGATATCAAACAGTTCTCTAGGAAGCAGCAAAGGGAGAGAGTGGTGTTTATCTGCCAGTAGATAAACTGGCAGATATACTAAAATGTTGGTAGCAATCATGTAATAAGCCACTTTCAGTGAAGAGAAAGACACACAGAAAAAGTAAGAGGAAGAAGGGAAGGGGGAGGGTGTGGAGGGATGGGAGGGGAGGACTGACCCATCTACCCCAGAAGGCACTGTAAAGACAGCTGGGTCCTGGTTTGCTGGCCACTTCTATTCCAGACACTACTTTATACAAGATCACCTCGCGTACCCTTCATGTTCACCCTGCCTGAGCTCTATGCCATTCCCACTGTGATATAAACATAAGCAAAGGCAGGAAGAAGTGACGTCAACCAGAGCTGGCAAACGGTAGCTAAGTGGAAGAACAGAACCATATCCCAGCAGCTCCCTGAGCAGGATGGTCCTGGCCAAAGCAGCAGGGCTTTTGGACAGCAGCAAGCACGTCTACAGCACAGACTGCACTCAAACTCTTGGTTTGTTTTTCAGACAGAGTCTCTCTACATAGTTCTAGCTGTTCTAGAACTCGGTATATAGATGAAGCTCAGAGATCTGTCTGCTTTTGAGAGTGCTCAGATTAAAGCCATGTGTCACTAAGACCAGCTTGCCTTCAAATTCTTAGGTGTCCCAAGAACATGTTCCTTCTCCACAGTGTCCTATACTGTGGTCTGGCATTTCTCTTAAGAATCAAATTTCAGATATGCAAAGACGTTTTGAGAAGAATGCAATGTAGTCTAGAGCCCCCATGTGCAGCCCAGTGCTGCACAGGGCAGCACAGAGGTGCTCCAGAGTCACGAATGTGCAGCTGCGGCTCATCGGGCAGCTGTGGAGGACTCAGGTGCTGTGAGGGCAAGGCGTATGTATGCATTACCTCATCTTAGCCTCCCCACAGCCCACAAAGACGAACAAGGCTCCACCTCCAGGAGAATGATTCTTATTCATGTGCTACCCACATATGTCTCACATCACAAACATAGTAACATGAACATCTGGGTTCTGTGGCTACGCTTCTCTCGCTCTTCTGCATGTCTTAGCAAACCACCTAAGAGGGTATGGAACCCTGCTGGAAACAACAGCCAGAATCAAGTTCGCAGAAGGAAGCACAAGTGCAGTTTGTTTGGATCTGAGCGGCTGTGTAACCTGCTTCCTCTGTGACGGAGAGGAAACTGCTGCTATTCCTGTGTCACTTTCCACACTTAATTGAAAAATAAACGTTTCAATGCTTGTGGGGTGTTCAGAATGGGCTGGACACACAGTAAATGTTTACCTGTGTGAAACAAATAAAAAAAATCATACATTTCCCTGTTAACTGTCCTACAACATAATCACCTTGTTTCTGGGTACATATTCCCAAGGGGTCACAGGCAGCACACAAGACAAGCATTCATAGTCTCTGTCATAGTGCTACTCACAGCAGCCAGTTACAGACCCAGCCCAGGGGCCAATCAGTGTGAGCACAAGGAGAATGTAGCAGAAATACAATGGAGAATTACTCAGCACTGAGAACAAGGTCATTTGCAGGAAAATGGATGGACTTTCAGCATCCTGTTAAGTGAAGTAAGACAGAGTCAGATAAATGTGGTTTCTCATATTTTCTTATGGGGAAAATATATGTCCCACCTAAGTAGAAGCAGCACTGTCTGGGAAGAAGATCAGCAAGAGGGAAGGGATGTGGAAAAAGTGTAGTGAACGTCTTTAAAATAGAGGGCACACAGGCACAGGAACACCATAACGAAGCACTTTTTTTTTTTTTTTTTGTACAATTAATACATGAAAAGAAGAATCTAGTTAAAAATTTAGGCTTGAGAACCTGGTGTGGTGGTGCACGCCTTTAATCACAGCACTCGGGAGGCACAGACTGGTGGATCGATGTGAGTTCCAGGCCAGCCTGGTCTACAAAGTGAGTCCAGGACAGCCAAGGCTACACACAGAAACCCTGTCTCGAAAAACCAAAAAAATAAAATTAAATTAAATTTAAAAAATTTAAGCTTGAACAAAGGCTAATATCTCAAAAAAAGAAAAACTCCATCTTACGTGGGGACTTTTACACACAGATGGAGCAGTGGAATGTGTGAGTCAACTGGCTTCCACAGGGGCCAGTATACAAGACTACCACCTGTGTGGCTAGGACCCCAGCCTTACCAGCGGCTGAACTAAAGAGGACCAGACCTGGTGGTACATGGCCTATGGAGCTTGGGAGGCATCTGACTCCTGTGGGTCTTGTTTTCTCCAGTGGTTAAGGCTGCACTGTGTGGCAAGACAGCAAGGCCCAGAGAAAAGATCACAGGTGCAGATCCTCTGGAGCTAGCATTTCCCAATGGACTTTCCTTTTACTTTTATGGTGTGTGTATGTCAGGGAGGGGACAGGGAGGAAGGGAGGGGAGAGAGAGAGAAGGGGGGGCAACACGCAAGAGAGTGAGCAGAGGAAACTATGGCTAGAGGACAATGTGGGGGAAACTGATTCTCTCTCTCTCCACGTGGGCTCAAGGGATCAAGCTGAGGTCAGATACAGTGCGCTATTGGGTTGAGCTGAGCCATATTTGCTTCAGATCAACACATTTTATAACTTCGGACAAATGGCTTCATTTCTTTAAATTGCAATTTAGTACTTCTATAAAATGGACAAAATAGTGCCCCCTCCCCATTTTCAGGGTTGGGCTAGGTAAGTTGGATTTGATAAATAATGAGGAAAACAGGCTTTCTGAGAACATGGTCTACACCTGGTAAAAGGTGTACATAACACGTCTGTGGTGCCCATCATCCTCTGAAATAACCTGCGTTTGTCTACTACTGTGTCTCTTGACCCTGCAATCTAAGGGCCCCTGAAACAGAAAGGCCTTGGGGAAAGTCATCTCTTAACCTGTATTCACGGACTCTTTGCGACCTAAAGGTTCACAGAGAGCTACAATCTGAGGAACAGAAAAAGGAAAAGGTTAAAGCTCTCTGTATCACCTGATCCTCAGATTCTTTCCTCTAGGAAGGTGGTTTGGGTTCTAGAATGGCCAACTATAAAGTGGTTAAATTAACATGCTCAGCAAGTACACAGGCTTTCTAAAGCTGAACACCAACTGGGATAATTAAAGGCCAGAGTCTCTCCTTTCAGAAACTGACGCCCCTATAAACTACCTGCTGACACAGCATAATTACAGTGACTACAGGAGGACACTTTCCCCCTCCATTCTTAATTTTGAAAGTCTCTACTTCCCCCTCAAGCTCAACAAGCACTTAAATCTACCAGAACTAAAAAGAATGTTGCAAAATACCCCTTCTTCCCAGTAACTGACTGTCAAAGCCTCAGAAGTGGCTCGTCCTGTGGAGGCATGGGGGCGGGGTGCAGCTGTATAGGAGAGGAAGTGTCATAGTACCAGTGTCTCACCCAGGGATGGAGAAGAACCCAGGAGCCTCCCATTATTGTGCACCCATGTAGCTCCAAATAAAATACACATTTTTTTTAGTGCTGATATAAAAACAGAGTTTGATTTAAACCTATTAGTTGGTATTTTAACTTACAAATTATATATAAATAATTAGGCTGTAAAACTGGAGAGCAATTAATTCAGGGAGTTGGCAATTTTATTTGGATTCCAGGGTTATAAGCATCTTTAAGAGTCTGAGGAAGGGTAAAGATAGAGAGAGAAATGTATGTGGGTTGGAGGACATGGATGCCCTGAGTTCCAGTTTCAAAGGAGTGGCAGCTAAGATATCCCAAAGCTAAGAGCATGCATGTAAATACTTTCCGTGGGAGGCGCTACAATCTACTTCAGAAAGGTGGGGAAAAAACAACTGGCGAGTTTCAACTAAGTTATTTCCATTTTTTTCCTCACGTCATTTCTGGATATATTTTCACACAAACAAAACTATAAATAGGCCCTAACTTGCAGCTGTAGCATAAAGAATCTTCCAGGTGGTAGGTGGCGCAAGATCACACCTTTGGGAGAGGAGTGTCAGAGTCTTCCTCAGTCAGCGCTATTCCTAACCAGAACGTTAATTCCTGAAAGTGTCCTATGACAACAGCTTCATTGACAAAGATCAACTGGATCATGCTATTTTCATATACTGAGGGTAGGGTACATGGATGAAGGCTTGAAGGGCAAGTGTTCAATATTCCGTGCCTCTGGATGAAACAACAGAAGTACTTAAAAGTTGGCTTTTGCACCTGAAACAGAGCAGTCCTAACTTTCGCTACCCTCTGAAGGCCTGGTATGTGTGTGAGGTGGGTGGATAGGATCATGTGTGGACCATGAAAGGCCCAGTCCCTCCTCCTCTCACCGGAACACCCACAATCTGGCGGGAATGCGATGAAAGTTGAACTAGCTATTTCTATTGCCCAGGAATGTTTGCTATGCAAACCACGTGGCTCTCTCTGTCAAAGCTGAGATACAGTGGGCCTTGAGGGTGCTGGCTGTGAGAATTATAGTTGAGCACAGATTTGCCTGTTGGGAGCAAAATGTAAACCCACAGATAATGGTTGAAATATTTCATTCTCCCAATCTGCAAAGTACAAATAATTACAGAACTTGCTCCATCCAAACAAGAGACTGTTGAGTCTGCAAGGGGCACAGGGACAGGAGGAGGGAGAGGTAAGACATAATTTTCCTTTTCAGGGGGGAAAATAAAGGAGGGAGACTGAAACACAGACTAAAGTATACATTCAAGGGGTTCTTTGGCTTGCAAAATATTTCTTGACGGGCGGCGAGTGATCAATGAAGGTTTCCAAGTGGCAGAGAAAGCCTGAAGGGTTTGGTGGCAGCTACCAGTCACAAGACAAAAGTCAGAGTAACCCACAGCATGCCACAGGCCACAGGGGAGGAGCCTTGTGGAATGCTGCAGTATCCATGCACTTTTTTCCCCATCTTCTTGGAGATGCAAGGGATGAAGGATCTTCAACATTAGTGCAAGAAACAAAGAGGAAGAAGAGCTGGAGCCTGGAGAGCAAAGAGGAGGGGGGCACAGGCGGAGCTGTGAAGTGATCACTGTATATTGCCATTCTTTTTTTTTTTTTTTTTTTTTTAAAGATTTATTTATTTACTATGTATACAGTGTTCTGCCTGCTTGTACTCCTGCAAGCCAGAGGAGGGTACCAGATCTCATTATAGATGGTTGTGAGCCACCATGGGGTTGCTGGGAATTGAACTCCGGACCTTGGGAAGAATTGTCAGTGCTCTTAACCTCTGAGCCATCTCACCAGTCATTTTTTTTTAAAATTTATTATTATATACACAGGGCTCTACCTGCATGTACACCTGCAGACCAGAGGAGGGCATCAGATCTCATTACAGATGGTTATGAGTCACCATGTGGCTGCTGGGAACTGAACTCAGGACCTCTGGAAGAGCAGGCAGTGTCCTTAACCTCTGAGCCATCTCTCCAGCTGGTGTACTGCCATTCTTGTCCTTCCCATTGTGCATGCACACAGCCTCCACAGAAACTCAGCTCAATGTCCTGTTCTTGTTCTGTGGAAGTGAAACTCGGCCCCACACAGGAGGCCCGCAGAGCGCAGGGGAGATGCGGCTGTATGGGGGCTGTCTCTCCTTCTGGCTCACTCAGCATGTTCCTGTGGGATCTTGCTGCGTCCGGTGTATCTTCTGTCTCTCCACACATGCATTCTCCCACAGCACAGGGCCGTCCAGAAGAGCCTCTCCCTTAGCAGCTGACAGCCAACTCGCTGGTTCCCTTACAAGCCCTCCTTTTGGAAAAGAACTTCCTCTCTGACTTACTTTTCCAAGGCCTCTCCCTCTTCTCACCGCCCATCTCGATTTTCCCTCAGGTAGCTCACACCAGGAAGGTAGTAAATAAGAAGGGGTCTAAGAAGATGGCTGTCTTGGGGTGCGTGCCCATGCTTGCCATATGAGTGAGGCTTTGGGGAAGTTACTGAACCCCCTGCATTTCCCTTATCTGCAAACGGAACTGTTAACAGGACCAATTGCTATTTCATGGTGAGATCATTTGGAGTTTTAATAATATAAAATCCCTCCCAGGGAAGTTAAGCGAGGCAAGCTTGTACAGTACTTCAATGTCACAGCCACAATAAATACTCAATGCATGTTCTATGCTACTTTTGACTGCTGGGAATAATATTGCTAACTTCACAGAATATAGGATCACCTTGTAGACAAGCGTGTGGGCGTGCCTGCGAGGGAGCTTCTATTTTGTGTTAACTGAAGGAAGCAGACACAGTAACCACGGGTGGGTAGTACCTTTCCAGGGGCTAAGCTGCAGGCTGAGTAACATGACCAACACAAGCGGAGCCCCTGGCATCCATTGCCCTCGGCTTCCTGACTGCAGGTGCAGTGTGACCCGATACCTCATGTTCCTACAGTGTCATAATGAGCTGTAAGCCCAAATTTCCTTCTTTTAAATTACTTTTGTGGTTTTTTTTTTTTCCCTGAGATTTTATTTTATTGTCTTGTATTGAAAGTCAAGCAAAACCTAAGTTTATTATTCAAAGAAGCCAATTTCTTTAGCATCTCGAAGAAACATGCCAGGGCAGCCAAACTGTGATTCTCACAAACTGTCCAGAGACCGGAGAAAGAAGAAAACAGAGAAGAAAGCCACGTGTTTGAGTTCAGCTGTAGACATGGAAGTGAGTGAGCCACATGGTGGGCAGGGAAGCTTTAGAGAAAGAGTGGAGACCTTTAAAAAGATCTTTAGAAAGAGTGTTATGAAAATCTTGCCTAGCAAAGAGTGAGAGGGAAAAGGGAAAAGTTATGCTTCTTTTGAGTAATGATGAAAGGACGCTTTATAAGAGACTGCCCCCCTCCTCCACAATCCACAATCGAGCCATCTCTCCTGCTCCTAAGTTGCTTTAGTCAGGTATCTGTTGCAGCAGGGAAAGTAAGCCAACACAAGGATTCACCCTCTGAGTGGGATGCCATCCTTTCTGCTGATGCACCTGGCAAGATCCACTGCTCCTTAGAGCTACACTGCAGTACCATAAGGAAGGGTCTGCATGTGGCGCCTTGCTAATGACAGCTCCTGGGGAGCACTCTCAGGGAGGCCTTTAGGAGCTTCGAGTCAGGCCAGACTGGTTTATCTAGATGCCTCTGCTTAGCAGCCATTAGCGTTCGTTCTTAAGGGGCTGGACCACAAGCCACTTTTGACATGTTTACTTCCAGTTTGTCTTTCCCTCTCAATTTCCCCTTTCTCTCCCTGAGACCACAAACTTGAAGGAAATGAAAAGCATCGACTTTTCCCACACCTGCAGCCTTCGCGGGGACCCACACCTGCAGCCTTGGCCAGGGCTCCCGTCTCTGCCCTGACCCCACTCTCCCTCCCACCCCACCTCTCTGGTGAGTTACTGGCCATCACCTGTCCCCCTTTGCACACCCCCTGAAGTTAGACAAAAGCATCCCACTAGCTTCACATGTCGGGCTCCAGACTCTGATTCACTGGTGGAACCTGGGGTGGGATGCGTACCTGCTACCCAGCCCGCTACCAAAATAAACCCAAACCAAAACACGACAACAGAAACCAAAAATAAACAAATTAATGGGAAGGAGAAAGGGAAGGGAAGGGAAGGAAGATGAGTACTACTAGGAGGCAGAAGCAGGAGAAGGGAATGGGGGGAGGGGAGTGAGAAGGCTTGACCTCTCCTGTGTGGTTTCAAGTTGTCTCTGCCCAGGTCATTGTAGCCAGCCAGTCACCCACAAGGCTCTCCAGGAAGAATGAGAAAGTCTTTGGTGCCTCTGGGGATGACAAATGAACAGAGAACATGCCCCAGGGTGGAGTCCTGCATTTCCCTGATTAACCACACTGGCTTCACATCCCCTTCCCTGCTGCTGCTTGCAGACTCCTGCGCTTTGGCTCAGGCACCACAGAAGTTGTACAGCAAGGTCTTGCCTCTCCAACTAGGTGTAGCCTTCTGGAGGGCAGCCATGCTTCTCTCTGCCTTTTGTTTCTCCCTGATACGCCTATCAGTGTAATCCACCCAGCAGTCACTCAATAAACTCTTGATGACAGGCTAGTGCTGAGAATTTCACACACCAGTAGGTGATGGCTTTATATCATTAGCCCCTCAACTTATAAATCAGCAGGAGTTCCAAAGTGGATTTCAAAGAAGGTCCTTAAGGGGCATATTTCTCCATGGCAACAGCTGGGGTTTAGGTTTCCAGGGCCACTCAGTTCTCAGAGTGCCCTCACACAGTCATCTGCCCTCTCACTGAGTGACTCACTCCTCCCATCAAACTGGCAGTGCTCAAATAACTAAATCAAAAGGAAGAGTGTAGATGTGATCACCTGTGATCCCGGTCTCGGGAAAACCATTTCTTAGAAGGCTGTGTGCATTACGGAGCAAAGGGCTTATTTACGACGCCTCCAAACTACAGAATATATTTCCGTCTTTAAACCTACCTTAAGGATAATTTGTCACAGCAACACTAAGTCCTGCAGTTTTCTCATCTTAGTGTGCATGCATGCAGAGCCAGGTAATGGTTAGTCTATGTACCAGGTTCATTAACCTGGGACAGGCAAGGAGTCAGTTTTCCTCATCAGCTAAAGAAGCAAGTACTTTTTTTTTTCTTTTATGTTAAACTATCTTAGCAGTTTTCAATTTCAATAATTAATTTGGTCACTCCGGGGTTTCCCAAACATTCACACACATGCATACCTATTTGTATTTTATTTTTATTTTTTTTTAAATTTATAGTAAAAATAAAAAAACACCAGACTAGCTATAAACATATTTTGTTTGCCATACATACTTTATAAATAGTCTCTGGAAACTTAAAAACATTTACTAGCTACCAAATAAACAATAGATGTTAGCTGTAAAAAAAAAAAAAAAAAAAAAGAGAGAGAGAAGAAGAAGAGAAAAGAAGAAGAAGAAGAAGAAGAAGAAGAAGAAGAAGAAGAAGAAGAAGAAGAAAGAAGAGAAAGAAGAGAAGAAGAAGAAGAAACGAAGAAGAAGAAGAAGAAGAAAGAAGAAGAAGAAGAAGAAGAAGAAGAAGAAGAAGAAGAAGAAGAAGAAGAAGAAGAAGAAGAAGAAGAAGCAGCAGCAGCTGCTGCTGCTGCTGCTGCTAAAGGCCCATTACCCTAGTTCTTGAGACTCCCGGAGGCCAGCACAGGATATACAATGAGCCTCTGTCTCAAAGACAAAAAGCAAAAGTCAAAAGCAGTGGTAGCTGTTCAAATGTCTAAGGCTGTGGAGATACCTCAGTGGGTAAGGCTCTGCTCTGGCTCTCACTGCTCTCGCTGCTGTGAGTGAGCGCCCTGACAAAGGCTCCTTGGGGGAGAAAGGTTGGTTCTGGCTCACAGTCCATCAGGGTGGGGAAGGCATGGCAGCTGTTAGGAGAGGCAAAGGGCAAGAGAGGGAAGCTGGTGGCCATTCACAAACAGCGAAGGGAGGGTATGGCCTGGCCATAAACCCCAGGCCTACCCCCAGAGATACGCTTCCCCTGGCAAGGCTCCACGGCTCCAACAACCTTCCCCAGCGGTGCTACCAGCTGGAGACCATGTGTTCAAATGTGTGAGGTGAGCCTATAGGGGCGTTTCCTATCGAAGCCACACCATGCAAGCATGAAGAGAGGAGTTCAAACCTCCAGAGCCCAAGTAAAAGTAGGGTACAGTAGCACAACCTGTGATTCCCTGAGCTCCTAGGGTGAGACGGGAAGAGAATCCTGGAAGCTCACGGGCCAGCCAGCCGTGTGTACAGAGAAGTAAACAATACAGGCTATCTCAGGCAAGGACTAACTGACCTGCACGTGTGTGCTCACATTCATACACGTGAACGATCTCATCCATATATACACACCGTGGGAGGAACTCTAAACATATGTTCTCTTCTTCCTACCCAAAAGTACTCCCAGAGAAATCTAAATGGCTTTCCAGCATGATGACCAAGATGTCTTTTTCTATCTCCAAGACAATGCAACGGTTATATAATGTGGGTACGTTAGAGAAGCTGCCAAGCCAACAAGGAGCTTCTCTCCTCAACCCAACCTGCGCCTCGAATTGGGTACTAAATGAGATGCAACCTTCCACATCTTCTAGAGTCCGTGCAGCTGCCTTTCTAACCCAGAGCAGCATTAACAGCGTGCAAAGAGATGTCCCGTTCATGGATGCTAAGTGTGGTCAGTGTCATCACACACCCGTCTTTCAGCAAGAGTTATGACTGAACCAACAGTCTCCTCTCTAGCCACACCCGTTAGGAACTTGCTCCTTCTTGGCTGGGGTGATCTTCTAACGCAGACTTCTGGATAGCCAGCTGTTCCTGTTGCTAACTCCCAGATTAGTTCCTCTGGAGTCTAACACATGTTAGCTCACTCACCTACATGGAAAGGGATTGTGATAAGGAACACGGCAATCACTCACTGTTCCCACCCACCACTTCTCGGCGATTCCAATGTTGCTCTGCTTTTTGGTCTAGTCAGATGTGGGAGGGCAGCTCTGTGCGAGCAGAAGCCTGTGAGATGGTCCCAATGGGCTGTGTTCCAGGAGACTCTTCCAAGTATGCCCTTTTAAAACTTGTCCTTGAAAAAAAGGTTACACGCAGAGGAGCTTGGGACTAAGAAGTTCTGTGTCAGATCACAGCTGGCTGAATTATCGCACCACTCTGCATGGCAGATCTGCTGCCATCAAGGCCGCTGCTTTTTTTTCTGTGGGCAAGTCAACCAACATTAGTGGACCTCAGCCCAGAGGTAAGTTCACTGACGTCTCTGTTCCAAACTCCCAGTAGGAAGGGCTCCAGGAGCCCCTCCCTAGCCTAACCTGCTGAGCAGTGTAGTGGTTCTAGTTCATACTCTACAGTGAGCTGATGACCTAGCAAGTACTAGGCAGGCCAGCCAGATCAGAGGCCAGGGCCAAAGCAGCTCCCGGGATTTGTGCCTTTGTACTCTGCAGCTGTATTCCTGATTTCCCTTGTCTCCCGTACCGGGCTGTAACTTGAGGAAATGCTTGGTCAGTGATGAGTGAAGGCTCTCTGCAGAGGTCTCTAGTAAACAGAGTATCGGTCTGAGACGAGGGACAAGGAGCCACATTCAGAAATGCCCTGACTCCCTTGAGCAGTTACTCCCTGAGGTGCTGCAATCCTTGTTAATGCAAGAATGCCTGCTCTCACAGGACGAGTGGCCAGCACTTAGTGACAGTGTATGTAAGCACACTGCCAAGTTATACACGGCTGCTATACCCAGGGCAAGTGCTGCCACTCTGGTCTCCCCTGAGCAGCTCACTTTACCATCACATTGAACTTGCTGTCCTGCCTGGACCTGGAAAGGTATGATCCCTTTAGCTGCTCCCAGCAACTCCTCCCCTCCATCTCTCTCCACCATTGTCTGTTCACATTCTTAAAGAGGATGGTGTGCAGCCTCTTGGCACAACCTCAGGGCCCTATGTATCTGTCCCTGATGACCTGCGCTTATCCTCACCCACCCACATGCACCTCTACCCATCATTCTATCCCAAGTACAGAACTCAACCTATTGCTTTGGTCTGCAGCTCAGGGAGCAGCACTGATGTGTGGGCAGATACCTGGACACCCTCCCCTCAACTGCATCCCTCTGCTACCTCCAGGCTCTCCCGAGTCTTTCTCACATGGCACGCTTTGACCTTGTGCAGCTCATGGTGGTGACTTTGCTGTGCTGTGACAACTTCCCCGTTGCTCTCTCTATCTTCCCTGAGGTCTTCTGCAATTTACTTCTTACTGGTAGAGTGACTTCTAAAAGAAAAAATGTCTCCCTGTACTTCCACAACTCAGACATCACTTCCCCAAGAAAGCCTTACTGACCACTCCGCAGCGGTCCCTGTACTTCCTGCAGGGAAAACAGGGCGCATGCTTCTTAGGCCGCTCTCCCAGGAACAAGCTCAGGAGGGCCCACCTGTCCTCCGTGCCACGCACGTTGTCTACTGATTCTCTGGTGGGGTGCCCCTCTGAGTAACACTTGACAGTCATCTTTCCCTTGCTCTCTGCTGGACACATAAGCTGCCTCTCCATGTGACCATGGTTAAGTCTAGATTGGGGTAGATCACGTAAGTGTCAGAGATGAATGCGGGGGGGGGGGGGGCACGTGTCCTGACTCTCTTCAGAGAAACATGAGGGAAAACTGACTCGTGGGCTTACAGGAGAGGCGCACAGCAAGCACCTCTTTATCCTGCGCTGGCATGGGGATGAGAGGGAGCAGCCTTCTGTGAAGCATAAGAAGCCATGTCTGACGCTGCAAGGTGAGGTAACAGAGGAAAGGGCTGACCCTGTCTCCGTTCTGCTGTGGCCATATACTGGAGCCAGCTCACACACAGATGTACTTCCTCCTGCTGGCCTGGGGTGTGCTACATAGCCCAGTGTCTTTCCGTTTGTCTTAGAGGTATCTCGTACAAACCCTTCCTGCTTCCTTTAGACTGCAGGCATACCGGGACAGGCTTGCATCCGATGGATTTTCATTTCTCCCTAAGGCTGGTGGTTTATTTTACTCTGACTGAGTGAAGAAGCACCTCTGTTGTTCAGTCTTATATTAAATGTGACTCGACTCTCAAGATCAGTTAATGTTCAATACAGAAAGAAAATACAGAGGCCCTATGGCCTAGCCTAGGAGTAAACTCTGTCAGCCTGTCCTAACATGCTCCATCACACGGAGGCCCTATGGCCTAGCCTAGGAGGAAACTCTGTCAGCCTGTCCTAACATGCTCCATCACACGGAGCACCTTGTGCACACTCAGAATGTTTGCGAAATGAATAATCTAATTTGTCTCTGATGAGTCAAGAGCACTCAAGAATTTTATAGCGTTCTAGGGCCTTAACAAACTGTGCTAAATATATCCTGGTCCTAGGATATCACTAGAAGATCCTAGGCTCTCACTGGAAATAAGTTCCTGTTTACAGGAGAGACTAAATGCTACAATGCCAAAGCTTTAAATAGAACAAGCAGAGCTGGGCATGGTACAATAAGCAGAAGTTGAATACACTCTGACTGGTCCATCTTGTTTGTGCCAGGCTCTGGTACTGTGACCACTGCTCAGACAGACCCACTGACCTCAGTTGGCTTAGAAACTGGGGGCTGAGGAGAATGAAAAGCAACTTCAAGACAGTGTGGAGGTGGGCTGCCAGGATAGTTCACGGGTAAGAATGTTTGCTGCTCTTCTAGAGGACTAGAGTTCTGGTCCCAGTACCCACACTAGCTGCCTCACAACTGCCAGTAACTCTTGCTCCAGGAGATCTGATGCCATCTTCTGGTTACTGTGGATACTTTCACACACAGGTAATCTTGCTGTAAACAGGAAAAAAGAAAACATGCACAAAAGCCCAACTCACCTCTGACCTTCCACCCTCTTCCTTTAGTTCCTACTAGCCCCCAGGTTACAGGGAAAACAGCTCGACTCTACCTGCATCCTTGGAAGGTAAATAATGGCCAGGGTAGCTAAAAGGCAATGAACAATATGGCTGAGGAGGCAATGACAGATGGAACCCTGTCCCCCTGGGCTGTCCACCCTCTCCCGTTTCCATGGATACACTCCGCTACCTGTCTCCCGACAGCTCCCCACTCTCTCCAGCGCTTCTGACAGATGTGGGTCTGGTTACAGTGGAAGACTTTCTTGCATTTAGAAAGAGAAGTTCCAAAAGAAAGGTACTGTTTTTCTTAGAAGGGTAGAGGCGGGGAATCCCTGAGATGCTGAGGGAAAGCTGAGATCTGAGGAAGATCTGACAGCTGTTTGCTGAAAGTCAGGATGTTACAGGGGCTAGTGGCTATGGAAACAAACCTGGTGCTCAGATCGGAGGGTATGATGGGAGTTTTACCCCAACTTCATTTGGACTACTATAGTAGCACAATAAAAAGAACCAGTGAACTGGAGAATGATGAAGTGCGCCCTGTTCTTTCTCCTCAGGCCTTGGCAGCATGAAGAAGACCCAGCTTGCTGACCTGGGCAATGGCCCCTAATGAGCCCTCCCTGGGCACTGGGCTGGTATCAGGAGCATGAAGCATGCTCATAAGGGACTGAAAGGTGCTTTATGTGCGTGATAGTAGACACAGATGGTGCAATACTGAGGGCTACACTGATACCATGGCAACCTTCCAGCCCTGGCTTTTTGAGGCTACACAGACTATGCAGGACACAATTATGCCAGAACAAACAAGCCCAGGAAATATCTATGTCAGAAATAAAATAAAATAAAATAAAATGAGCTAAGATTTTTCCCTCGGAAGCTGTTTCCTGACTGTTCTACTTGAAAGACAAGCAGTTTCTAACAAACACTTAATGGCAGAATCTAGCGCATGGAATGGCATTTGTGTCCCAGAACACTGGTGGCAGCAGGCAGAAGTACAATTTTGGGTGGAAAGAGGAGTAGTACGGTTTCTTTGTGTAGTTTTCTGCACTGATGAAATTTAGGTCCTTAACTATTCTGCTCACAAACCTTTGCTAAGTATTTACTGCATGCAAAGTACAATGTAGCAAGCATATTTTAAAAAGTGCGTTGGAATCTAGTGTGGATTTGTACTATGAACCATTCCTTCCTGAGGTGGCCCCGCCAAACCCTCATGGTGCCCGGGTTTCCCTATTTTTAAGACAACAGCGACAGTACATACATTAGAGTTCTTATGAGAATGAATGGCTCAGTCCGCCTGCAGGAAGTACGGGGCGCATTACAATCTTTGTATGCCTCAGTTTCCTCATCTGCAGAATGGACATGAAAATTATACTGAGGTCAAAGGGATGTTTTGTGAGGACTAAGTGAAAAAAAAAATCACATGTGCAGCGATCAGCATATCACCATTTGTGAACTAAGTCTGCAATAAACACTAGTAGTTTTTATTCATCGAGTTTTAAAGAAACCGGACACCCAGATGCAAACAATAGCTCAAGCAAGAAGCTCTGTCCTTGGTGATTTCAGCAAGGGACGATTCCACCTTCTTCCCCCCGAGTTCCCGTTATCTGCAAACTGCTGCTGGTGGCAACTCCGCCCAACAGTGACCCCCAAACAGCTGTGACACCTGTTCTAACACTTCAGGCTGTCCTTTGTCCTCATGTTGACACTGCAGCACACGATGGTCTGAGGGGCCATTTGGGACGCTGGCTTTGTGAAACAAGAGCAGCACAGGAAGCTGTTGGGCGCTGGCGCTTGGCAGGCAACGGAACAGTTCTCTTTCACAGTGTCGGACACCAGGAGTAACCCACATTACTGCTGACTGTGTGCAGCTCTTTTATCACTGGGCAAAGACCTGAACACAGGACTTGCAAATGCTGCCACGGGCCCTGTGAGGTTACCCTGTGTCTTAGCCTGAGTAGAACTGTGGGCTCTAAATCATACTTAGCTGGAAAGTCCACATATACAAATACTGAAGAAACTTCCTGTCTCTTTCTTCAAGGAGAGCCATCCAGAGACAACCAGCTTCTAATTAGAATTACACAGGCTTGGGCACTCAGTGCAGTGCCTTAAAAAACAAAACAAAACAAACAAACAAAATCCCCCAAAAAACTTTCTCTATTAGTTGACCAATGATGACACCTAGTGGCCAGCCACTAGAAACTAACAGACCAGAAACTAACAGGTGGCTTCCTTTCAGCTAGGGCACATAGGTGCTCACAGTCCTGGGCAGGACCTGATTTCATTCTAGGTAAGGTAACCGAGGCACAGAGAAATGTAACAACTTGCCTAAAGTCAAAGCGAACTGCAGGATATGTGGAAAACCTAGACCTCCCAGTAGTAAGCAAGTGCATGCATTCTCACTGAAATGGTAACATGCTAGCTTGTGTGTGCCAAGGACTCACCCACTAAAGGGCTCCTTGTAAGCTTGAGGACCTGAGTTGACCCCCCCCCCCCAACTGTGCTTGGTGGTTCATACTCGCAATCCTGGAGCTGGGAGGTGGAGACAGACAGGCTGACACACTGGCTCACTGGACAGCCACGTTAGCTTAGTTGGCAAGTTCCAGGCCAGTTAGTCACCCGAGAATTATCACCCAAGGTTGTACTCACACATTTGCACACTTACCCAAACACAGAGATGACTCTCAGCTGCCAGACACTATTAGGAGTCTCCTGTATACTCACTTGCCTAATCCCTGGAAAAGTCCTACATGGGAGAGTGGCTATTAATCTTGCTTTCAAACTGACAGCATTTCAGTTTAAGGTAATAAACCTAGGGGTTTCTGTGCCTTTCTAGCGATTGGACTAGATGTTGAAAGACATTTTCAATGATTCCTCCAAAGTGTGTGCTTAACACTGACTGCTTACTGTGTGTGAGGCCCCCAATTACATTAGCTCATACAATCCTAGGAACTGTGGGGCAAATTTAAAGTGGTATTTACAAGAAGGATCCTAAGACAAAAAGAAGACTCTAAATTAAGCCAGGATTTATGTCTATTTGATTTAGTTTCACAGTAGAGAAAGTGGATGCCCTGGGGTCTTCAGGGTCACACGACAGGGATGGAAAACGAGCCTTGGCAAATGGTTCGAAGACAAGACGCTGCCTGGGGAAACGCAGAGCTTAGTGCTTAAGACTGCCTGTGTGGAGAAACTGTGGACCCTGCTAAGCCAGACACACAGCCTCTTGGTTTTAGTAACGATTCTCAATGAGTAAACACTCAAGCAACTTGACTGAGTACATGAGAGATTAGGCAGCCGCCGCCCGCATGCCATCCTCCTGGTCCACATGGCATGTGCTTCCAGGTAGGGACAACCAGGCAGACCCCTATGGGTTGTCAGTTGTGCTTTCTTCATCTTCTCTGAGTGGAAGCTCACATTTAACAAGACTCGGTTCTAAGGGAGCTCCTTAGGCAAATCTTGCTTGCTGCCATCACTACTCGAATCCAAGTCTGCTAATTTAGGAACTGCTGCGTTCATATCATGCCTGGTCCAGGAAGCCAGCCTGTGATTTATCTGACTTGACCTGTGTACCATGGACATCTTTAGAGGTGACACCTGGCCACAGCATCTGGCTCACAGGGGCAGCTACTCCTAAAGAACTGAAAAGAAAGTGAGGAATTCCAGAGGCAGAGGAGCTTACAAAGACATCTCGGTTAACTCCTACCCAATACAAGAACTGCCACAGACTATTAGTTTAAAGGGCCAGGTGCACACAAGAGTGCTTGCCTAGCATGCACAAAGCTCTAGACCCTGTGATCCTAGCACCTAAGAGGTGGGAAGTGAAGGATCAGAGGTTGGAGATCACCCTCTGAGGTTTGCCTGGACTCTAGGGGACCATGTATGTAGGCTTTTTTTTTTTAAATACACACACGTGTATATACATGTCTCCATTTAGTAGAATGAAGAGTTTAGTGATAAAGAAGCAAAGATCACAGGTCACTGATTTTTTTTGTGTGTGTGTGACACACAGCCTTTTCTTTGCCTCATGAGTACTAGGCAAGTGTGTACTGAGCTCTATCTCCAGCTCTTTTTATCTTAAAAAGGTGACACATATCTGTTATCCCAATATTTAGGGAGTTGAGGCATGAGAATTGAGTTCAAAGCCAATATGAGACACACAGCAAGACCCTGTCTCAAAAAATATAGTCCGTCCCAATCTTCCCTCTGCTACGTCACTTCAGCAAAAGCATCTCCATGAGGGCTTCTTTATAATACAGTCTTTATGAATACCATGCTGTGGTGTTTTATTGAGGTGCAAGTCTCCTTACATTGGTCAGGATGCTTCGAGCCTGCTCAGCTCAGGTGGCCCTTTCTCCTTGCCTGCTGAGGAGTGGGGCTGCAGAGTCAGCACTGAGACCAGCTTCAGACTTAGAACAAGTTCCTTTACTTAGTCAGATCCCACCAACTTCAATATTTTACTGTATTTACTTTAATCCCAACCGTAAAGGAAAGGAGAAAGACACCAGGCAAATATATGGACATGCATTTCCTACTAATAAGGACTTTTCTTATATAATCATATTGTATTTAAGCAACCCAGGAAATTAACATAGACTTATTCAGATTATGACATTATAATACTATAATGTCTATTACAGTATAAGAAAACCCAAAATTACACAATATGCTCCATTGCCATGTCTCTTGAGTCTTTTTAACACAAGTGTCTCAGTTACTGTTTTATTGCGGAGAATACACACCATGACCAAGGCAAAGTATAAAATAAACCATGTATAAAATGAATTAACTGGGGTCTTGCTTATAGTTTCAGAGAGTTCCTCTAAGAGGGGTAGCATGGTGGGGAGCATGGCAGCAGGCAGACAGACAAGGTGCTGGAGCAGTAGCTAAGAACTCATATCTGATCTCTAAGTTGCAGGCAGAAAGAGAAGGAAGAGGCGGCGGGGGGGGGGGGGGGGGGGGGGAGGGGAGAAGAGAGGAAAAGGGGGAAAGGGAGGGGAGGCCTGGTGTAGGCTTTTCAAACGTTAAAGCCCACCCCCAGTGACACACAAACCCGTATCTCCTAATCCTTCCTGAGCAGTCTACCAATAGGGAATCAAACATTCAAATACATGCGACTACACGGGCCACTCTTATTCAAGCCATCACAAGGGTACATCCTAACTCTTTGTATTTGGCAAAGCTGGTATTTGTTAAGACTAGAATATTCCACAACTTGAAACTGCCAAATTTTTCTTTCTTTTAAGGCACAGTAAATACCTTTGGCAGTGATACTACAGACACAAATAAATATCACTTTTAAGGACACATAAGACTCTATTTGGATAAACATTTCCTTCCTGTAAAATCTTGGGAATCCAGCAAGGAATTCTGTCTTGGGGTACCTTTCCCAAGACAGGGTCTCATTATGTAGCTCTATCTGTCCTGGAACTCTCTATGTAGGCCAGGATGGCCTCACACTCAGAGATCTGCCTGCCTTTGCCTCCCAGGAGCTGGGAGTAAAGATGTGCACCACTATGCACGTGTCGATGCCGTTTGGATGGCTTTTAAAACTGAAAGTATGGCTAAAAAGAGTACTGTCCTCTCATGACCCTGAGTACGTGTTTGTTTTCTTGTTCACGGATTTGGTTCATATTTACTGTCTACTCTGAACAGGTGTTCTAGGGACAGGATAAAGTGCTCCAATAATGCAAGAGAGAGGCAACACGGAATGAGGTGGGGAATATGAAACACACAGGTAGGGATTTCTCAATATCTGGGAGAACTACTCTGAACCAGCAGGGAGGGGCCGGGTTCTTCAAGAAAGACAAACAGGTAAGGCTGTAGCCCGGAGCCCAGGAGGAAGAGGTTGGGGTGTGGCCTCTGAGGCAATGACCAGTTTCGTCTTACATCACAGCAGGCCTTTAGATTCAGGAGTGCTGCGTGTGTGGATTTAATCAACTCTATAGCAAAAATAGGTGAAAAAAAAAAAAGCTGTGTTTGTATTGAACATTTACAGGCTTTTTTTGGGTCACCATTCCCTAAACAACCTAGTATAACAACCATTTATATAGGACTTCCATTGTATTCAACAAATCAAAAGATGATTTAAAGTGTAAGTAGGAGGCAGGAGTGGTGACACACATCTATAACCCTAGTATTTAGGAAGTCAATATGAGCATTTTGCACTCAAGGCCAATTTGAGATATATAGCAAGACTCTGTCTCAAAATAAAAAAAACGTATGTGAGCGTATGTGTACATTATATGCAGGAACATGCCATTTTATACAAGGAACTGAAGTACCCATGGGGGATTCCTAATGGTGGCTTGACTAGTGGAAAGGGGACCAACATCCCGAAAGAGAGAAAGGTACTAATGGCTGTGTGTACATGTGTGTGTGCGCTCTTTCTTTAACAGGGGTGGCAAGGAAGACAAAAGAGATCAGCCAGTACCAGGCACACATCTAGTTCCCCAGGAATTCTAGCTTCCCAGGACCCACTACCACCTCAAGGCATCCTTAGAGGAGGCAGATGAAAGGAAAGAGAGGGGTGCCCTAAGAATTGCTACCAAGATGAGACTTGATAGCCTATGACCATATAGTAGGGGAGGAGGTCCCCATCGGTCTTAGACCTAGGGGAGGGGAATAGGGTGAAAGCGGGAGGGAGGGAGAAACAGGAGGATACAAGTGATGGGATAACAATTGAGTTGTAATCTGAATAAATTAATAAAATTAAAAAAAAAAAAAAGAAAATAGAATCGAGAGAGAGAGAGAGAATTTTTCTTGGGAGAAACACATCCCATCAACCTGCTCAGATGAAGCCTGTTGTTTGTTCAGAGCAACTGGTTTCTAGAAGCCTGAGGCAAAAAGTACATAGATGACACTGTCATCTTTTTCTCATATGAAACGAAAAATTAAAGGCAAAACATGTAAGAATATTATCAATAATTATTAGATGCTTCTGCCAAATGTTTTTTAAAAAATTAACGATAACTTTCAACGTGTGCATTTTCTTTTAACAAGAGACAGGCCCAGAGAAACAACTAGCCTGATGCATGAATCCTACATAATCTCTTAATAGTGCCTTGTCTTCAATACTGAGGTGCACCTCAGTGATCTGGGAGAGGAGGTCTTGAGAAAATAAAACACCAGACTCATCTTTAAACACTACCAGTGTGTCCTTCACTTGGGGGATGGAGATGACAACAATATTCATCACAAGATGGAAGTACTGTTGGTGAACAGAGGACAATGGGTGAGGCTTTCCCCATGGAGGTTCTCCATGTATAAAGCACACATCAAAGCTGAGGAACTGGGCCGTAAGTGGCTGGAAGGACCCCAAAACCATAGTGTAGCAAAGGATGGAACAAATGAGGAGGCTGTTATATTTTGACCATTCACCTCCCTGTATTTCAGCCTTATGTAGTTCAGGGTGGCTGTGAATTCACAATGTAACTGAGGGCGACTCTGAACTCCTGATGGTCCTACCACACCTTGGCTTGTTTTGAATTCTCCTTTGAATCTGGTACCCAGCATTTGCTAGTAGCAATACAATCGATTTAAAGAAAATGTATATTCATATGTATGTATGTATATACGTATGTATGTACACATGTATATACACACATACCTACATACACACATATATGTATATACTTTTTCAGTTCATAGTTGAAAATTCTTGCTTTCTTATTGCCTTTTTGCCACTGACAAATTCCTTTTTAAATATACTCATTTAAAAATATTTGTTTATTTTTAATTTTGTTTGTAAGCACAGATACCTGCTAAGGCTAAAGGTTGGATGCCTTGGAGCTAGAGTTATAGCCAAGTGTGAGCCACCTAATATGGATGGTAGGAACTAAACTCAGGTCCCCTGCGAGAGCAGTGCATGCTCTTAGACACTGAGCCGTCTCTACAGCCTCCTTGGCAAAGTCTTACAGAGGCAGAGGGCACAGCACTAGTGATAATTTGGTGTAGACAGCAACAGGGAAGGTTTTGCTAAATGTTCACCGTGTGTTTAATAAGTAATGAACTTCAGCTTAATGGCATCTTAGCCATTGCAC
The DNA here is from genome assembly GCF_903995435.1 of Acomys russatus. Classification (NCBI taxonomy): domain Eukaryota; kingdom Metazoa; phylum Chordata; class Mammalia; order Rodentia; family Muridae; genus Acomys; species Acomys russatus. The sequence continues at coordinate 58,114,952 of NC_067146.1, forward strand.
TCTTTACCACAATAAACGGGTGTACAACTCTTAAGTTTCTAATAGTATTTTCAAGGAATACAGGATGAAGACTCTATGCTTGGGATGGCCTGTATTAGGTCATTCTCTCAGCTTCCTCCAGGGGGCGAGGACGGCCAGTTCTGCACTGGAAGAAGTCAGTCACACCAGTTCCTCATAGCGCTTCAAAAGGTGTCCTCCCTGCCCCCTCACATACACGCCATTCAGGCTGATAGGGCGGGCACACTTCATCCCTTCATCTCTACAGTCCTGAAGGCTGGGTGGTTCTCCTAAGGCTTGGGTCAGGGCCATGGTTTTGCCACAGTGGATAATTTTCTTTAAGGAGAATTTTCCAGTGTTTGTTTCAGCCTGTGGATGCTTCCAAGGCTCCTTTCCAATGGCTCCTCTGTGGAACTTCTGATCAAGCACAGCTGCACTGGAGGCCTAAGAGGGAAAGGCTTCCCTTCCTGGGGGAGTGCTGGGACTTCATTACACCATAGAAGGTGCTTGGTGGCCAGGAATGCCTCTGGCAGCAGTTCCCTGCTGGGCTTTAAAGAAGCAGCAGTTCCTTCTTTAAAATGGTCAAGTGTTCCCACTGCATGTTCAGGTCTAGCTGCACACATGGGGCCAAAGCCAGTTTGGGGTTGGGGACTGACCCTCTTTGGCACGCTCATGAGCAGAGAGAGGGCAGAGGAAAGGCTTGGAGGTGTGCCGATCAGTCCTGCTACACTTCTACTTGGATCCGGTTTTTGTAGGTTCTGAGTTTTACATTGTCTCCAGAGTCTTCTTTAAACAAAGAAAACACAATTAAACTAAGCATGTTGCTATATACCTGCAATCAGAGGAGCTGGAAGGCAGGGAGGGGCAGGGGATCATTACAAGTTTGAGGACGGTCTGGTCTACAGAGCAGACCCTTTGCCAAAAACAAAGAAACAATCAAGTAAAATATGTGAGGTCATATAAGCTACATGGATGGGCATGGCAGACTGCTGCTGCAGGAACTGTAGCTTGTGGTGGGCCCTGATGGTCGAGAACTATGCAGACAAAGGATTCCCGTCAGCCTTGCATCCCTCTAAGGCCACTGGGAGCAGACTGAGGAGGTTGGAAATAAAGTCGCATAGCCTCAAGTGTAAGGTATTCCTTAAACATTATTTGCTAAGCAACTTTTAAAGTGGTCTGCTGATTGCCACGGACCCACCCACCCCTTCCTGTTTCCAACTGCCTAACCGTAGTTTGCCTTCCTTATAAAGGATGACTGTTGCTCAAAAGGTGTTGTCAAGACCGGCACAGGCATGGGTTTCTTGCTCACCGGGTTATTCATTCACCAGAGGTGCTTAGGCATGTGTTACAAAACACAAACTACAAGGTTAGCTTAGGCAAAAACAACGCAGCCCTCACTCTACACACTCATTCTGTGTATTGACCACAGGGTACCAGGCTGGAGTTCTATCTACTATGGACTGCCCTGGAAGGGGATGGTGAAGTGAGTGCCTGCTACGGGAAAAGGCAACTTCCTGCTTAGCCCATATCTGCTCTGGCCCATGTCTCACATCTGCCTGACAAATCGTTAGCCCTTGTGTCTATTAGGCCATTGTTCCAGGCCCTGCTTCTTCCTGAGGGAACTCATACTCCCTGCTCAGCTTCCTGTAGTTGGCACCTGTTCTTTCATTGAAAGAAAGCAAAATAAACATCTGGGCTTAGAGCAGCGAGCTAAACATAGCTGCAGATATGTGTCCCTAATCCTTGTAAAATTAACAGAGATATAATCTGGTGGCGAAACAACTGCCTCAAACTTTCACAATAAGATGAGGTCTCCAAAAGGAAGAGCTGCTTAATTAGGTCAATGCAACCGTTTTTTTATACGTACCAGCTTGCTGACTACAAGCTCCTCCGCTGTCAAATGTTCTTTCTCGAACAAGTCAGACAGCTACGTCTTGCATATGAAAGTGTCTTCATGATGCTGTTTATCATTCGTCACAAGGAACCAAACACTCTTCAAATGCCTGTCTATATAACGGAGCTGATGTACAGGAAAGCGACTGGAGGTTCCCAGTGCACCATGCCTGTTCCGTGCACTGTAAGTTTTATGACACTGGACACTATTATCCTTGTGTAAATAACCTGACCTAGGTCTCAGCTAGGAAGACAAGCCTCACTACCTCAGCACTTAGTACTCACACTATAAAATGACTAATGAATATCACAAAGCAGATGTTACAAAAAATATCATTTGTTTATGTGACTGTGTGCAGCATATATTGGCATATGTGCAGAGGTCAAAGGGCAATGTTCTGGAATCAATTCTCACCTTCTTTCTATGTGGCTTCTGGTGATAGAAGTTAGGTTACCAGGGCAGCCAGTGCCTTAATCCACTGAGCCATCAATCCAGCCCAAGACAGTCATTTATTTCAAAGCATATACATATTTTAGGCTATTCTCAAAGTCCTGATTGATTTAAAGAAAAAAAAAATCTGATGAAGTGGGCTGTTTTAAAAGTTTTCTAAGTTGTTCTTACTAGCCACATGCAAATACTCCTAGAAGCTGTCTGCTGACCGCTGACTACTGACGACGGAAAGGGAGGCCACAGTGAGCTAGCTCATCAAGTGCAGCGCTTCCTGGAATGGAGAGATCATATTATGCAATCTTATCACCCCACTAGAGATGAAGCAGCTAAGACTCAGCAGAGGTCACTGCGCAAGTGTCTCAGTAACTGGAAAGTACAAGCCCCCAGCCTCTTAGCCCAGCACCCTCTTCCCTGCCTCAAAAGGTGAAGGAGTGGACACTCCACAAGGCTTGATTCTGTGCCACCGATAAGCTCTGTGTGGAGCTCTCATCAAAACACCCTCACGGCACACAGCAAATCGGCTCTCCGATCAAGATAAACTATGTTAGGGCGCTGAGCATGAAAAATGGTGACTGAGCAGTTTCCCCACAGGCACTGGCTTTCTGTAGGTGACATCAAGTGCGCTTTGGAATGAGGGCAGTGAAACCTACCCACGGCCAGCAGTGAAAGGGTTCCATGAGGCGACTGAGAACAGGGTGTCTCAGACTCACTTTGAAAATGTCCTGTACAAATAAGGTACTTCACGGTACTTCTACACACACACACACACACACACACGCGCACACACACACACACACACACACACACACACCACATACAGCACCTATACACCCACAATATATATACGCACATATACACACACACCACATAGCACACCCTTCCACACATCACACCTCCCCTCCAACACCACACACACACACACACACACACACACACACACACACACACCACATACAGCACCTATACACCCACAATATATATACGCACATATACACACACACCACATAGCACACCCTTCCACACATCACACCTCCTCTCCAACACCACACACACACACACACACACACACACACACACACACAATCGCCCACACCGCAGCCCCGCCACTCCTGACTCTTACTTGGAAAGACAGAATGGGGTGAAAGACCCCTTTTTAGGTTTCTGGAGAGGAGTCTTCTGTCCTGGATCGGGAGCTGACTCAACATAACAAGACACTGTAGTGGAAGTTTCCACTGAAGAGTCAAGATGTGGCAGGAAAAAAATTCCAAAGGAAGGATTAGATAGACCATAACATGGAAATTTCTAGGAAGTCAACCTGGCCAGATCTAGGAGTCCTAACAAGGGTGTAAACAGGGCAGGCAGTGGAAAGAGACAACACTAGTGGAGGGAGAGTGCTTGAAACTGTTCTGATTTCTACAATCCCAGGGTGGCGAGGGCAAGAGGGCTGCCCTTTCGATTCAATTCGGAGAGGCCGGTTTTAAAGTCAGCTTTGGCTAGAATCCCAGGCCGGTGGTGTAACGTCTACCCACAGGAACCAAATGCGAGAAGGATTGCTCAAAACGTCACAGTGGCTTTGTCCGTTTCTTAAAACAAGTCAGGGAACGCAACCATCTTGAGCACTAGAAGGCAGCTTGAGTGTCCCTTACAGCAAGTGACAAAGAGGACTGGGAGCCAGAAGCTGTGAAGGAGGGTACTGCAGGGTGGTGGAACGTACAGGGAGAGTACTGGACAAAGCCAGGAAATCAACATTGAGACCACTTTTCTCCATCGGCCTGCTGCAGCATGGCTTTCCCCCTCCAGACGTAATATGTTCAACTCATGCCATCTTGGAGTAGACCCATAGGTATACTAAAATCCTATCAAGAAAACCAGGTCCAAACACTTAACACTTATCAGAACAGCACAGTGGTACCTAGCACTGTTAATAACAATAGCTCCCAGTAACCTGTCACCTGACCACCTGATGTGTACATCAAGGACCAACAGGCAGAGGACTCCAGACTGCCTAGTCAGCCTGACTTGGTCCCTACTTTTGCCATGACTTTCTTCCACTGCCACCTGTTCATCTTCCTGCTAGGCTGTCTGGCCTTGGTCCTCCACAACTTTAACCCCAACACCCACAATTGCTGCTGCTGGTGCTGCTGTTGCTGCCGCTGCTGCTGGTACTGTTGCTGTTGCTGCTGGTGCTGCTGCTTCTCTGTGGCTTGGTTATCTTATCAAAAGAGACTTGTGTGTCCCTGTCAGTTTCCTAGCTTTGGCTTCTGAAGCCCCTTTGACTTCCTGCCTCTTTCATGTTTTATAGTCAAGCTGCAACCTCTATGTATGCAGGTGCAGAGAGATATGTACTGTGTGATATACAGTTATGTGATCGGAGAGTTAGTATTAGTAACTAAGGTTTGAATAAAAGAATCAGAATTTGTTTCATTGAAACTACAATATCCTATAAATTTATTTTATTTAAGAAATTCTGACACTGAGGAAAGGCATGTGTTGTCTGGTTTTGACTCAAGACATTTAAGATAATCATGCCCCTGAAAGCAGCACTGCCCCCATACTCTGTAAATAAGTCCAATAAATTCACTGGTTTGCCAAGTTGGATTCTGGTGGACTTGCATTTGGTTTGCTGTTGTTGCCCTCTCTGGAGTGAAAAAACATTTGTTTACATCTTCCCAGGAAAAGTTAACAAACACAGCCCTCTACGCTCTGGTTTTCTGTGACTGTGTTCTTCTTTCTGTGGCACCAGAGAGACCCAAGGCTAAGCAGCTAGAAGAGTAGGTGGCCTTCCCTAGAGAGCACTGCAGGCTTCTAAGTGAACCTGATTGCACGCGCGTGTGTGTGTGTTGGGGTGGGGGTGTGAACCTCACTCAGACCCTTTTAACAATTCCACAAGACAGCTATCTATCCAATCTGACAGACAAGGAAACTGGCTCAGAGGCAAGCAGCTTGCCCAGGACCACACAGGAAAGCAAGTACGGTAGTCAGACAGGTACTGAACCAAGTCTGAGGTCTAAGCCTAAATTGTTTTATTATCGTAGGTGAGCAGGTTTCTGTAGAATGTGTGGCCCCAAAAGGTCCATAGGGAGTGGCACTATTAGGAGGTGTGGCCTTGTTGGAGTAGATATGGCTTTATTGGAGGAAGTGTGTCCCAGTCACTTCCTGCTGCCTGCTGATCCTGATGTAGAAGTCTCAGCTCAGCTCCTTCTCCAGCAGCATGTCCGCCTGCATGCCACCATGCTTCCCGTCATGACAATAGTGGACTCAGCCTCTGAGCTCTAAGCCAGCCCCAATGAAATGTTCTCCTTTCCAACAGTTGCTACGGTCACGGTGTCTCTCCATAGCAATGAAACCCTACTAAGACAGGGTATGAATGGAACGGGAAACCAACGAAGCACATGATCTTAGCAGTGTCTTCCAATGTTGAGGCGTTCATACCACCACCTGTGGTGGGAAGGAGGCTATGGGGCCTACAAGAGCAAACAGAAGGAGAGTCTGTGTCTTGTGCCTCCAGAACGGCAGCTGGAAGGTGCTGGTCCCAGCAGGATGTACTGTGACAGATCCGAGGTTCCCTGACTTAGCCATGTCCATAAACATGCAGTTCAGATAATGTGCATGAAGTATTTAGCTGAACCTGGCATTAGGTAAATGGCAGCTATGGCTGTGAAAACTTTATACATAAAGCTGGAAAACTGAATATATAATTTAAGGCAAAATACTCAGCCACTGACATCACTGTCTGTTCCATGTTTACAATGGACACTAAACTTCGCTGGGTGAGCCAAGAACAGAGACTAACTGATGCCAGAGACTAAACTAGTCAAATCTAAAACAGCCACAGTTAAGGATGGTTTATCAGCTGAGTCCAGTGAAAGAGTGATAGACCACTTGCTGCTCCATGTACATGATTTTGTAAATCATTACAGAAGGTCTACAGAGCCACTGAGGCTCAACTACAGCCCCTTCAGATACAACATGGAATCCTCAATCCAGGAGCTCCCTGCCACACCCACAGCAAGGCCACTCACTCTGGTTCCTACCATAAGCTCATGGTTGGTAGCCTGGATCATGACACCAAATTTGAAGCCGGTAGCAGTGCCACCAAGACTACATCTAATTTTCAACCTTCCAAGTTTAATTGACTCCAAATTAGGAAATTTCTAAATCAGGCCACTTTGGTACTTATCTGCCTCGCATCTTCTTTCACCAACCCTCCTGTTGGAAAAGTTCTACCCCGTCCCCTCCAAGGAACCCACCACATTTGGTATTGATAGACTTGCCTTCTGTCATGGGAATATGATCAGCATGGTCAAAGAGACACTGCTTGCTGGCTACTGCCCAATTCTAATCATGATGGTTCCAATAGGCTATCCAAACCAGGCCAGTCAAAATACCTTCTTGGTACTATTAGAAGAGTTAGTCCTCTTAAGGCACAAGCTTCAAGAACAGTGGCTGATGCTGGTGGCTATGTCTGCCACCATGGTGTGTAATGGAGCGTGGCATAGGGAGGAGAATAACACTGATGGAATTAAGATGACTGGAGAAGAACAGGAGAGAGACTCCAAATGGCTGGGTGGAGGCCTCTGAGCCCCTCAACACAACTGTGCCTAAAGCCCACGCAGGACAAACAAGCTATCCGTGTAAGTCAATAACCTAGCTTAAATTGGAGTTCTGTTGATTATGAGCAGAAAAATTGCAACCAATAAACCTTACTTAAGGGGAAATAAAGCCCCAAAGGAAATTTCCTTCCATGAATAGCCCAGTCCCTGTGGAATTCTGGGCTCCTTTCTGGTAATAATCTTAATTGAATTAAAATCACTTCTCTGAATGAAATTTCTATAGTAAGTCTGTCTAGCTGTCAATGGTTGATATCTTTAACACCTTACCTTTGTAAGGGACATGCATATCTAATTAGTTATTTTGAAGAATATAAAAGAAAACACACAAAAAAAAATCACCAGTGGCAAAAAATAAAGAATAGTACCGATGAGAGCAAGGCGTGGCAGTGACCCCGGTAACTCTGGCACTTGGGAGTCTGAAGCAGGAAGACTTTTGACTTTCAGGTCTGCCAGGGCTAAACAGTGAGTCCAACCCAATCCCAAGGAAAACAGTGCCCTGCACATGTATGAGGAGCGTTCCAGGAAATCCGCATGTAAACACACAGCACAGTGCCTGGCACACAGCCACTGTCCAATAAACGGCAGGCCCTAATTATTAGCACGGATGCTGTTTTATTACTCCACCACTTCCACTCATTTCCGGTAGGCTTTGCATTAAGTACCAGCCCTGCTCAAGACAGGGGAGCCGCTGCTCGGAAAGGTAGCTTTTTGCAGGGAAACTCCCGGAGCTGTGCGTAAAACCCAAGCCTCCCCTAAGTGTCTTGTTCTTGGAGTAACAAGTGGCTGTCAGCTGTGAAGCACCCTTGATCCCTGTGCTCTCCCCCAAGCCTGATGAATGAAAGCAACATGGTCTGTCATGCAGTGGGGCGCTCCTGTGGCCCCCGGAACTGGGCCTCGGGGTGTGAATGAGTGCTGGGCTGGCCTGCTATCTGATTAACTAGGGGTCTCTTCTACTTTCTGCTCCTGCTGTTGGACCACAAGGAATGTGTATGGAAAGTTCTGCTTGTGAAGAGCTGACAAAGGGCCAAAAAAAAAAAAAAAAAAAAAAAAAAACAGGGTAGAGCAGGCAGGATGAAAAAGGGAGGAACACTGCTTAGCTTGGAAGGAGGCTGGAGCAGGTGAGATCACAGATGGCAAAAACGAGGCGGGACTTGACTAATGCTTAAAAAAGTAACAAGGCTCTTCAGGTGGAAAAAGGGGAAGCAGAATGAAATAAGATGCTTCGTGTGATGGTGAGCAGATTAGCCTGACAAAAATAAAAGAAGGCATAGGGGCTAGGAAAATCACTCAGTGGGTAAAATGCCTGCTGTGCAAGCCCGTGACCTATACTCAACCCTCGTGTAGAACACCAGTGTGGTAGCATGTGGTTGTAATCCCAGTGCTGGGGGCGTAGAGACAGTCAGACCCCTGGGCTTACTGGCCATCTACAGGTGCCCAGTGAGGGGGAGGGAAAAAAAAAAAAGCAAAAGACAGGGTCAATGGCTCCTGAGGAATGACATTCACGGCTGACCTCTGACTTGGACACAAACACCACACACAAAGAATAAAGAGTAAGGAGCGAGCAAGAGAGGACGCACTTAGGCAGCCAGCGTGGAGATGCCCGGGCTGCAATGCTGGCGGGCAGAGAAGGTAGGGATGGTTTGTGAGCAGAGCAAGGGCATCCTGAAGGACAGGCAATGTGGCACCAAGTGGAGAGTCTCTCCACGCCTCAGGTGTTATAAACACTTCAGCTAACAGCCATGTGACCAACAAAAACAAAGCCTCATTCACCTGGAATTTATTCATGAATAAAACAGTCTGAGCTCAAATCAGGGGAATCACAAACCTGAGCTGAGCTCAACCACCCCCTCCCCCACAGAATTTGAAGATACATAAACAACTGCTATTTGAGAAATAAATTTAGAGTGGTTTATTATAGAGTAAAAGCTACCACCACAAACAGACTACAGCTGCAAGACCAGGGAGTGATACCGTACCAATCCTCAGATGCTTTTCACTTAAGAAAAAAAAAAAAAAAGACCAAACAAAACAAAACTGATTTCTAAAACTGAGCTCCTGTCTGTGCAACAATCAGCCAGGCTAAGGTTAGAGGAGAAAGGAAGCAAAGCAGGAAGTGCAGCCTGGGGCTGAGGAGAGGCTCTGTGGTGTAAAGCACTGGCTGCTCCTACAGCCAGTCAGCTCAGTCACCAACACTCAGGTGGTGGCTCACAACCAGCTGCAACTACAGTTCTGCAAGATACAACGCCCTCTCCTGGCCTCTGCGCTCATGCGCACACACCCCCACATAGAGACACATGCATATGCATAATGAAAAACTGTAAAAAAACAAAAAAACAAACAAACAAAACTAAAGACTGTATAGCCTAATGTGTTGTAGCTGTGCATCTATTTCACTACAGCCTACTTCAAGGCAAATTCTGAATTCCTTAGGCAAGGAACATTTTTGCTGCATTGGATACTATATGAAACAAGAAGAACATCAACAAGAGTCTGGAAAGGGTTTCGTTACACGGAAGATTTTATTTTAATAGAATCTGCTATGCAATCACAGATCTACTCGCCTCAATTCTTAGAAAAAGAAAAAAGTAAAAACCATAAAACTTTTTAAGGCATGGAAAATTCATAAATCATTCGGAGGAAAAATGTGCAAATAAATATTCAGTCATGCTAAGGGGTGCTTGTGACTTAAAGTGTGACTAGCATTTCAAAAGTAATGGCACAGAGTCACTTTGTTTTAACAATGAATGGAGAAGACCTTACTTACCAGCAAGGCTTTGTGTGGTCCACTGTCTCCAGGTTTTAAACCGTGAGGTGAATCTGAAAGAGAATTAAACAGACAAACTAGGAGTGAATCGCATGCGGAAAAGATCTGCTTTCATTTCAAGCGACTGTGTAATGCCAAGTATTTATTCTTTATTAGTTAAAGATTAACAAAGCTTGCTCCTGGCTCCTAGTAGAATAGGGAGTGTTTTTCCCCTACATACTTCAACTTCCCAAACAGAAGGCATGCTCTCATTTGCTGCAGAGAGTGGCTGGAAGGCTGAGGCCAGCATAACTATAAATGGTCGTGTTTTCATCCAAACTCTGCAAGTGAGCAAAAGCCTCCTCAGATGTCACTCTTGCTCTGGTTCCATAACCCACTTCTGCTAGGATTAAGCTGCACTTGAAGGACACTAGGAGGATGCTCCAGGCTTTCTAATGGAGTCACCTGAGCAAGTAAATAACTAAAATTGTTTTATTGTTAATGGTGAGCCCCAAGTGATATATAATACAAGCTACATTGAAAAGTAGAAATGGATGAAAGTCTTCACAAGAGATTTGAATAATTAAAAATACTATTGTAACAGGAAGTCCACATAAAAATTTAAGATATTTTATATTTCTTCACTTAACAAACTTTGTTGTATATATTTGAGGTTTATAGCATGTTATGAAATAATTATATACATAGAAAAATGGCCCCCACAGTGGCACTGATTAGCCTCACATTGAGGCTAATTTCTTTCTTTGTAAGAAGAAAAGCAAAAATCCTTCCTACAAATTACCACCTGAATGCCTGTGTTTGCAGCTTCTACTTCCTTAGCTTACACCTGACTCTTGGTGCCCTCTGACCTACAGCCGTCCGACGCTTCCTCTGCTCAGTCTTCAAAACTAAACTGTCAAGATCTCATACTTCTCAACTCAGGACAGCCACAAGGTCAGTCCAACACAGCCCATGGCTGCATACAGAGCAGACCCGACTGAGAAAGACAGTCTTGGCTTTCAGTGAATACCAAGCTATAAAGCAAATCAGTTGATATGGTGTGTGTGTGTGTGTGTGTGTGTGTGTGTGTACATAGATACATAGCAATGTATGGTGCATTATGCACATGCATGTGTACAGGTGTGAAACACACCATGCACACATGTGTTGAGATCAGAGGTGACGTGAGACGTTTTCCTCTACTGCTCCCCATTCTATTTTATTCTATTTATTTTCAATTTTCTGCATAGGAGTGTTTTGACTGCATTTATGTATGTGCACCAGAGTTCTCTTCGGGGGCAGCCACCGCTCTTTAGCCTCTTTAGGCCATCTCTCGAGCTCCTCCATCATATTTTTCTGAGATAGGGTCTCATCAAATCTTAAGCTTACCCTTTCAGCTAGACTGCCTGGCCACCGAGTCCCCCGGGGATCTGCCTGCCTCTGTCCCACAGCACTAGGCTAACAGACATGTGCTGCTCCACTACGTTCTTATGTGTTGCTGGCAACCTGAACTTAGGTCCTCAAGCTTGGGAAGCAAAGGCTGTTACCCACTGAGACAATTCCCCAGCTGCCAAAGTGGAGAAATCAGTCACTATTTCCTCCTCACAACAATCCATCACTGCCTCATCTTAAGAGAAATCAGTTTCAGTGCTGTCCAGGTGCCAGCAGGACCTGCCCTCGCCCTGTTTACCTCAACTAACCCTCAAGGTAACCTTATGTGGTTAAGTGTGTCCTGGAGCAACTGAAGCACAGTGACATTACATGCCTGACCTAAGGCCTTACGAGGACGGCGGGGTCTGCCTCCAGAGTCCATGCACTACTTACTGTCAATTTAATTAGAACATCTCAAAATAAGATATTCCTTTCATTGTAAATCATGATCATAATTATCAAAGTCAGTGCACAGGATGACATGGTTAGCCAGCAATGCTCACGGCACATGGCAGAGTTACTTCGTGCTTGAAAATTAAAAACAATCTGACACGGGAATATGAAAACAAAAAGCAGGCTTGGAGTCAAACAGTGCAATAAGTCTGGCATCTGTTTGAATGAGGAGGGAAGGGAGGGTCATGTGAGATCTACAGAACAGCTTGTCTCTGTCACCTGTCTTAGCCAAAGGCCCATGGCTTTTATCATTCTCCAGAAAAGTCACAGGTATTCATCCGTGCATCTGTTTTAGCAGCAGCAGGGAGTTAAGGCAGAAGGAATAGAACACAGAATAACAGGACCCCCCCCCCCCATCCTTTTACTTTACTAATGCATAGGCAGGAATCACAAGAAGTGAGACACAGACCCACAGGCTGAATTGGCCAGCTCATCCATGAGACCTCACAACACTCAGGCTGAGGCAATAGCACACTGCTGTTCAGAGTCACATCCAAAGCTGCAAGAAGACTCACACCACCACCCACTTGTCTCATTCCCACACTCCCCATGGGCATCCTGTTCTTCAGTCACTCAAACCTCCCAGCCAACCAGCCCAGGGATGGTGGTGGCCACCGCAGTAGCATTTGTTCTCAGCTCACAAATGCACAGAAGACAGTGGATACAGTAAGAGCTGATCTTTATGGAGCTAACACCAACGCACCACAAGCTCCCTTAACCCCATCAGTAACTCTGTGAGTCACCCTTTATGGCCCCATGCTGCAGGTAGGTACGCACGCACAGTGAAGGCAGCAGCCTAAGGTCACAAAGTTTGGATGTAACAACAGACAGAGCTTCCAGAGCCCGTGGCCTATCAGCTACTCCAAGTCTGTAGCCGCCTTCTCCCACTGCCCCCTCTTCCCCTCCCCCCTTCTGCCACAAAGTAGCTCTTAGGCTTTGGTTTGTGAATGTGCTGGTCTCTCTGCAGACTTTTACAGAACCCTGGAAGGTTGAGAACCACCTTCAGACCTCATCTTTGGGTCTCTAAGACCTAAGATGTTAGAATACAGTGGGTGCTCAATAAATACACACATGGAAAGCAGCACTGCAAGAATGGGACACAGAACTCATCAAAGCACATCAGAGTTCTCTGGATATCCACTTTAAAAAGCAAGATTGTCTCTGTCCTTTAAATCCAGCCATCACCAAGGCAACGATACTTCCCAGGCCTATTCCGTACACGAAGTAACATAAGCGATTGACTTAATATATCTCCAAGGGATTCATCGGTTTGATTTGGTTTGATTCTACTTTGCATATGGATTATGTGTGTATCTGTGGTGTTTGCTTGTGTGTGGAGGCCAAAGAGCAACTTGGGGGTGGTTCCTCAGGCACTGTCCACCTGTGTTTGAGACAGGGTCTCTCTCTGACCTAGAACTCTCCACAAAGGCGAGGCTGACAGACAGTGAGGACCAGGGACTTGCCTGTGACTCTCTGCGCAGCTCTTGGATTACCGTGTGCTACTATAGCCAGCTTTCGTACATGGGCGCTTGGGCTTGAACTCAGTTCTCATACTGGCCCCTACATACGGGTCTGAAGTGGATAGCACACGTAAGTAGCAGCTTACAATGGGTTTTGGCTATGATGAAGTCTTCTTGCTTGCTAGGAAATGGCCCAGCGTTTTATGGAATCTTTCTAAATGCCTCCTGGATGACCCCGGAAAGGTCCTCTAACAGTAAAGAGGGCAGTTTCAGGATCAGAGATACGCAAAGACTTGCAGCAAGACCTGCAGCAAGAAGGTGTTCTTTCTACGTTTCCCCCCCAAACAACTGCACCAGGATTGTGGCCTAGAACAGCACCCACAGATAACTGCAGTTAGCTGTAGTACCCATCGAATGTACTACCTTCTCACGAGCACAATCTGAGAGGCGTCTGTCACTCACGACCAAATTATGCACCTGTATTTTGATTTTTTGCTATCTCAACTTTTTTGTTGTTCTTCTTTGTTTTTCAAGGCAGGGTTTCTTTGTATAGCCTTGGGTGTCCTGGATCGGCTTTGTAGACCAGGCTGGCATCAAACTCACAGAGACCTACCTGCCTCTGTCTCCCCGAGTGCTGGAAGTAAAGGCGTGCGCCAGCACACCCAGCTTACTGTCTCAACTCTTTAACTGAGAGGTTTACAAAGCAAACACACTGCACTGGGCCTTGCTGTGGGCCCTAGGACACAACGGTGAGTAAGGTAAATGGTGTTTATGGCCTAAGGCCTTCGCAGGGTAATAATGCACAGACACAGTAAGAACTCAATTTCAAGCAGTGATGGCTCTTAAAATTTTTTTCATAAGAGCAGAGAGTGTCATGACTACTGAAGAATTCAGCTACTTCTATTTTGCAGCTATATGAAGGTTTCTAGAAGAGGCAACAGTGGGCAAAAGGTGACCAATTCTGAGATCACTTGATTGGTCAGGTGAGAAATGATGGTCTAGAATGGTGACAGTAGGGACAGAAGTAGATGGACTCTGAAGGTAAAATGACTAGGGCTAGTATAGGACATAGATGGGGCGGGGGCGTCTATCCTAGGGGTACCATGTCCACTTTAACCAAAGGCGTTACCACGTCAGCCTCCACTCAAGATGGGCTCCTTGCTGGCAGACCTGGCTTAAGCTATCCATTGAGAGTAACTCTTCCAAAGAGATACCACCCTTAACATGCAGACTAAAAGTCTACTTGAGAAAAGGATTTGTTTATCTTATTTTATGTATGTGCGCTTTGCCTGCATGTATGTATGTGTACTACATGCATGCCGGGTGCATGCAGAGGTTAGAAAGGAGTTCCTGGAATTGAAATTCCAGGTGATGGGTGCCAGGAACAAAACCCAGGTCGTTGGCACGAGCAGCCAGTGCTCTTAACCACCGAGCTGCCTCTCCAGCTCCTTTCAAAGTCTATTTCTCAGTAGCTGGTAGTCTATGTTCTCAACCAATGCGCAGATAGGTTGACAATGCATGGTGGTCTGACAATACCAACATTAGAGAGAAACATTTTAATATGCTGGTTCTTCCATGTCTAGATGTCAGAGGGCTAGTTTTTAGAAGCAGCATTCTTTTTCCACCATGGATCCCTAGGTTTACGTTCATGTCATCAGGCCTGGCAGCGAGGGCCTTCTGGGCCGAGCCATCTCATGGGCTCACTTCTGTGCTTCCACGTTGCCATGCTATGAACAAACATAAAATTATAGAATAAGGGCTGGAGAGATGGTTCACCAGTTAAAGAGCACTTACTGTTCTTGGGGAAGACTCAAGTTTGGTTTCCTGCGTCTACACGGCAGCTTATAATTGCCTTTAACTATCAGTGCTAGGGGACCTGATAACCTCTTCTGGCTTCAACGTGCAACGTGGTGCTCATAAATTCATACAGGCGCAATCACATACACATTAAATAATAAATAAGTAAATAAATAATACATAAATCTTTTTAAAAAATGTTAGAGTGTTCCCTCTGTGCTAAGTGCTAGTATTTGTGGCAATTACTTTAGATGGATGTGTGTTTTTATATGACTTAATATGACTACTTGCCTCTGAGCCTCAGTTTTCTCTGGTATGAAATGGAAACTAATATTACCACTTGCGTACAGTTGTTAGAAGGATAAATAGTATTAGCACAGTGAGACTTAAAACATTCAGTGGGGGATGGAGGGAAGGCACAGTGGTTTAGAGCGCTTGTTTTTTTAGAGGGTCTGAGTTGGATTCCCAGTACCCTATAGCAGTTTATGACCATCTATAACTCCAATTTCAGGGGCTGTCTTCTGGCCTCTGCAGAAACCAGGCACACATGGTGCACAGACACACATGCAGGCCGATCATACATGTATATGATAAAAGTTTTAAAAGGAAAAAGTCCACAAGTGATAGTCATTTAAAAAAATAATTTTAAGCCTTAAATATTTTGTGTTTTATGTATGCATTTGCAGTTGTTCATTTTGAGAGCCTTAATTTACTACACCACCCCATTATGCTGGAGTCCTTAGGTTACTGACGGTTAGTGTCTTCATGACTATAAGGACTCTGGCATCATTATGATTTTGCTTTGTAATCGTTCTATCTTATTTCTTTAGTTTCACTGTACTCAAAGACTAGAATTGCTACTTGGTTTTTTTTTTCTTTTCTTAAAGGAAATTTACTTAAAATATAGCATTTTATGAATATTTGAAGAACTTCATATAATATATTTTGATGGCAGTCACCTCCCAAATCCTCCAAGACCCACCCACCTCACCTCCCTTTTTATTTCTTTTAATCCTACTGACTCAAGTTTGCACTCTATATAGACTCATGTGTATAGGGCCATCCACTGAAGTGTGACTTACCTACCAAGGGGTGACATTCCATTAAAGAAACTGACCCTCCCTCCCCCAGAAGCTACCAACTGTCAGTATCTCCCCAGTTAGGGGTGGGGCTCGTGAACCCCTCTTCACTAAAGGAACTTTTATTAGTACACCATCAACAAAATAATTAGCAGCTCCTAAGATCTATTTCACTAAGCATTCTGTAGAATTTATGTATGTATACCACATAATGTACACAGGAGCACATGGAGGTCACTAGACCATGTTTAATGCTCTGGAACTGAACTTACAGGCTATAGTGGTTATCCACAAGGGTGCTGGACACAGAACCCCTATCCTTTGCAAGAGCAGTAAGCACTATTAACCACTGAGCCATCTCTCCAGCACTGATTCCTAAAGTCTTAATATCTTATAAAAAATGCTATTGTTAATGTTATTTTATTTTTCCTAACAATTAATAAAGATGAAAATTTCCCATTTATTAATGATTTGTTACAATGAAAACACTCATATTCTTTGTTCATTCCTACACTAGTTTGGTTTTTCTTATAACTATGATTGTCTTCTTTATAGTTCATGATCAGCAATGAATACAGATGAACACATATATTGCTACAAATGTATTCCCCAAACTTCTGCAACTTTGTTGTTGCTCTTGTTTGTCCCTTTTCTGAAACAGGGTTTCACTATGTAACTGCTATGGATCTAGAACTCACAATGTAGACCTCACAGACATCCACCTGCCTCTGCAACCTTGAGTGCTAGGATTAAAGGACCGCCACCACACCAGCAGCTTTTGTGGTAGCTTTTCTCAGTTGTAAGACATTTAATGAATATGCAACAGCCATAAACATATGGCTCGTGTGTTTATGAGCCTCATAAACAATGGCATTGCTTCCTGGGGAAATGCTTTTGACTGCTTTTCAAAGTATATTTCCATCCACTTTGAGCTTTATAGTCAGTCTATGGGAAAGCTTTCAGGTGAAACAATTCCCACCGAGTAGCATGGAAAACTGAGGTGCAGACTGCAGGTGACACGGTAGGGTCCTGGTAGGGTCCCTGAGCTCTTTAGTTAGCTATAGACCAGACCCTGGGCCTATCCGGAAAAACAAAACAAAACAAAACCTTGTGAGGTAAAATGGAGAGATGAATTGTGTGCAACATTTTTGTTTCTTGGGTTCATTACACACTGATATACATGTCACTCTGTCATGTTTGGTTGGCTTTTTGGTGTGTATTTTAATCAAGTCTCAACGTACCAATTCTGTAGCATTTTCTACTAGAAAACTTTATTCAAAGCATCACGGAAATGAGAATTTTGGTTTTGAGAAACCTAGTTATATTTTGTGGGTATGTTTATGTTTATATCCCAGGTGTGGGAAATGGGGCTGCTTCAGATTGTCCATAGCAGCTAATTATACGATGTCTTGTGCACTAGCACAGATGTGATCTCTGCCAGCTGCATATAGTTTAATTCTGGACTGTGGAGAGGGAATAAACGCCAGAGCGTGGAGAGGGCGAGGGGCAATGCAAAGAAGAAGAGGTAGTTGCTGATCCCCTCTGCTGCCCCTGGTTGCTGCTGCTGCAGTTTGACGAGACGTTGGGAGAAACCCTGAAACGAACATTGGACTTGTCCAAGGAACCTGACGACCCTAATCAACAGGAACTAGTCTAAGGAGACCAACATCCCCTTTCCCTCTAACCCTTTCTCGTCTACCTAGTGTTGGTAGGTTGTGAGGGATTAGGATGGAAAAGGGAGGTAGAGGCAGAAGAGCCCAAACAAAACAGGGAATCATCTGCTGCAACCGAAGCTCCCAAGAAACGCTAGCAAGTTCAGGGAGTCTACCAAAGCGATAGTCATCCTTACCCAGTCTTTTATGAAGTTTCAATAAACTTAGACTTAACCTAGGTTTGGCTCTAGCTTATTTGTTTTCAGATGGTGTCTCATTATGTAGCCATGGCTAGCCTAGAACTGCCAGTGAGCTTGTTGTCGTCATCTCCTAAATGCTGGGATTACAGGTGTGCCTCACCATAACTGCTTTTTTGTTTTAAACTTGGCACGAATATAGATTTTGTCAGAGAAGGGTTTCCTCAGTCTTGGTTCAGTGAAACCACTCCACTCCCTGAAGCTCTACAGCTGTTCCTTCCATTAATGTAATTCACAACACACTGCACTTAAACTAGAAGGAAAGGATTCAAGGCTCTGTTGTTTTTGTGGTCCTATTTCTCCACTTTCTAGCACCTGAAACATTAAAGTGTAGGGTGTATTAACTGTATATTCTTTGCTGCATTGAAAACACACTCCAACCATGAAACAATTTTGAAGCATCCCCAGTGCAAAGACTGCATTAGCTAAACCACACTAAGTTATATTAAACAGAGTGTCCCGAGACATTTACAACTTGGCACCAATCTGTGCCTTTCTGAAAATATATCTGTTGCACTTTAGTCTGCAATTCACATCTAATCCATTCTTCAAATGTTCAGTGTGTGTGTGCGCGCATATCTGCATATCCCACGAAGTAGTCAAGTCTTGATTAGTATTTGGAAAGAACTCACAGAAATACAGAACATCTGTTTCCTAATATGGTAAAACTCACGGGAAGCAACTGACATTAGCTGGCAAGAAAACAAAAGCATCTAGATCAACATATGAAAGGAAGACATCCAAAATTCAAACTGAACACAGCAGAACCTGCTTGACATTTCATCTTCAGGACTGTGGGGACGGTGCTACGTCTTGTGAAATACTTGTCATAATAGAATGTATTTAGTCTATGTACACACAGATAAGACAACCTACATTACAGGCCCTCAGGTTCTGCGCCCACCCCTCTTGATATTTATGTCACTTTGTCAGGCTTGGCTGGCTTGTGTATTTTTCATAAAATCCCTAGTGCCTTACAGGACGAACTATGACCCAACTGAACTGGCTGGTGGTCCTGATAGAGAAGATAAGCCCTTCTGAGAGATGGAGTGTCATCTTCACAAGAGCCCTCCGCCCTCCTCCCTTACACTGCTTTGCCATGTCAAAGTACCCTCTGATGCTCTTTTCTACCTACTGATCTGCATGCACCTCACACACTGGAATGAAAACTGATCAGAGGGAGCTGTTTTCTCGTTGCTGTGCCCTAGAGCCAGGAAAGAACAAGCATTCAATAACAATTTTATTTAGTTTATGTGTATTTGGGGATGGAGGGGGGGGGGAGCAAGCGCATGCGTGTGACCTGAGAGGCTGGAAACAGGTGTCTTCTTCACTCTCTAGCTTGCTGATTCAGCTAGACTGGCAGCCAGCAGGCTCTGGGGTCCGCCTGCCTGTACCCCCAGTGCTGCTTTGTCCGGCATTTTCATGGTGCTGGAGTTTGGAAATTCAGGTCCTCGCGCTTGCACAGAAAGCACTTTACCTGCTCAAGCGTCTTCCACCTCCTACAGGTAGTATTTTTAATTGGCCAGAAACTGGGTTTCAGTTAGTACTATGAAAATGTTTCTTGTTCCCCCCAATGACAAACAAACAAACATCATCTTAACTTGCAGAGCAATGACATGAGTTCACTGGAAAACATCATGGCTATACTCTTAAACTGTTGGTAGGCAACTGGTGTTCTCCGGTCTTCTGTGTCTTAAGGCCTTGAAGCGTCGCTACTTTAACCATCACACTCCTGTTTGTCCTATCTGTAGTTAGTAGCAGAGTTTCTTCCCAATTATTCCTAAACAGCGCTGGCTCTGACCTCAGTACCACGTGGGTGGCTCCACTTTTTGTTACTTGGTTCTATGACGTTTGGGGCCAAAGAGCCACTGAAAACCTGCAGAACATTAAGAAAACTCCTGGGAGCGGGAGTCCTACAAACAAGTGCCAGCCTTTCCCAAGGGTCTTCGGGGCTCAGGCTGCTTGGCTGATCCGGGTGCCTTTCACAGGGGTAGTGTTTCTCTTCATGAATGAATCCCATTGACGAGGACATCCTAAGCAGTCAGTGTTAGCTCCAGGGGACAGCCATTCTACCCTGGCGTCTGTCCACTATCTCCCATCACAAATTTAACTCTTCTTTGGCTGCATTCCTAACAAACTCTCTGATCAGCTTCAGCGGGTTAGATCAACTGCCAACTGTCTTCTTTTTCAAATTGGTTTTCCTTTATTACATTTTATTTATTATTGCTGTGGGGTGGGGGCTGTGCCTAAGTGTGCCTGTGGAACTCAGGTAGTCGGGCTTGCTCAGCAAGTACTGTACCAGGGGAACTGTCTCACCAGCTGCCCCTCCCTCTCCTTTATGTTTGCTGTAAACCGTCTTTACAGTTCAGGCTTGCCTAGTACTTAAGGTACTTAGGCTAGTGCCCTGAGTGCTCGGAATACAGGTGTGTAACACCCACCTGGTTCGTCTCTCTTTTTTAATAGTTTATTTATTTTTATTTTTATATGCATTGATGTCTTGCCTGCATGTGTGTCTGTACGAAGAGGACACTGGGTCCCCTGGAACTAGAATTACAGATAGTTGTCAGCTGCCAGGTGGGTGCTAGGAATTGAACCTAGATCCTCTAGAAGAGCAGTCAGTGCCCTTAACCTCTGAGCCATCTCTTCAGACCTTCATCACACCATTTCTTAAAGCACAATCTTCCTGCAGCATTTAAAGGTGAGACTTTGGGATTCCTTCTTAAAAATAAGATATTCTTTTTAATAAATATTGGGAGAGGTACACTACTGCCACAGCATGCATGTGGAGGTCTGGAGGTCTGGAGACAACTTGAGGAACTTGCCCTTCTACCACGTAAGTTGCAGGAATCAAACTCAGGTCAGACATGGCAGCAGTGTCTTTATCCACTTAGCCATTCTGTTGTTCCCAAAACAAAATATTCTTAATTTCGGATCATTTGACAATTCACAGCACAGCTCAAGGGTCTTATCAAATTCTTACACTGCATATAACATAAAGCACACTCATTTTTCTATTCAGTGACTTCTTCAATATATACAATGTAACAAATCATGCCTGAGTCTTGGTAGCTTTTTATTTAGACATTAAGTTTCTTTAATGTTTAAATGGTCCTGTCCGTGATGCCATACCCTCTTTCACCATTGGTCCTGTCTGTGATACCATACCCTCTCTCATCAATGGTCCTGTCTGTGATACCATACCCTCTCTCATCAATGGTCCTGTCTGTGATACCATACCCTCTCTCACCACTGGTCCTGTCTGTAATGCTGTACCCTCTCTCACCATTGGTCCTGTCTGTGATACCATACCCTCTCTCACCATTGGTCCTGTCTGTGATGCTGTACCCTCTTTCACCATTGGTCCTGTCTGTGATACCATACCCTCTCTCACCATTGGTCCTGTCTGTGATGCTGTACCCTCTCTCACCATTGGTCCTGTCTGTGATGCTGTACCCTCTTTCACCATTGGTCCTGTCTGTGATACCATACCCTCTCTCACCATTGGTCAGTCTGTGATGCTGTACCCTCTCTCACCATTGGTCCTGTCTGTGATGCTGTACCCTCTCTCACACTTGGTCCTGTTCTGTGATGCTGTAACCCTCTCTCACCATTGGTCCTGTCTGTGATGCTGTACCCTCTCTCACCATTGGTCCTGTCGTGATACCATACCCTCTCTCACCCATTTGGTCCTGTCTGGTGATGCTGTACCCTCTCTCACCATTGGGCCTGTCTGTAATGCTGTTACCCTCTTTCACCATTGGTCCTGTCTGTGATGCTGTACCCTCTCTCACCATTGGGCCTCCTGTATGTAATGCGTACCCCTCTCCTCACCATTGGGCCTGTCTGTAATGCTGTACCCTCTCTCACCATTGGTCCTGTCTGTGATGCTGTACCCTCTCTCACCATTGGTCCTGTCTGTGATACCATACCCTCTCTCACCATTGGTCCTGTCTGTGATGCTGTACCCTCTCTCACCACTGGTCCTGTCTGTGATGCTGTACCCTCTCTCACCACTGGTCCTGTCTGTGATGCTGTACCCTCTCTCACCATTGGTCCTGTCTGTGATACCATACCCTCTCTCACCATTGGTCCTGTCTGTGATGCTGTACCCTCTCTCACCACTGGTCCTGTCTGTAATGCTGTACCCTCTCTCACCACTGGTCCTGTCTGTGATGCTGTACCCTCTCTCACCATTGGTCCTGTCTGTGATACCATACCCTCTCTCACCATTGGTCCTGTCTGTGATGCTGTACCCTCTCTCACCATTGGTCCTGTCTGTGATGCTGTACCCTCTCTCACCATTGGTCCTGTCTGTGATGCTGTACCCTCTCTCACCATTGGTCCTGTCTGTGATGCTGTACCCTCTCTCACCATTGGTCCTGTCTGTGATGCTGTGCCCTCTCTCACCATTGGTCCTGTCTGTGATGTGGATCCTCTAACCATGTAGGAACGTAAGCTTTTGGGTAGTTTGTTGGAAACAAAATAGTAAATCTGGATTATAAAAGAAAGATGTTGATAGCTGGGTGGTTGTAACTGTTTTTCTTTCCTATTTTGTGGGTTCTTCTTTTTCCCACACATTATCCCCCTCCTCTTTTTTTACCCCCTAATACTGGATAGGAGAGAAACAAGGACAGAAAGAAGAGAGGAATTAGGAAAATCCTTGCATCTAATTTCTTTCCTTTTGTTTTTTTCTTTGATCACTGCTACTAACAAACCACAACCAACAGCCACCAACACCACCTTCAGGGCTCTAGCATTTATATACTCCCTGAAAAGTTCCCAGAATTCCAAACATTACACAATCATAGAAACTATGTCAAAACCATGTCTCTGCTAAAGCATGAGGCAACTCAGTCTGAAGCAGCTCCATATCCCCATACCTGGGATTAAAACAAAAACACATTCTTATAATATTTTTTGCGTTAAAAAAAAAAAAAACAACAAAACCAAAATTCCAGAATTGTTGCTACAGGAAATGGTGGCAGACATCTTTAATCCCAGCTCTTGGGAGGCAGAGGCAGGCAGCCTGGTCTACAGAATGAGTTTCAAGACAGTCGGGGTAGAGAAACCCTGTCTTGAAAAATGAAAACTAATAGACAAAAAGCGTGCCATTACTCAAGTTAGTATGTCCTGCAAAGTCTCTCCATTCCTTCCTTCCTTTTTTTCTTTACATCACAAATCTGGACTCCTGGAATGCAAGCACAGTTTAACTCTGGATGGAATTCCAAGGTCTCTCCTACCCAGACTATGTACGTGGCTTCCTTTCTCCCTCCCTATATGAACACCCAGCACAGGCAGGGCCAACATAAACCAAGGGCTGGTGACTTCTGAGCGACCTTCACATTCCTGTCCTCTTCTGCAAAGCTTCACTGCAAATGCTCTTCCTGTCTCCAAGGCCAGCCTGCCCAAATACTGTTTTAGATTTTCTTCTCCTCATGGGGCTTGGGTGGGCAAGTAATCTGGTAACAGTCCTTTGGCCAGTTTTGATATAGTTTCTGGCATTAGTCAGAGTTAAAACATTTCAGATGCCTAACACTAACTCGCAAACATTTCCTTACTTGAATTCTTTCATTCCTCTATTCTTTTGCCATCTAGAAAGAAAGGAGGTTGAGCCCTTCCAAGTTCGGGAGGTGGGGGGAGGAACAGGGAGAGCTGGTAGATGGGAGGAGCGCTGTGAAGTGCTGCCTTCTGGACATGCCATGGCTGTTTTGACTCCTGAACTCACAGCAGCGGTGGTTACCTGCTCATGACCTGCACAAGACTGGATCCATCGACATTCACAAGTCCTCACTGTGCCCTGCGTGGCTAATGTGGTTTATGGCTGCTGGGTAAGGGGGACTCATTTTCTTGAGAGCTACACCACTACTAACTTGCCCATGGTCTGGTTTAATAAGTCCTAATCATGGTTACGTAAGCAACCCTAATGAAACTGAGTGAGCCATGAACACACACTAGGACATGATAGTCAGGGATGAGTGACAAGGAGAAAGAGAGCATAGGAAGGGGGTAAGGGAGGGTAAAGGAGGTGGTGAGTGCGGTTAGGATACATATATGTATAGGGCAATGTGAACAAATAAGTAAAAGAAAAAAAAAAAAAAAAAAAAAAAAAAACAAAGTACGCTGGGCCTGTAGTGCAAGCTCAGAGGTACTGCTCTTGCAGAGGGCCAATGCTTGTCCTCAACACTTATGCTAAATGACTCAGAATGACCTGTAACTCCAGCTCAGGGAGACCCAGTGCTCTCTTCTGCCCTTTGTGGGTACCCACAAACACATGGATACCTTTGTAAGTATTTTTTCACTTTTTTAAAAGGAAGGAGTGAGGATAAAAACAACATATAAAGCAGAGGCATCTTCCAAAGTGTTCTTCCTAGGCTCAAAACTATCAGAAGCCCTTAAGCCACAAATGAAGACTTCTAACTCCTGAATCCCTGAACATGGGTATTGGAACCTCACAAATAAATCCGGTCCAATGAACACCCACCTTTTTCTTTTTTCCTCCATTGACTTATGTGCAATGTCACTAGTGGTCACTCAGCAGACAGCTCCCAATGTGTCTCTGCTGATAGAGCCTGAGTTCCTGTGTAGATATATTGGAATCTCTGAGGTCAATTCAATGAGACCTAAGGGGAAACCTGGGCAGGATGCAGGGGAAAGTTCTAGTTCCTCAGCAAAACCAGGAACATGTGACTGTTTGTTGTTGTTGTTGAGGCCGAAAGGCTGTGACAGCCTTTGGTGACCATAAGAAATTTGAAATTAAGAAGCAATACAACGAAGAGGGTGAATCAATGGGCTGAGACTAGCACAGACCTTTCGTGACAATAAACAGAACAGCTGCCTCCTCCATGATGCATCCCTTAACTTTTTAGGGGCATGGCTGGTCAGTTTGCTTTTCTGATATGTTTAGTCTTAATATTCATGAAATGACAAGGCTTACAGATTTAGAAACAACTGCTTATCAAACTTGCCACTGACAGGGCATCAGGATGTATGTATGCCTTGGGATTTAGCCATGCAGGGCAGCTGTTCCACCCACCAGTGGAGCCATTCATCCACCAATCAGTGTTGCCTTCTTTCATTTTCTTCTGCTTACAACTAACTGTTAAGCTAGTACTTTGTAGTGGATACTTCACCAGGCCAAAGGGATGCACACCACCTTAGGGACACAAAGCACCTGTACCCATTCTAGAGACAAAGACATTGAGGTTCTCAGGGTTTAAATGTTTTTCTACACTAAAAATCTGTATGTACCTTTGGGATTCAGATCTACAGGCATCTGGATGTATGTCTCACACTTCTCACTATGCTTTAAATGTCAACCACTGCTTCACTTGCCTAATTTACGTTTAACAAGAAACTGTACTGCCTTTTCATGTTCTACAATTTTGACCCATCCCCAGCTACACCAATTACTAACTGTATCTTGTCCCTTTTGGACAGATATGTGTAACATCTGGGACACAGGTCTACTTTTACCTGTCACTGCTACCATGAGTAACAAGTGGGGTAACAGTTTCCCCTTGTATTCATGTGGGGCCCTTCTCCACTCTGCTCACCATTTTGCAGTACACTCCCAGTACATTCCCAAGGGCATGATGGTTCTTTTAGCTCCTCAAAGATCAGATGCCCAAATGTACGAAGAGAAAATTAAGTCCAAGAGTCAGACACTGCCCCAAGGAACCCTGCATGCCAGTTCTGAGCCTCATCGCACACAAATTGATAATATTTCTCATGCCTCGGCAGGGTCCTGTGCCAGAAGGTATTTACAAAGTTGCAGACTAAGCTCTCCATGCACAATGCGTACAGCAAATGTGCCCTGACTCAACAAAGTTGCTGACTAAGCTCTCTATGAACGTGTATAGCAAGTGTGTCTTAACTTGATGCCACCTCCCCCCCAACTCAAAAAACAAACAAACAAAAAAACCTAGCCACCTAGTACTGGTACCTAGGTGAAAATCTAAACCAATAGCCACTTACCAGGGCAGGATTTGTTTTTACTGCCATTAGAAGAAGGATTTGGAGCATAAGGACATAGGAAAAGGACAATATACAACCAGGGTAGATGTAAAGACAGACCAACAGACTCACACACAGACTCCTGTCTACATGAAAAGGCGAATCTGGACTCGTAAGAACACTTCAGTGCACAATGCAACTTTAGAACTTAATGAAATGATGGAAAATGGCTCTTCCTCCTACTGCTTATCTTTAGGGTCATTGTATCATCAATGTTGCAAGTTCTTACAAACTGCATGCTCACAATGTAATATTTGACCAACTTTTAAAAGACATGTCTTTGTATTCATGACCGGCATGAATGGCTCTCTTTTTTTTCCTCTTTTGGTTCAGGGTGCTTTCTTGACAAAATACATCCATTTATTGCTAAACATGTACATTGTTTCTAATGTCTGAAGGCCTCACAAGAATTAAGGCTGTGTGAAAGCCCATGCATTCATTGCTGACTACAGATGCAGACACCCTAGGCTCTCTGTTCCCCAGCGACACAGGCCTTGCTGGGCTGGCACTCCGTGTCACCCTTCTCTTGGTAAATTCTGGCTTACTCAAGATGTTCTAAACTTGCATACAAAAGTAACAGCAGCAACAGTGCTGCTTCCTGGGTGTTCTACCGTAATGCAAGCATGTTTTACAAGCGTCTTCCTATGAATGCCATTTCAACCTGGTTTTGCAGTACCATTTTACAGTGTATGAAACAGAGAGCAGGCACTAATCATGTTTGCTGGAGGCATGAAAATTTAGTTCCTCTCATGAACACAGTGAGAAGAGACCGTTATAATTATCAGACTTTTTATATAGGGAAAGTTGGTTGCTTTAAGCTAACACTTGGCCAAGGCTGACAGGAACAGGCAACTCAGCCCCCGTCTTGGCTCACTGTTCTCTAAGTTCCAGCTTATGAGTTTAAAAAAAAAATACCAGATATAAAAAATCATGTCCACCAAAGTAAATTCTCTGATTATTTTTTCTAATAATACCTAACCTGTCCTGCCGTGAAGACCAACACTGGGGATGGAAACTCTCTCCTTTAAGGTTTCCGCGGGCACCAGTCAGTGCAGGAGGCCACCCTGTTGCTGAACAGAACTAAGGCAGCACAAAACTGTGACTTAGACAAACGTGCAAATAAGACACCAACTCAAGTAAGAACAGCACACAAATGAAACCGCATCAGGATCTAAGGAAGCCCAACAGAAAAGTCCCTTTTTTAAGCTCTGAATTTTGGAAAATTCCCCCAAACTGACTTTATTCAAATAATTTCCAGTTAAGCTTTCCATACTTTATCAGAAGAGATTCTAACCTTGAAAATGAGTGGAGGAAAAAAAAAAAACAGTCCAGCCCTAGGGCTACCTGTGGTGGTGGTGGTGGTGGTGGTGGTGGTGGTGGTGGTGGTGGTGGTGGTGAGGGGATGCACCGTAAGTGCACACATCATTAATTAGAAAGCTTTTCCCGCAGTCATGGTCACTCGGAGATCCCGCCCTATGTGTCCCCTGACCTCAGTGTCATTCACATCTTCTATTCCCACTTCACATAAAGACTCTGAGTACACAGAGCTGTTGCTTTGGCTGAGGTGAGAGCTGCCTTGGATGTAAGGGCTCTTGTCATCAGCCTGTGCCTTTGGGGTAGAGGTAGGAGAAAGACACACATGAGTTAGGGCAACAGCCACTGTTCCTCCTGAACCACCAGAACAAAAAGGGCTCTTTTTCTTTTGTGGTACTATGGATTAAAAAACAAACAAACAAACAACAACAACAAAACCAAACCTAGCCTTTGATGGTGGGCTTCTGAAAATACAGGAAAGAAAATCAGTCTTGGTGTCTGCAACAGTTCAACCCAGATATCTGAAGCCAGATGAACAAGGGCCTTGCTGTGTGCACCAGCAAATAAGCGGATACCCTTTGACTTCACTTAACTCTGACACTGTCTGTCTGGATAAGGCATTGTCTCCCATACTTAGGCATATTCCCTAAGACTTCAGATTCTAGGCAAAAAGCCCCAAGTACTTTTAGCCGTGCTTCTGACTGACTGGCTAGAAACAGGCTTTTCAGAACCCCTGTCTTCAGTTAATTAATCTGCTTGAGCCGTTCACAGAGCTCAGAGAACATTCTCGGGTTATTAAGAGGATACTAAAAAGGACAGAGAGGAAGACCAGATGAAGGAATGGGTAGTTACAACAGGACATGTGCAAAGAGATAAGGAACTACCACGCTCTTTCCAGGGGCATCAACTTCCAGGAAGCTCTCCAAACATTACTCCTTTCCGTTTTTTATGGAGGCTTCATTACACAAGCAAGGCTGCCTGATTAAGATCACCAGCCGCCATAACCTTTTCCCTCCCAAAAGGTTAGAGTGTTTGGACTTCTATCACAATGCTCTATTCTTGCCATAGTGTTCTGTTTTGTTGTTGTGCTTGGCCAACCCTCATCCTGAAGCTATCTAGGGGCTGCCTACCATAAGTTATCTCACTAGCATTATTAAACACACTTGTAATTCGGGGCTGACCACTTGTTATTGGACAGGGAATCAGGGGGCCTCATCCCTGGGAAGGACGTTTTCCCTATCAGCATTCATTAGTTGCCTGTGGTTCTTTGTCTATGGGTTCGACCCCATGAAAATCGTTATAAAAATGTATTAAACACTTTTAAACGTCCCAAATTCAGTTTCTTATAGCATATGCCAATGGTTACTATATATTTCAACAGATTAGGCTAAATAAAAACCTCATGGGGATTTTCAATTTTTAAAAGTGTCAGGAAGTTTAAGAGACCAAAAGATGAAAGAACTCTGTACAGTATACTCAGTCTTGAAAACAAAAAGCTGGGATCATTGACATGCTTACTCTTCCACTGCTGCCCTCCCATCAGCATCACTGTGACCCGGGACAGTGGTAGTACCTAGCTAGGGCTGAAGTCATACAGGCAGGAAAAGATGAGTGGGATCCTGCCCAATGCTTGCTGTCACAGTGAAACCTGAGGGGCACCAGAGATGCAGAACAGAGAGCACACTGGAGAAACCAATAAAATGGGGCTAGTTACGTGTGCAACTAAAATAATCGGAGTGTTTCCCTGAGACACCAGGCTTGACAGTCAGCTTTATCTGTCATTGTTTCACATGGTAGATCCAGAAGATGTGTTTTGAAATGAGGCTTAGTTAAGTAACTTTTATTGCTTCAAGTAACATTTCTTTTTCACTCTGAGCATAAAGTTGTAATGAATGTGACTACTGCATATTCCAAATGTCAACACAGAGAAAAATACCAAGTAGTATCTTAATATTATCATAGAAACACATCTGACCTTGTGGATCCCTTGAAGGGATCAGAGATGACTTCGGGTTTGTGTACCACCCTCAGCAACACACCTGCTTTTTAAACTATTTAGCGAGAATGTCTGAACTCATTCATAAATGACACAATTCTATTCAGTGAGGACGATCTGGAAAGCTTCAGTGAGTTGGACAGCTTTTCAGGTCAGTCATCCAGATGACGTAAAGGTGGAGCGAGTAAGATGGCTCTGTCGCCTAACATTGAAAGTTTGACCACCTGAGTTTGATCTCCAGGACTGACATAAAGGCACGAGGTGAGAACTGACTTCACAGAGAAATTTCCAACCTCTATACTAGGGCTGTGACACATGTTCACACGAAGAAGAAGAAGCGGGGAGGAGGAAGAGGAGGAGGAAGGACAGAAGGCTGGAAGAAGCTGAAACAAAAAGTTAGTAAGCTGCAGGGAGCTTTGGCAAAGCAGAAGAAAGCAGCTCTGGGGAACTAGCACCTTACACCACGCAGACTGCACTCCACACGGGTCACCTGACACAGTCTAGCAGGAAGTCAAAGGTGAGCAAATGGGCCCCCTGGGAGCTCTGAACACTGGAATCCCTCATGCAAGACTAGCAGGAGAAAACATGCAGGAAACACACACAAAATGGACAGAACAACTCAGAGAAATTAACTACCTCTTTCGGCAACAGACAGGAAGCAATTCTAGGGTCAACCCAGGCTCTCCAAACCACCAAACTCATGTTGTTTTTCATAAACCAGTGTCATCAAAATGGCAGAAGATATGGCCTGGGTGGAGTGTTTACACAGGGAATGGCAGAAAATTCAGCTAGGAGAGGGGTTGCTAACTGAGGTACTCTGCAAAGTGACAGGGTCACATTTGTGCTGTGGGAAGAGTAGAGTAAGCAAGCTCTGAAACCACACAGAAGGGAAGACAACAGAGACCAATGTGGACCCCAGCTGAATGACTTAATCTGGTCCTGAGGAAGGATGGTAGACAAAACTCAGATTGTCCCTAATCTAATGCTAGACAAGTTGTACATCCCATTTGGTCCTTACTTTCCTGCACTGCAGAGTTCTGGAGTGATGCTGATACTAACTTCTCACAGATGTTGTGAGCATCTAATGAAATAATCCATGTGGGGAAGGGATACAGCTCTCGGCCTAATAAATATTGCTTGGAACAAGGAAAAGAGAGAAAAAAGGAAGGGAGTGGGGTGGGGGACAGGTGCAGGAAACGGAAGAAATGGGCAGAGAGGGAGGAGGAACGTTGTCAGACTGCTGGAGTGTCAGAGCAGTGAGCAGAGCTGCCAGCGGTGCTCTTTCCTAACAGAATAAGAAAGACGCATGTCCCCTGGAGGGGGAGACCCGGTTGTACTCAGAGGAAGGATAGCAGGTTACCAAGAAGAGACTTGATACCCTATGAGCATATACAGGGGGAGGAAATCCCCCTCAGGAACAGCCATAGGGGAGGGGAATAAGGGGAAAATGGGAAGGAGGGAAGAATGGGAGGATACAAGGGATGGAATAACCATTGAGATGTAACAAGAATAAATTAATAAAAAAAAAAAAAAGAAAGAAAGAAAGAAAGAAAGACGCTTCGTGTCACTCCAAGATTCCAAGTCTGGGTGATCAGAAAGGTGAGCTGATATGAAGGTGCCCACAGGGCATCCAGCCCAAGGTACCATGGAAACTAGCGCTGAGGTTGCAAAGGCGGAGGGCTTTGAAAAGCATACACAAGTCTACAGTGGAGCTAAGTCACAGGAGGACACAGAGTACAGGGACGGACACACCTGTGGGACACAGGGCACTGATAATGAGGCCAGATGGAGAAACGAGAGGCCAGATGCTCAAGACATACTGGTAAAACCACTTAGTTCCCACAGTCTGGCTGGCCCCACCCTGTTTTCTAGCCAGCCACTCCACTCTCTATCAAACCTGAGAGCCAATGCTCTTGGCATCAGCCTTGGGCATACTCTGTCCTTGCATCTCTTCTCTAGAACCAGTGTTTCTTCAAAAGTGGAGTATTAAGATCATATTATGGGCATGACAAAATGGGCTGAGGAGATGGACAGTCAGTGGGTACAGTGCCTGTCACACAAGCATAGGGACCTGACTTCAGATACCCCCCATCCCCACCCTGCTCCCATGTAACAAGCAGCTGTGCTGGTGTGCCAGTGATCCTAGTGCTGAGACACAGAGACAGAGGATCTTTCCAGCCTGCTGGGCAGCTAGTCTTGCCAAGTAGGAGAGTTAGACTTTGTTCCAAAAAAATAAGAGTGTGATGGCTGGTTTTATGTCAACTTGACACAAGCTAGAGGCACTGGAGCAGAAGGAGACTCAGTTGAAAATAATGCCTCCATAAGATTCTTAATTAGTCATTGATGGAGGAAGGCTCAGCCCATTGTGGGTGGGGCCATCCCTTTGGTGATTCTAGAACACAGGCTGAACAAGCCATGGGGAGTAAGCCAGTAAGCTTCCATGGCCTCTGTATCAGCTCCTGCCTCCAGGCTCCTGCCCTGTCTGAGTTCCTGTCCTAACTTACAAAGAACATGTTCATAGTGGCCTTATTCATAAATAGCCAGAACCTGGAAACAGCCTAAGTAGTCCTCAAAGGAGAATAGATAAAAAGACTGTGGTACATTTACACTATGGAATACTACTCAGCTATCAAAAACAAGGAAATCCTGAAATTTGTGGACAAATGCAAGGAACTAGAAATGATCATGAGTGAGTTAACCCAGAAGCAGAAAGACTCATATGGTATATACTCACTTATAATTGGACATGCTCTTGGCATGTCCCATGAAAGACCTCATTTACCAGGAAATTGGGATAGTTGTGAGGACATCCTACTGGGACTCTAGGTGAGAGAAGTATGAGAGAATGGGGAAATAGAAGGATCCAAAAGGTCCTAGAAACTTACAAGAAGAACATTATGACAGGTGGATCTGGGCCCAGGGGTTCTGCTCAAACTATGGCACCAACCAAGGACAATACGTGCAGTAAACATTGAACCCCTATCCAGATCTAGCCAATGGACAGGACATTCTCCACAGTTGAGTGCAGAGTGGGGACTGACTTTCACACGAACTCTGGTGCCCCATATTTGACCACGTTCCCTGGATGGGGAGGCCTGGTGGCACTCAGAGGAAGGATAGCAGGCTACCAAGAAGAGACTTGATACCCTATGAGCATATACAGGGAGAGGAAGTTCCCCTCATTCACAGACATAGGGGAGGGGAAAAGGGTGAAAGCAGGAGGGAGGGAGGAATGGGAGGGTCCAAGGGATGGGAAGACAATTGAGACGTAATCAGAATAAATTAATTAAATAACAAAACAAAACAAAATAAAACCCCACAAAGAATTGTGCTTTGTAAGTGTAAACCAAATAAAGTTTCCTCTCAAGTTGTTTTGGTCATGGTGTTTTATGACAGATAAAGTAACTGAGGAAGACATCTAATATCCTTTGGCCTTCACATGCACACACGCGCACACACACACGTGTATATACACATTCATAAACACACTTTTATACACACAAAGATTAATCAAAACAAAGTGAGCAGTGCTATATTGTACCTTTGACTGTCTGGGTCCCTCGCAGCCAGTAGGACAGCCCTGCCCCAGGCGGCCTCCACATCCAGGCACACCCTCCCCTCCGGCCCAGTCTAGGCAGCATGAGCATGGCTTCCCAATTCCACTTTGTGTGTCCTTCTCCCAGGTGTAGCCTTGTTCTAAACCTCTTAACACATCAGATGCTCAGCCAGCCCGTTCTAAATGGGTGAGCGGGCTGTGGAGGCAGATGGAGGGGCCCCGAGGGGCACACCAGGCAGGAGGCAGGCTTGCTCTGCCAGGAAAAGCTGGAGGAACTAGGAGATAGTCTGAGATGAGCTTCAGAAGAACACGTGAACCATGTGAACAAGACGCAGAGACATGGGGCTATATTATCATGGAGGGAACTGGTTCTTGGCAGGACAAGACACAAGGAGTCCTGGGCACCGCTGTGGTCTACAGCCTTCCTAAGCACAGCCCAACTCCATTACATTTTATTTTTGGTATTAAAGTAACCTTTAGGAAGGCATTTCCACCACTTACCTAAATTATTGAACTCAAATTTCTTCAACTTTTCTCCTTATGCAATCAAGACAGTGGGTGGAAAGCACTGGATCTAGAGGAAGGTGAGAGCACTGAAGGTGGAAGAGCATCCAGAAGGTTCTGGAGCTTCCAGCTGAAGCAGCAGCAGCAGCAGTCACGCGGGCTCTTGCCTACTGTGCATGCAAGCCTCCCGAGGCATAGCCCTCACAGCGCGCCAGCTGAAGAACTTGCTTTATACTCACATTTACTTTACCCTCACAGCAACTTTATGAAGTCATAAATGAGTTTCCAGAAGAAAAGAGAAGGCCCACATGTGGTTATGATTCTACAAGGACAACTGACTGAACTTTGTGACTGTGGAGAGCTAATATGTTGCAGACCTGAGTAGAGCCGTCCGTAGGCCATGCCTGTGTCCAAACTTACATCCTTGTGACCATGAAAAGTGTTCAAATGTATTCTTAGCAGACCACCAGCCTCTACCTAACGTTGTCATCAGCCCCTGGAAGCTACAACGGGGTCCCCCCACTTTGCTGCGACACACCCCACTGTGTCCCACGTGGCTTATGTCCCTGACGTTGTAATATACTGTGCCCTGACAAAAGTAGCTTATGGGAGAAAGGGACTACTTTGGCCCACAGTTCAAGGCTGCAGTTCACCATGGCAGGAACGTTTGAAATAACTGGTCATGTTGCATCGACAACCAGAAAACAGTGAGCCCACCTCTGCCACCTGCCATTCCTAAAAGCATGCAGCCCAACCCAGCCTAACCCAACACCGATGAGAAACCCACCTTGGAGTACGACCCTGGAAAAGCATTGCCATATGCCAACCTTAAACACAATCCTTTGCTAACACGAAGCAACGTGTGTGTGTGTGTGTGTGTGTGTGTTTATGCGTTAGGAAAAATGAGAAATAGAAATATGACTTTCATGTGTAGAGGCCATAGCTCATGACTGTTCTCTTTCTTCCTACCATGATGCACCCCTCACCTGCCCTGCCCACTAGTTCTTTCTAAAACCTGCTATTCTAGGTCCTCAGCCAGGCCAAGCCAAATCAGGAATTAACTGTTGAACTTGAGACTGACATTAAAAGCCAATGATATTTAAAGTCTTTATTTCTATCAGGCCTAAGAAACTGCAGACACTAAAATGTTGACTATGAGTTTCCTAGTGGAATGGTTTAGATCTGGCATTTTTAAATGTTAGTCATGGAGACTGAGGCTAACAAGGAAAAAAAAAAAAAGCTACTGGAGGTTCAGAAGAGAGACAACTAATATTTTGCATTAAAGGATGACTAAATTATTAAAATATGCTTTAATTATTTCTCAAAAATTCTAAACTTTTAATCAATTAAGAAAATAAAAAAAATTAAGAGACTGACATAGGTAGAAACATTGCTGCATGGCTTCTGTGCTTTGCTTCACATGAAACATGCACATTTTCTCAGGGTTGAGATCTCTGGTTGGGTTAATGGGAAGACACACATATGGTTCCCACTCAACACTAATTCAGTAATAATAATAGAAAATAGATTTGTTTACAAATAATGTTACAAAATTAGACATCAAAATATATTATTCACAAAAAGGCTTATGTTTGTGTCAGAAAATATTCATGTGACACATCTATGTAACACAGAATAGGCTTCTGACACACAAACTATGATAGCATATTGGGTTTTCAGCAGTAAAGGCACTTGGGGAAAATACAACATTTATAAAAATGCTGTTAGCTGGTAATAAACACCCTCAGATGGCAAGGCACGCCTATAAAACCATACAGCAGCCATGAGGTGGTGACGGCGCTAAGTCCAGCACTTGGGAAACTAGGGTAGAAGGGCAGCTGTAGTTCAAGGCAACCCTCGGCTGTGTGAGGGCTCCAAGCCTGAGTGTGCTGAGACCCCCATCTCAGAAAGACAAACACAAAACAACCTCCCTAAAAACCTCCAAGAAACAGAAACAAGAATACCTCAAAAACTGCACAGCTGACAGAATGTTTACTGGTTAAACACAAAGCTCTCCTAACGTTAGAGAAGGGCGGATGCTCTCACCACGGCTCTTCTCTTCTGAAGGATTTCACTCATTTTTGCTTGAGAGGGAGGGTGTGTGTGTGTGTGTGTGTGTGTGTGTGTGTGTGTGTGTGATGTGTGGGTGTGTATGTGTGTGCGTGAGGTCCATGTGAGGTGCGCGCGCGCATGTGAGGTGCATGCATGTGTGTGTGTAAGGTTTGTGCATGTGTGTGTGTGAAGTGCATGTGTGTGTGTGTGAGGTACATGTGTGTGAGGTGCTTGTGTATGTGTGACGTACATGTGTGTGAGGTACATGTGTGTGAGGTGCATGTGTGTGTGTGTTTGTGTGTTTGTGTATAAGGTCTG
The DNA here is from genome assembly GCF_903995435.1 of Acomys russatus. Lineage (NCBI taxonomy): Eukaryota > Metazoa > Chordata > Mammalia > Rodentia > Muridae > Acomys > Acomys russatus. The sequence continues at coordinate 58,150,531 of NC_067146.1, forward strand.
TGTGAGGTGCTTGTGTGTGTGTGAGGTACATGTGTGTGAGGTGCATGTGTGTGTGTGTGTGTTTGTGTATGAGGTCTGTGTGAGATGCATGTGTGTGTGTGTGTGTGAGGTGCATGTGTGTGTGGAATATGCATGCATGTGTGTGTGAGGTCCGTGTGTGTGTATGTGTGTGTGAGGTGCATGGGTGTATGTGTGTGTGTGTGTGTGTGTGTGTGTGTGTGTGTGTGGTCCATGTGAAGTGCATGCGTGTGTGTGAGGTGCATGGGTGTATGTGTGTGTGTGAGGTGCATGTATGTGAGGTCCGTGTGTATGTGTGTGTGTGTGTGTGTGTGTGTGTGCGCGCGCACGCGCACATGGGGCCCATGGAGTCCAGAAGAGCATGTTACACTGCCTGAAGCTAGAACTGCAGGCAGTTGGTGCTGGGAGCCCAGCTCAGGTCCTGTGTGAGCGCTCTTAACCCATGATCCATCTCACCGCTCATTCCTCCTTTGAATTTTTATCTTAATTTTTCTTTCTTGCTCCTTCTCTTTCATTTAGGTCTACTGTTTCCATTTTATAGTTCTCCTTCCTATTTTCACACCCCACACATGTATGTGTATTTGTTTATACATAAATTTAAATCTAGATTCTACATATGAAAAAACATGCAAAATCTGAGTCTGCCTTCTTTCACTTCTTTAGAGCAAAATATGATTCCACTGTATATAAATGACATTTTCTTTATCCATTCATCTGATGATAAACTGCCAATGCTTTCAACATTGTATTCAAAGTGCTAATTAATACAACCAGAAAGGCAAATAAAAAATAAACAGAACCTGTGAGATGGTAACGATACTTGGTACCAATACTGCCTGCCTGAGTTTGATCTCTAGAACCAATAGGGTAGAAAGAAATGAACTGACTCTCCATAATTGTCCTCTGACCTTAAAGTGTAAGTCTGTGTATATGTGTATCCACGGCCCCTCATACACTCAGAGATACACACAAGATAAATGGAGAAGAGAGTAAAGCTTTGTCCACATACGATATGATCATCTATAAATATGAAAAAAATAACAAAAAAATTGTCTTGAGTCTGTTACATGGCCACAGTGAGGTTGCTAGACACACAGCCAACCCAGCAAGCTTCTGCTTCTCTGTGTAGCAGCAGCAATTATGTTTAATTTCAAATAAAATACACATTACCATTTATATTAGCACCCCCAAGTGAAATGCTGAGCTATAAACAATCTATAAGCACTGTATAAGGAAAGCTATAAAATTACGACAAAATGTATCAAAGGACTGCGTAAATGCACAGTCCGTGTTCACAGGCAGACAAACTCCCCAGTGTCCTCACGACTGCAGCTCTTTGCAACTTCATCTTCAGATTCAATGCAATCACAGATATCTCCTGAATTACTTCATACATTAACAAACTGATTCTAAAGTTTACAACGGAGAAGCAAAAGGCCTGGAATAGTCAAACCACTATTAAATAACACATTTGGAGGACTGAGTCTGACTGCAAGAACTAGAGTATAAGCCTACAGTAATCAAGTCAGCATAACCCCAGCAGAAATGTAGTTAGAACAACGGAAAGAGAGGCAGAAACAGGTGGACATAAGTACAGTCTGCTAATCAGAAGTACGTAAGGGCAACGGCACAGAGAATCCTCTCAACAAAACCATTAAAAAACAAACCAGGCACGGACCTCACAGCCTTCACAACCTTACAAGAAGTCAATACCAATGACAGGCCTAACCGTAGACTTAAAAACTAGAAACTGAAAAACAACCTAGGGACATGTGAGAGGACTTGGGTATCTTAATGGCTAACGCCAACTGAGACCCTGGAAGCACCCAAAATCCCCTGGAGAAGGGACACCGGGCGCGTCTGCGGGGAATGCTCTTGGCTATCCTGGTTGAGGTAATGGAAGTGGGAAGACCTGGCCCCTGCAGACGGCACCGCTCCCCGGCCTGGGATCCGGATTGCATGTGTTCTCCGCGTGCACTCAGTGCTCTCTGTTCCAAACTCTGCAAGTGATATGACCAATGGCCTCCAGTTCCTGCCACCCTGATGGACTACCACAGCAACAGGAAAACAAATGATGACCGGAGCAGCAATGGATTCTCAGAAGTAAAAGACAACTGATGAGCTTCCCTTTGTTAAAGTGAAAAGATAACGAACTGCTCTCCCTAACGCCATGCATGAGAACAGAAAGAGAAACCACGGGCTGAACAGAAATATTTGCAAAAGAAACTTCTGATAAAGACCTAATAGCAAAAAGAAAATTTTCTTAGAAATCAACAGTAAACAGTACAACGCTTACCTAGTGGCTCCAACGCCCTGGATTTGGGCCGAGTACTTAAGTGCTTTTCAACCATAAGCCAATCAGATCTACTGCACATTTACTAGAATGGCCCGAATCCCCAACTCCAACACTACCAAAAGCTGACGAGCATACAGGGAGGCAGCAGCTGGTGACAGACATTCACAGCAGCCCAGGCACTTTGGTCATTTCTCATAACAGCCCTGTCACACAATCCAGCAATGGCGTCCTCCGGCGTTTACTCAAACGAACTGAGAACTTTTGTTTAGATAGAAATGTGTGTATGGATGTCTGTACAGTTTGTCCATAATTGCCAAAGCCTGAAAGCAACTTGAACGTCCCTTGCGAAGTGATTAGTATCTAGTGCATATTACTAAATAAAATAAACCATTTTGAAAGGTTATATATTATAGCAATTTCAATTAGTTGTCATTCTGGAAAAGGCGAACTATGAAGACAGAGGAACCATTAGTGGTTGTGTTGCTATGAGCTGAGGAAGCATGAACAGCAGAACAGAGGACTTCCGGGGCAACTATTGTGTAGAATGTTACCACAGCGAATATACATTATAGATCTTCAGAACCCACAGAAAATCCAACACAAAGCATGAAGCCTAATGTCCCTTTGTCATTGTTATATGCACTACAATTTTTGGTGGTGTCATTGAAGAATTAAAAGACACCCATAAACAATAATAAAAAGCAGACTCTCGTGTAATAAAAGTAATATTCCTGGGGTTTCCAGGAGCGTCCACAGCTATGCCACGCCATACTGGGTAACACTCCAGGGGTCCCACAGGTGCTGTTTCAATTATGCTACCTTACTGCTTTGAGCAAACACTGCAGAAGTGCTAAGGTGCCTGCTTGCCTGGTCCCAGCTTGCTGCTGTCCTGTCTTGCTATGCAGAGGACGCTATCTTGTCAAATCTGAGTGGCACAGTCCTGAAGGCGGTGAAAACTGCTGATTGATGCTGTGTCCTAGCATCTAAAAAACCCTCTCTTGGAAAAAAAGGTCTGAGAGCCACTGAAGCTGCGTCAAAATCAGCACATGAGAGCTTTTTCTTACTGAAGAACACACTGTGCCAAATACTTCAGTTGAGACTTAGCGAAGCTAAAGATGAGAAAGCCGCCAAGAGAAAAAGGAGAAGAGGACCTTAGTTGAGAAAATGCCCCACCAGATTGGCCTATAGGCAAGCCTGTGGGGCATTTTCTTGATTTGTGATTAATACGGAAGGGTCTAGCCCATTGTGGTTTTCGATGGTATTTAAGAAAGGGACAAGCCATGGGTAACAGACCAGTAAGCAGCACTCCGCCATGGCCTCTGCATCAGTTCCTGCCTCCAGGTTCCTGCTTTGAGTTCCTACCCTGACTTCCCTTGGATGATGGACCTTAAAACCTATAAGTTGAAATAAACCCTTTCTTCCTCAAGCTGCTTTTGGTCATAGTGTTTTATCACAGCACCAGAAACCCTAAGAAAATCCCCAGCAGAATGCCATCTGCCTTGGTTTCTTAGATGACACAGCTCCCTGGGGGCACAGGTTAGGGAATGCCCACCTCAGCGATGGTAGTTGAACATTAGTACTCACTGGTGGAATAGGCTTTGTTCATCAGCACTCTGCCTTCTAGCTCATGTTTCCCATGAGCTGAGAGCTGTGTGAGTCTATGGTCCCATGATGAACATCACCGGGGAACACCAAGTTCATCCACCTACACTGTCCTAGAGAAAAGAAAACCTACCCAAACGGAGACGCTTCGGGCACCACAGACTTTTTGAGAAGAAAATAAAGAAGCTTGTGAGGGAAGCTCCTCCCATGAATTTTTAAGCTCAAGCTTCCCTCGACATCTCTGAGAGGGAGGGACAGGATAGGGGGTTAATGTGGGCTGACACTCGGGGAAACAGAGGCACAGACAGGTCATTATGATGACAAGTAGAAAGCAGGTCTAGTAGAAAACACCCAAAGTGGGGCCTCAGAGAGCTCCAGTCCAGTCTCATTGGGCAAGAGCTGCCTTCTGAAAGGGGAAAAGGGTTCAGCCTCTCACTTGACCACAGTGAGGTGCATGAGGCGAGGGCTCATGCTTCCTTGTTGGCCAACATGGACATGCAACTACACACATTTAAATTCTATGTTGGTAGCGTGTGAAAGAGCAACGAAGTCAGTGTCTTAGTAACACTGAGCGTATTTCTGGTGTTTCGAGAGCCATGTGGGACAGGTGGCTCCCACACTAGGCAGAACAGGCAGTTCAGGACTGCATCTGTACTACTAGGCTGTAATTGTTGGCACCCACAGCTGGTCTGGGAGTCCTGGAACTGGGCAAAACTGAACCTCGGCTCACTCTTCTTTTGAAAAAGGTCTTTCTGCAGTAACATCCTAGAATTCTGCTCACAATCCCCAACAGGAGACTGCTGAATCTATCTACCCTTCTACCAATGTTGGACCCCTTACCAAGGGAAGACTGTTTTAGGTAGCTGCTATTTCCTGGGCAATTAGTCACTAAATCCAAATTAAATAGCATGCTTTAATTATTCCAAGGCTAACACATGAAACAAATCATATATAAAGACTATACTCACCAGAAAGGCCAGCTGGAAACAGAGAAGAGGCTCACCCAATGACCTTCCCATATGAACCTATAGGAGGAAAAGGTTGCAATTTAGAACAAGAAAAAAAAAAAAAATCTTGTTTCTCCAGAAAAGAGTCTTTTTCCTTCTGCAACAGAACGGAAATGACATGACTGTAAAATATAAATATGAATTAATTAATGCTTATGCATAGGGGGCCCCTTTCCACAGAAATTATAAGCATCATTGGTCTTTAGCATGGAGCTCTGACCTCTTTCCTCCTGACCTTTATCTCCACCCATGGAAAACACTTTAAGCAGAGACTGTATCTACCACCTCTTGGAAGATTAATATGACAGTGTAGTGGTTTGAATGAGAACAGCCCACTTAGGCTCAGATGTTTAAATGTTTGGCTCCCAGTCAGTGGAACTGTTTGCAAAGGATTAGGAGGGGTAGCCTTTGTTGGGGGAGATGTGTCACTGGGGATGGCCTTTGAGGTTTAAAAACCCCACATCCTAGGTATTAACTTTAGCTGATGAACGAGGACACTGAGGCATAGACAGGTCATTATAATTACAAGTAAAACGCCATGTCATTTCAGGAGCCGGGAGAGATAATGGGAGAAGGGAGGATGCTAAAGTTCTCCCCCCCCGCCCGGTGTGTGTGTGTGTGTGTCTGTCTGTCTGTGTCTCTCTGTCTCTATCTGTGTCTCTCTGTCTCTGTGTGTGTGTGTCTGTGTCTCTATCTCTGGTCTCTGTCTCTGTCTCTGTCTCTCTCTCTCTGTCTGTCTGTCTGTGTGTGTGTTTCTGTCTCAGTATCTCTGTGTCTCTGTCTCTGCTGTCCCCCCCTCTCTCTGCAGATCAGGCTGTAAAGCTCTCAGCTGCAGCTCCAGCACCATGTTGTCTGCTTCCCATCCTGATGCCCAGGGACTAATCCTATGACACTGCACGCAAGCTCCCAATTAAATGCTTTCTTCCTTAAGTTGCCTTGGTCATAATGCCTCCTCACAGCAATAGAACAGTAACTATGACAAAGAGTTATGTTTTAAGGGGTGAATGGTGGTGACTGGCTGGCTTTGTGTGGCAACTTGACACAAGCTAGTGTCCTCAGAGAGAAAGGAGCCCCAGCTGAGGAAACACCTCCGTGAGATCCAGCTGGAAGGCATTTTCTCAATTAGTGATCAGTGAGGGAGGGCCCAGTGCATTGTGGGTGAGACCACCCCTGGGCTGGTGGTCCTGGATTCTATAAGCAAGCAGGCTGAGCAGGCCATGAGCAAGCAAGCAGGGCAGTAAGCAGTGGCCTCCATGGCCTCTGCATCAGCTCCTGCTTCCAGGTTCCAGACCTGCCTGAGTTCCTGTCCTGACGTCGTCCAATAATGGATTATGATCTGGACACATAAGCCGGATAACGCTTTCTCTCCCCAACTTGTTTTTTAGTCATGGTGCTTCGTGGTAGCAGTAGGAGCCCTAGCTAAAACAGGTGTCTTGTGCCCGTAGTCCCGGAGTTGTGAAGCCGTAGTAGAAGTACTGCCGTGAGTTTGAGGCTAACCTGGGCAACACAGTGAGTTCCAGGCCAGTGTGGGCTAAAGCGGTTTGGTGATCTTCTCACTACACTATGTGGAGAAAATTCAAAAGCGGAGTTCAGTGCCAATATAAACACAAACCTTAAATCACTGGGCTAAAGGGAATTATTTACCCTGGGAGAATTCACAGAAGGCTGAACTGTGACAATTTTAGCATCCTCCCTTCCCCCCATTATCTCTCCTGGCTCCTGCAATTACATTAATTGAGATTTAGTTAATTAAAATGGCAATAGAAATGCCAAGTACAGCCATAAAGACATTGGTAATTAACGCACACCTCACACTAAGTCATTTCTACTCTGCAGTAGAGGACACCTAGACACGGAAAGGTTAAGTAATTTCTTCAAGGTCGCACAAGTAGAAAGTGGCAGGGCTGGGCCTGAAGTCCTACCTGTCAGGCTTCTGTGCTGCCAAAAATCCAAGACCCTTTTTAATATTGACAATGGACATTTAAAACATTATTAGAAAACATTTTAGGGCCATATAACCAAAGAGAGAAAAAGAGCTGGGCTTGCTTAGCGAACGGCTTTCAGACTTGTCCCTAACACCTTTCCAGACTGCTGTCTGAATCTTTTCTGTTGAGACGTTCCGGAGAATGCCAATCTTTTAATTCTGCCACTTTCTCAACATTTACTCTTGAACTCCTTCAGCACTGTTTTCTGGAAAATAACAGCAACAACAACAACAACAACAAAAGCAGAAACAAAACCAAACCCTTTGACTTCATTGTTAACAATCAACTAAAGACACATTATCCAACAGCAGAACTTCAACTACAGCTGGACTCTCAGCAAGGGCACCTCACAGGGAACTGAGACTGAGTGGGTCCTGGTAGCTGTAGTCCTTGAAGTTGTTATAAAGCAGCTTGCACATGACTGTGAGCTGGGCTCTTAGGAACTGCAACCTATTTTCTCTTCTCTGGACGCTGTGCTGTAGATGCAGACTCAGCTGGGCCTCGGGCTTTACAATGCTTCGCAGAACAATCTTGTGACCAGTAAAAGACTGAGTCTTTCAAAGGTACAAAAAAAAAAAAAAGAAAGAAAGAAAGAAAAGAAGAAGAGGAGGAGGAGGAAGAGGAGGAGGAGGAGGAGGAGGAGGAGGAGGAGGAGGAGGAGGAGGAGAAAGAAACCCCCAAACATCACCCTCAACAACAAAATACTAACACAAAAAGTCTGAGGTGGTCCATTCTCCATGCACTGCGTGCATCCTTGGGCTAGTCACGGCACCTCTTAAAACTGTTGTTCTCTTTCTTTGTAAAACTAGTTATACTTTCTTTAGAGATTTCAAACCTGGTCAAGAGTGGGGCTGGACAGGCCAAGGCAAGAAAATTAATAGTTTAGTACCAGCCTGGACTACAAAGTCAGTTTCAGGCCAGCGTGAGCTACAGACACAGTTGTCAAAACAAAATGAAACAACAAAAACAAGGAAGGAGGGAAGGAAGGAAGAGAGAGAGGGAAAGAGGGCAGATAAATAACACAGCTTCTCACAATCAGATGTCATAAAAATTTCAAAACCAAGTTTAAATCCTTGAGATTTCATTTTTAACTTTCAGCAGGTTTGTGATCATAACACTTCTCAAGGGATGTCTACTTTTGGGTTCTTCTGGAACCTGCTTGCTGTCCTGAGAGAGGGAGAAACACATATGGATCAGGAATTCAAGACAAGAAAAACCTTGTCTTGATAAGTCAGCTTGGCCCTGAACCCAGAACAGCAGACACCACACGAATGCAAATACCCCTAAGTGCCTCTCCTTAAAGTCACAGATGATTTAAATATGAAGGACATAAAATTCATGTTGAGCACAAAAACAGTTTCTAGTAAAAACTAAAGGCTCACATGGCCGTCATAGAACAGTTTGCTCCCAGGCTCTGTTATAACAAGGTGGTCAAGTGTTAATAGTCTCACAGAATCCCAAGATCCTGTCTTCTCTGAAAAAGTGCTTTCTAGATCCAGCAGCCACTAGGCCTCAGCAAGGGCACTCTGTGCATCTCCTGTGTTGGAAAAGAGGACACACATTCTTCCTCTGAGGGCATTCTGTTTTGTTTTTATACAACAGGATGTAGTAGCCATTTAAATGTGGAAGTTTCTGGTATGACCTCCACCTCCTTTAACAGGTAGATTACAGAAGGCCCAGCAAGTTTCAAGAAGGGGTTTGCAAGGAACATGCATCTGAGCTCAAAGGCTCCTCTTAGACCTCATACACAAATGAGAAAACCAAGCGGAGTAATTCATGGCTCTTAAGCAGCCAGGGACTGATTCTTTTCTGTCCTTGATCCCGGCCACAGAGCTACATATGGCTGCCCTACGAGGCTCTCTCTCACACTGAACCTTGCCTGAGCTTCACGGGGCCACTGCCTTTGGATCATACCCAGAAGGGCCGACTCCACAGGTCTGGGTGTGGCTGGGTGGTGTGATTTTTTTCAGTCACTCCCCACTGATGATGCCACACTGACAAGTGTGTGACCCACACCCTGGGAACCTCTGCTTCAGTTAAGCTGTTGGATCCTACTCCCTCCCTACAGTTCTAACTGAACAACACTCTTAAAAGAACACAAAGTCAAAAACTCTAAACTTCGTTCAAGCCAGGAGGGTTAAGGTCAGAGCCTTCCTGTGCGTTCAGCCCTCCCTCTGCCTGCCTACACAATAAAGGTTACAACACAAGCTGAGTGAGTAAGCAAGAACACGCTCCCCAGCAGAAGGAAAGAGGGAGAGAGGGTAGGAAGGGTTGTGTACCACAAAGTAGTCTGTGACAGACTCCACTGCACTTTGGACTTCTTAACCTGCATTCCAATGCAGAGCTCGACCTGGCTCCTCCTCCTCGACACTAATTAGTTACAAATCACTCTCAGAAGCCATGCCTTCTCTCACCTCCTCCACTCTTGGCAGCTACACCTGGCCACCATTCCCAGCCTCTCCCTAGGTTTCCAGGAGGACTCACACCCATAAATACCTTGGGCAGCTGGGAGGGAGCTGGGTCCTCCCGAAGGCTCTCCCTAAGGCTAGGTTCTTGCCCACTCAGCCATCCCAGGCTGGGTGAAGCCAAGTGACAAGGAGGGACTGAGCCAGGAGAACACCCACAAAGCTCCCAGTTCTTGGGGTTGAGTTGACAAGGCAATGCAAAGCCAGGAAAATAAGAGGCATGGGGGTTCTAATCCCATCTCTGCCATTTACCTGCCAGCTTTATGACTTTAGACAAATATCAGAAGCTATCCAGAAGTGCCTTAATTTCCCTATCTACAAGGCCAAAAAAAAAAAAACCCAACCAAACAAAAAGTTTTTAACCAATTCTTCCTGAAGCTTTTGAAAAGTACCAAATTACCAGTTATTTTAATTCAATACAAATTTTCTAGACACAAAGACTTATACATGATAAACATGGCTGTCCCTGTGAATGAAAAGAAAGTGCCACTGACTGAAGAGACACAACATATCTAGAAGACAGAAAATATAGGCAAAACTACCTAGCCTAATGTAGTAGTTAGTACACCGGTTGATAAGCTTCCCACAGTAAGTGCAGACAAGAAAAATATATCACTGTGCCCAGAGACGGAGTAAAGGAGAGTAAAGTTACACTAATTGATAAACGCTGATGTCAAGCGCTTTTTACACACACACACGCGCGCGCGTGTGTGCGCACGCCTCAGCACAATCTTGAGAGGGGCAGATGTTGCTAGCCTCAGGTCACAAACAAAAGGTCTCAGGGCTTGAGAGGAAGTCGCTCAACCCCACACTCGGCTGGAGTGTTAAAGCTAGGCTTCAGCCACTTGCTTCACATTAAGACCTGCATCTCCGTCTTCTACCACAGCTAAGGCATTCCTGACTCCTCCAACCCCCGCTCCAGGCAGGCTTGCCATCCTCGCACTGTCTTCACACTTCTTGCTCTGGACCTCCATTCCTCTCACTCACTTCAGGGACCTTAGGTCAGTGAGGAATAAATACATCACTGGTGCCTCACACACTTCTTAGTGGGTCATCAATCCACAGACTCAGGCTGGTTAGTTTCAGAAAAACTTTCTCAAAATTAATGGACTATCATCCTTGTGTCTTCAACTTTATGATAGGTGCTTAATATGTGTGTACAATAAACTCCAGAGAGAGAGAGAGAGAGTGTGTGTACAGAAACAAAACCACTTATTTCCAACTCACTGTGGAAGACCATTGTTGTAAAACGCAATAAAAATGATTTCCTATAAACCAGACAATATACAAATCCAGTTTTTAAAAAACTGAATTAAAAGACTGAATTTAACATTTCAAAACCGATGATGAAGCTGATACATAGATTGCGAATTGGATTGTCTTAATTTCTGTACTGATCTTGCTGCCTTCTGGAAGGGTGGAGTGAGGCTAATGTGAAAGCAGCAGGCTAGACCAGCTGGGCCTGCCACACAGAGGGCAGCTACTAACTACTGTTCATGGAGGGTTTGTACACCAAGCACGGCTGAATGAACCTCACTAGTAACTCCTTGTAAGCCTACAGTTTACCTGTGGGGTAGGTGCGACTGTCACCTCCATTTTATAGGTAGTGAAACTGAGACAAAAATGCTTAAAGTGATTCCAAGACTCCAGGGCTGGTAAGAAGGGTGGACCTGAACCTGGACAGGAAGTACTCTTACTGACAGGACTGGGGTGATTTGGGGAGCCCACTGAGTGTCATCCAGGAAGAAACCTTTCAGATCTTCATTTCGGAGAAATCACCTGGTGACAGTAAAGTGCGAAAGTCAGGCATGAGGCAGAGGCTGATTAGCAAGTGACCAGGGACAGGGCTGCCTGGAACAGAAGGAGGTGTCAGGGAGAGAGGAGATCCAGATAATTCAGGGGTTCAGAGTCGAACGTCATGGAGGGAAGGGAAGGTCCTGAAATGACCTCGAATGAAGCAAAAAGAAAAGCAGACTCAACGGGATGATGAGCTCAGCTTTCAACAATGTTCACCCGAATACAATTCTCTTGGCAAAATCTGTGCCAGATCCCTGAGTGTTTTGAGCTCAGGTAGCCTCTCTTTTTAATCTGGTTCTGCCTTTGCTATGGTACACTTAAAATGGTTTAAAAGGCAAGAATTTAAAAAATAAAATAAAATAAAAGGCAAGAATTAAAAATAGTTCCAAAACTTTCACCCTTTGAAGTCCTACAAAGCTCATGTCTGGGGCACAGGCTCCCAGCTCATTATAGCTTATCTGTGAACAGAGAATCTCTCTATGATGTCCTGATGGCATTTTCATTAAACCAAATTTCTTAGTTACTGTTCTACTGCTGTGAAGAGACCCCATGACCAGGGCAACTTACAGAAGAAAACATTTAACTGGGAGCTTGCGTGCAGTGTCAGAGGGCTAGGCCATGGTCATCACAGTGGTAAACAGACAGCAACATGGTGCTGGAGCAGCAGCATAAAGCTTTCCATCCTGATCCAGAGGCAGCATGCAGGAGAAAAGGCACTTGGCCTAGCATGGGCTTTGGAAGCCTCCGAGCCCGTGCCCAGTGACACACTGTCTCCACCAAGGCCACACCTCCTAATCCATCCTCAACAGTTCCACTAACTGGGGACCAAGGATTCACACACATGAGCCTGCTGGAGCCACTCTCATTCATGCTACCACATGGCTCAGAGGTGCGTGTGTTGTTTATCACTGCAGTCAGGCCTTATACATACTAGACAGGCACTTTCAATGAGATCCATCCCGGCCCTGTCATCTGGCTATTTGGACTGCCACTCACGCGTTCTTTTCTTGTGCTCACCAGTAAGCACCAAGCTTACCGTTAAGTTCAGGCTGGTCTTGGCAGAAGTATTACTTTGCATGGAGGTCTTTCCAGAGGTTCCTCATGAAGGTAACCAACCCTCTTACTCTCTTGACACCCATTTCTTAGCCCTCACTCCCAGTTCTCCGGCATTCACAATACTTAACCTGACCCGAATCAATAACAGCTAGTGTGGTTTTTACTAAAGAACTGCTCATGTCTTGTTTAAAGCCATTTCCCTACTAAACAGGCAACTGCTTTGTTGACTTAAGATCACTTGGATATTTAAAAAAACTTGGGGCCTTTGTCTCAGTGAATTAAACATTAAATAGCAAGGAAAAAAGAAGGGAGGCATCATTTATCTCCTTCCTAGCTGGCAGACCGCCCACTCCTGGGGGTATACAGCTCTCCTGTGGCACTTAATTTTATTTTATTGGGGGAGGAGGTTGAGGCAGGGTTTCTCTGTGTAGCCTTGGCTGTCCTGGACTCACTTTGTAGACCAGGATGGCCTTGAACTCACAGAGATTCACCTGCCTCTGCCTCCCTGAGTGCTGGGATTACAGGCGTGCACCACCAGTCTGGCTCTGTGGCACTTTCATATGCTATTCTCAGGGATAGTGAAGCCAAGCAACATGGAGCCATGAAATGTATGCCATGTTCAGAATCCTTTGTATGTGGGTTCATACTACAAACCTCACTACCACTGATGGCTGCACCCTTCCAAACCTACTTCCTCCCCTGTATGGAGCCAGTGCACCTTACCTCATGTTCCTACAAGGAGTAAGAATGTGTCTTAGTACATGCCGACCATGCCTAGTACATGCTTAAGTACTCTGTTATCATCAAGTTTATTGCTAGCAAAATATACTCTCTCAGTTGGGGCTTTGACCAATGCACTGGGATTAAAGGTGTTAGGTCGTATGGCATGAATGAAGATTTACAGATGTCTTTCTTCTGTACACACAAAGAGCCGAGAACCAGCCTTAATTGTTCTGTGTATCCTGCACACCTCATACATTTATAATTTTAGGATGGTATAATGCTTGTAAGAAATTGTATGTTTTAAGAGCAAAAGAACCTGACACTGACACTGGATCAGACCTGACAGGATTCACTCCTCTCAGTATGCTGGACACTGACATCCTGTATCCTTCATGTTCCAGCACCAAGTGCTTCAGTCGCTGTTCCTAATCAGAACAGGATGGCTCCCAGGACAGCTTCTAAGAAAGCTTCTGATCCCAATTGGTCCAGATTTTCAACCTGTCCCACACAGGACTTCTATTAAGCCTGGAATTTCTCAACATTTAGAAACTGGTCCACAAATGCTACTTCTAGCTTGTTTAACCATTTTCTCCAATTTTATTTAGGCCCTTAAAAGGTATTATTCGTCCCAAATCAGCCAGAAGAAACCTTAAGAGAATGATGCCCCATTTCCCTTAAGGGAGGTTGAGTAGGTTTTTGGTTAGTTGCTTTCTTGGGCTATAGATGCTTATTTTCATTGGGAGTTGGTTATATGTTACTATTGGTCTTATTCAGAGAGAAAACAAGGTTGGACTCAGGGATGTCTCTCTTTTCCTTTATCTTTCTTTCTTAGGTTTGGAGATAGGGGCTGAAAAGAAAGAAGGGGGAATATGAATATAGAAATAAATAGGGATGATAGGACCAAAAAGTAATTATTGAGTCTACTCCTCAACTTAAGGCCTTAATTGTTACTCACAAGGTTCATTGGTAGTCACTGGTATAAAATTTTGCATATTGATGCAAAATAAGTTTAATTTTGATACATTGGTATAGAATTCAAATTTAAGATTATTCTTCATACACAAGAAATATATATATGTATATATATATATACACACACACACATATATATATGAGTATTGTACTCACACAACTCAAGTAGAATATATGGTTTGCCTCCAATACTTTGAAAGTGCTATTGCAAGCTGTTTAGGATAAGTAAGAAATACAAGTTAATTGTTAGTTGATCAAATCATGGTCATGTCAATTACTAGTCTATTTTCATCATGTGAATATACTTCCTAGGTGTAACATAATGATATGACTTTATAGGCAAGGTAAAATAGTTAGATAAGTTCTTCAAAAACCCCAGAGACCTACAGAATATGGCATTTAAAGATGTTTTTATTATTTTAAAGATTCATTGACAATAAGACAGGTTAACTCCTGGCAATACCTAGCCTACCTCAAAGAAGATGATGAGCATCAAAGAACCTCCTTATGGAGGTGGCAAACAAGCCACCAGGCAAAATGTCCTCATTTTGGCTACAGACAGAATTCTGCCTAAAAATTGGCAAGCTTGAATGCAGGTAGTGTTGACGGGCAAACTCTGCCAAGACAGGATAAGCAAGTCCTCAATAGCTCCTGCCTCACAAATATGTCTGTCAGATATATTGGGCCAGAAGACTGAAGATGACCCTCCAATTTTAGAGAGAGTCAGGCAGCAAACTGTCTCTGTCATTTTTTTCACTTTGGAAGCTGCTAACCTGTACTTCCTGTTTACTCAGGTAATTAATTTTATTCCTTCTCAAGTCTCTGATGGAGGTGAAAACCAGATAGTTTAGTTTTACAATTAAGCTTAGTTGTTTAGGGGTTAAGATGATTTTAGGTCTAGATGTTTTAAGTTGATAGAGATGAGATATGATAGATATTGATTTACATTCAGAATTTTAGACTCACCAAGATAGGAAAGATGTTTTCTTTAAGGTTACCAGATACAAAATAGCCAAGACACTATAAATGTAACATTAACAAAACGCCTGATTGTTTCATGGTTCTTCTTGCTGATGCAGTTTATTTTATATATGTGAAATAATATAAATGTATATGTAAAAAAAAAACAAAAAATATTTTTAAAAAAATCAAACAGAACAGCCCAATACAAGGACCAAAGAAATAAACAAATTTGACCTGTATGACCTTTGTAGAGAAACAAATATGTGAAAAATTCTAGACTCCTAAAAAGGTTTTATAGGAAATATCATCGGAATCTACATGATTTAATTTGTTTTCACTCTCCCTACACACCCACAACCCCCCACCCCCATGTGTGAGTGTATGTCTGTGTTGTATGTCTGTGTGTATTTGAGGTGAGGTGAGCAGGAGGAGGAGACATTCAGGAAGATAATTTTTCATGGCTTTGGAGCAGCCACACGTTAATAACACCATTAGCTGAAGACTGTAATTCAGACATTAGCAAATGCAGCAAAACCATCCTTTGTACTTTTCTTGACTCTGTACTAATGATTTGGCAGCCCACTCCACCCAGGCCCACATCCTTAAGTCTGTAATTAAGAAATCCTGACAGACTATACACATGAAGAAAGGTTACAAAGGCCCACAGGAGAACCTGCCAGCCTAGACAATGTCCAAAGGGCCCATAATTAACTCAAACCTCCACTTCATTTCTAACTGTGAAAAAAAAAAAAAAGTAAACTGTCATTTCCCACCAACTAGATTAGCAAAATAAAAAGGAACCAACACTCCTCTTACTGGTGGTCCATGAAGAGCATGCTGAGTCAGTACTTAGCAAAGGTGACCACTGAGCCCAGCGGCCAGCAGACCACTTCTGGGAGTCGGCCTTAGGTACTCCAACAGTTAAACAAAATGATTTACTCATTAACCTGTCTTTACAGCACTGTCAGAACAAAGGGTTAGATACAGCCCACAGCTCCAGTGGGAGAGAATGGACTGTGAAGCATCCACACAGTGGACAACTGATGCAACTGAGAGAGAAGCTATCTCAGTACACTTATCAACACGCTGCCAGCTTAAAACATCAAAGCAGACAACAGTATAGGGACCATCCACATGAAAGAATGGGAAGAAACGCAACATACACATGCATAATACCTTAAATATACAAGTTAATACCTGTAGCTGGTATGGAAAAGCCTCCCTGATAGTGGCATAGAAGCAAGTTTTAATATTTTTCATTTCTACTATGATTGTTAAACTTTGGGAAAAAATTTTTAATGAAGAGGTTGTTCCTAGAAGTATGAAAAATAGGGTAAGATTAACTTAGAAAAACAAAACAAACAAACCAAAAAATAAATCTAAGGAGTTTGACTAGGAGGGGGATTAAGGAACCAGGTGTGTAAGCAACAAGTTCTCAGGCCAAAGTCTGTAAAGTCAGAGAGACTCGGTCCAGAGTCCAGTAGGTGAGCACAGTGATTGTGGACAGGGTGACTTCTGCCCTTCTGGGCGTGGGCGGACTGCAGTCGCTGTTCCGTATTGTGGCCAGAAGGAAGTCAGGGCAGTGCAGGTAAGTGGGAGGCAAAGGCCAAACGCCTGTACTACCTCCCAGGCAGCATGCCAGGGGTGTTTATTTGCTCTTTGGACTAAGTAGGAGGTGAAGCATGCTGCTCCTGGGCTATGCAGGCTAAACAGGAGGCAAAGCACACACAGATGCTTGGGCACAAGAGTTTTCTGCAACTTTGAAAACTGAAATCACACTGAAATGTAGCAAGTGAGCCTGCTTCCATAAGGGAGTCCGATAAGGGATTGTCATCTGCTGCTTCTGCTTTGGGAATCCAAGGCTGAAGACGACTGACTTTCTTTAACCAAATTAAGAGTGAAAAATATTCACTCTTCTAGACATACATGCTGGCTTATTTTCACAAGGTGCTCTGTGCTGAAGGGCAGAATACAGAGCAGCCGGTTTACCCTCACACAGCGCCTGACAGCTACACCCACCGAACAAGGCTCTGCTCTCACCTGCTGTCTCATCCCTCCCAAAACGTGCAGAAAGAGGAAGCTAATTCTGACAGTAAATTGAAGAAGCTGCTTAAAAGAGAAAACGTTAAGAGCCAGCTGGCAGTACGGGAGACACAGATAAACTCCTGATGGCTCTGGCACCAGCATTCCTCACTTCTCTCCTAAATTAGAAGTCCACCCCCCAAAAAAAGAAGCAGTTCCAAAGGCTTTTATAGCCAAACAAGAGGGCCATGTCTGTCTAATACCTAACACGAGTCTCTCCCCGCACCCTAGCCGTTCCTAAGACTCCTTTCCCTGCATCAGACAGACACTGGGGGCACTTTAGGATGCACAAATGATTGCAGAGGAGTGCATAAGCTGTTCCCAGCTCGGCAAGTATTAGGTGATCCCAGGACTGCTGCTGTGAAATCAACACTAGACAATGTCAAGGCACTCAAGTCTTTAGCTGCCCCTTAAGGAATGGTGAAGCCAAGAGGAAGAAGTCATTAAAAAAAATCTGGGGGGTTCTGCTCAAACTATGGCACCAGCCAAGGACAATACGTGCAGTAAACATCAAACCCCTACCCAGATCTAGCCAATGGACAGGACATTCTCCACAGCTGAGTGGAGAGTGGGGTCTGACTTCCACACAAACTCTGGTGCCCCATATTTGACCACGTTCCCGGATGGGGAGGCCTGGTGGCACTCAGAGGAAGGATAGCAGGCTACCAAGAGGAGACTTTATACCCTATGAGCATATACAGAGAGAGGAGATCCCCCTCAGTCACAGACATAGGGGAGGAGAGTAAGGGGAAAATGGGAGGGAGGGAGGAATGGGAGGATACAAGGGATGGGATAACAACTGAGATGTAATATGAATAGATTAATAAAATAGATTTTAAAAATCTGTGTACCACTGAAGGTGTGATTCCCAGAATACAATGACATTTCCTTTTTTGATCAAATAGACAGTGGCTTACACAACTTGCTGGCGCACATTCAGGGAGCACGGCCTTACTTCTTCAGTCCTCTGGCATTTCTTAAGTTTCTACCATGTGGCACATTCTACAGCTTAGGGCATTTAGAAGGCTGCTGTAGCTGTTCAGCCTTTGAGAGGCAGGGCTATTGCCAGACCCTGCACTTCTCTGAGTTAGGAAAACAAAGACCACCACCACCACCACCAAACCCAAGTGCACTGGAAAGAAACACCTCTACATCCCAGAATAATCCTACTCCAGTACATGGTTTTGTTGTGTTGGATGTGTGTTGTTATTTATTTAGTCTTTGGTGGTGTGAGGAGGCTCTTTTTTTTTTAAAGACAGGGTCTCATTGTATAGCCCTGGCTAGCCTGGAAATCACTATGTAGCAGACCAGGTTGCTCTAAATTTTCTAGCAATCCTCTTGCCTCTGCCTCTAAGTACTGAAATTGTAAGTTTATACTGCCATGACCAGTTTGGCTTGCTTTTTTTTTTTTTTTTTTTTTTTTTTTTTTTTTTTTGTCTAATTTTCCAGGGAATCTGGTGGACAAAATTTGAAATTACCATGAGCTTGAGATCTGAGTCAATGCACCCCAGTGGGAACTAATACTTTAGTGTCCAGCGGTCAGGAGTATCCGCAGCAAAGTAGACAGCTGAAGGTCCTCAACCACTGAAGTGTCCCCGTGACCGTCTTATGGGGGCTTGTACACAGTCATGCTGTGTGAAGGCTCTCCAGAGAGCCTTTGAGTGTAGATGATGGCAATGCAGTCTGTGCTCCAGGGAGCCCTGGTAACTACACCCACTCAGGTCCAACCTGGACTCAAACTTCTCTTCTCAGCCAGCCAAATGTCTACCGCATGCATGACCTTGTCTTCAAGAGGAATGATAACAGCCTATTCCACAAGGAAGGTCACAGAATACAGGGATTGCTGACTGACTCCCTGGCCCCAGAGTCACAAACTTAAAATCAACATGGGGAAAATCAAATGGGGGGAAAAAATACAAGTTCTTAATAACTCATTCACTCATTCAGCCAGGCCCAGAAACAAACAAACCAAAAAATTCTTTTAGCTACAATCTTCGGGAACTGCTCAAAGTAACAAGTCTGAAAGGGCTGCAACACCCTGGTTCACTGTTCTGTAACCTTCTGAAATGCAGACCTACTTGAGGAAAAAAAAAAAAAAAAAAAAAAGACAAAGTCCCTCCTTGTGCCAGGACAGCAACCAGACACTCGCAGCTAAGTATTTTTATGACTCGCAATAAAACCTGCCATGACAAACCAAACATTTCAGTGGCACTAGGAATGATTTTCAAGAGAGACTTGGCAGCGGATGGAATAATCTAGCTGGGAAGTCATCTTCAGTTCAGTCGCTTCTACCCTCTAGCCAGCTCCAAGCTGCTTGCCCTTGCCCTCTGGAGAAAATACAGGATGCTGCGTACACCTGCTGGCAGGGGCTTCTTTGGAACAGAACTTTGCAGGCCAGTTCTCTTCTGCCCAGTCAAGGCTTCCTCTGGGAACTGTGGGAAGACTGGCCTCGGACTGTACCTCAGGCCTGCGGGGTCTCAGATGTTATGTGGGGCACTAACTGCCATGGCTGAAGAAGTAGTGCGCTGACAGAGAGGCCCCTGTGCTTCTCTTCTGGTTACTTTTTTCACTCATGTAAGAAGCCCTGACCGGCGTACCTCTCTTGATGTACAGCTTTCCAATGTACATGCCCCCATTAAGCGCCATGTGCTCTCGCCCCTCTGACTGGATGGGCCTCTCCTATGACTCTTGGCAGAGTGCTCAGTCGGCTGTGGAATTATAACAACTCCGGGGAAATTTTTTTTCTCTACCCTTGAGGTTTGAATGCTTAAGAAACATCAGCCTCCTGTGGGCGCTGGTGAGAACTGGGCAGGACCTGGACGCTGAAAAGCCTGAGGAAGGGCCCAGGGTGGGTGGCAGCAGTCACGGTTTGTTTATCCGACGTTATTATTAGCTTCCGTGCACCCGTTTCTTCCTCATTCCTGCCATCCGGGGCAGGCTGGAGGTGCTCTGTGTCAAGGCAGCGTGTCAAGGCAGAAGAGACCTGGATCTGCCAAGTCCCAACTTCTGTGAACTCTGACTTGGCTTCTAGGCAGCTCCTTCTTACCTTCTGTGGACATCTAACGTCTTCCGTGGTGGCAGATCCATTATCGCAGCACTTGGGAGGCGACAGCACAAGGCCCAGAAGTCCAAGGCCTGACTGAGTAGCAGTGTATAGAACCACTTAGCATGAACAAGGCCCTACATTCAATAGCCAGTCTCTCTCTCTCTCTCTCTCTCTCTCTCTCTCTCTCTCTCTCTCTCTCTCTCACACACACACACACACACACACACACACACACACACACACACACAGAGAATATCTCTTACAGAGATAAACTTAAAAACTTTTGAAGGGCTTCCCATTTACTTCCTATTTATTTCCCACTTGCAAAAGTTGGGTTTTTTTTTTTTTTTCCTCCAAGACAACAAAATCCCTGCTAAATGCAGCTATAAGCCAGAATTTATTTTGAGTAACTATTACAAAAGCATTTTTATTTGTAGTATGTACAAGCTTACTGGGGAAACTGGAAGAAAAATGGAGGAATCCATTTGCCTGTATTTTCCCTAAAGTCTTTACAAAAATGCAGAGCTAGCTGTATTTTTTTAAAACTGTAATAATGTACTATATTTGTACCTGTCTTTCAACTCTGTAACCTAGAACAGACTTCGTGCAGAGTTACCGATTAGAAAGGAAAATGAAATTAAGATCTAGAATTAATTTGCTTAGTGGGTATAACAATCCATTTCATATTTAAAAAAAAAAACCAAAATATTAGTGCCTAACCACTGTATAGTTTCTTACTTCGTAAGTACAACTTGGCAGGAACTTTTGGATAACAATAGCCTTTTGGGATTTGAGAGGAATAAGAAAAATTTTTGTGGCCATTTTCCTGTTATAAAGTAATGCATTCTTATTATTTGTACAAAGATGTATCAATGTTAACTTATTGAATGTTAAGCAATGTTCTGCATGGTCTACATAGACAAATTCCTTGTTCCTCACAACCCCAATAAAACACAAGGAAATTAACTAAGTTGTCTGATCTACATACCTAGGAACATAAGCCAGCAATCCATCATTATGCTGTAATGTTCTAGGGGTAAAAGCAAGCAATAATTTGCTCAATCAAGTCTTTCACTACATCAGAGCACAATGCCACAGGCCCCAAAACAATTCATAGTGAACACTGTACCCTTTATACTTGAAATCATTGTAAACCAGCATTTGTGTCAGTCACTGACATGGCTGATCCTATGCATCTGATGTGCATTAAGAAAGAAACAGATACTTAAAGGGGTCTGTTTGTAAAGTAAAAACTTTTTTTTTCAATTTTGTAAATTTTAGCAGATGATTCAGTGACTCTATGAGTTCATTCCCTGAATTAACTAGCTATCTACTCTCAAAAAAAATTTAAAATAAACACAATTAGTCTCCATTTCTTATGGCTTATCTGCTGGCCTTGGACAGCCACACACATAAACGCAAACAACTACATACTCTTGGATTATACCTTTTCAAACTTTAAAAGTCATACTTCATGAAAGATAAATTTTACTTCTGTTTTTTATTTATTTTTAATTTTCTATCCAAGGTTAACCAATTTAACTATTTGAAATAAAAATTCTCTTTATATTTAAAAGCTAGCTTACCTAGCCCTAAAAATATTATATATACAAGAACACCGAAAGTATTATTAAAATTACTGGTCCATTAATCATTATTGTTCATACTGCTGTGGTAGAAACAGAACATATAAGCTTACACACA
This sequence comes from Acomys russatus, assembly GCF_903995435.1. Taxonomy (NCBI): domain Eukaryota; kingdom Metazoa; phylum Chordata; class Mammalia; order Rodentia; family Muridae; genus Acomys; species Acomys russatus. The sequence goes on from NC_067146.1 coordinate 58,172,247, forward strand.
CACACGAGAGTCTGGTCAACTTTCTAGGTTTTTTGAGGAAGATCTCATTCTACTCCGGGCTAGCCTGACACTCAAACTGGCTTTGAACTCAAAGCAATTCTCCTGCCTCAGCTCTGCCAACTGCTGAGATTACCATGCCAGCATTCATCATTCTTTGGAACTTAGCATTGTGATATCTTGCATTTCCAGAAGGTTGTAGGTATTATGGTTTATCGAGCACCCTGCTGCCTGAGTAAACTAGGTGACAAAGAAGAAATGTGATCATTCTAAGCACTCAATGTAGTTTAGTTCCAATTTGCGTTTTCCAAAGACTAGCTGATGCACTTTCATCAAAACTCTAGGAAGAGACCAGACCACTACTACCCTAATTAACAGATCAGATTGAAAAAGGCTAAATATATCCTCACCTTGGCCTGTCTGACAAGAAAGCCTACATAGTCAGTTGCTGTTAAACTGTTTCTCACCCCAGTCAGGGCTCAGAAAAACTTAGCTCTAGAACTGACCTTTCCAGGCAAGGCCTATACTAAAATGAAACAAACAACAAAACCCACCTAATGAAAATGTGGCATAGTTTGGGTTTTTTTTTTTCCCCCTGTGAGATCCTTTGCTCTCACAAACATGAACACCTTGCAAGTCTGTAACAAGTGAGAACGGCAACCCAACTGTCAGAGAATTTGTTTTTCAAATAAGCTCAAAGCTTTCCGCACAGGTGACTTGCAGCCTCTTGTGAGACACAGATCTTCATTTGTCCATGGGTCTATACAAACCTAAGGGCTACCCACTGCAAGGTTCTACACCTACTAAAATGCTGTGCTAAATACAAGCACATCGTGGTTACTATTCAGCCCTCACTGGAGGACCAGGGGTTTACAGTGCTGGCTGACGGCTAAGAAAGGCAAAGGGTCTGAATAGTTTATCTAAAAGTCCACTTAACAATCTACAATTGGTTGCTTTCTAAAATGTGATTGGGAGGAAGGTGGTGGTCAATGTGAGTGGTTTGAAAGAGGGTAAGAGGATATACAGGTCTGAAACAGACAATAATAAAGAAAAAAATTAAAATGTGAGAACCATATGTTTATTTACTGGAAAATCCTCTTTCTGACATATACATTTTTTTTTCTAAAAATGGGGGAGGACCTCCTTACTTGAAAGTGACTGCTTCACAAACAGTAAATTTAACCTCGCTGTTCTAGAGTGACCTGCTTTCCCAGCTTCCCTAGGGAAGGGCTGCAATCCAGCGGTAATTTACATCCATGGTCTGAAAGTGCCAAGCAATGGTGCAGCAGGGTGACCAGCGCTCTTAAAAACAAAGCCAAGCTTTTGCTTTAAAAATTGAGAACACACAGGCACAGAGCTTGGCTCTGACAACATCCACAAGATTCATTATAGACAGTCTACTCAGGAGACGCTACGATCGCCCCAGGAAATATAAACAGTGTCCAAAGACAGCCGAGAGGAGAGGAAATAACTGAACGGAATGAGTCGAATCATGTGAAGTCCGTCCAACAAGGCCTAAGACATCCCCAGTGCTCCCACTGGGAGCCGCGGTTAAACGTGTCCTGGCACATGGGCACAGACCTCCCCTCCAGCTCCAGCGTGGGGATTCTTCCTTCCTTTTCCACTTGTTTGTGCACAGCCACGCCCGCACAGGAGGACCACGAGCCCGAAGGCCTCGGCAGATCCTTCCAGCTGATTTCCAGTTTGCTTAAAGTTTAACAAGAATCACGGCTCCCTTCACGAAAGTTATGAATGATTTAAGTCAAGTTTACAAGACATTCCCGGCCATGATAAATGAGTGTCAGGAGACACAAGCAATGGCGTCTTTAAAAGAGGTTTAATGGACAGGCCCTAACTAAAATGAAGACGAGTTCCTCTAACCCAGGGGCTAAAGTGTCTCGCGCTACAATTAAAAAAAAAAAAAAAAGCACCTGAGGCACAAGTTTGAACTCCGACCTTCCTGTTCGAGTCACCGCCGCCGGGTCCCTTGTGGAGTGTCACCACCGAGTTCTCTCCTTCCCCGCCGCCACCCCGTCGTCCCCTCCCCCCCAGTGAGGACCCAGCACTGAGGCTACCAATCCACGCGCGTCCTGAGATCTGCGCGGGGAGTAGAGGGGCGTGCGTGGCGCCCCCCATGACCCGCTCCTCCCGCACCTCCACGAGCTAGGCGGCCACTCCAGGGCCTCTCGCCCTCCAGGCAAGGCCGGACTGGGCAGCTGCGGAGACCCAGCCTCCGGGGGTCACTCGCGCTCCTCGGGCTCTCGTGTCCGTGGGTCGCGGCGGCGGGCCTCGCTCCCAGTCCCGTCCCGCGGCCCAGGGCGTCCGCAGCCCGCGCTTCCTTCCTCCGCTCCCTCGCTCCGGTCCGCTGCCAGCTCGGGGAACCCGCAGGTGGCCCCGAAGTGGCTGCGGCCACCCCGTCCCGTCCCGGTCCCCGCGGCCCGTTCCCCGCGCTCGCTTGGCACTCACTCGCTGCCACCGCCGCCGCCAGCGCCGCCAGAGAGTCGGTCTCTCCGCGCTCCGGGACCGTCCGACCTCTCCTCCCCACTCCGCTCCGGCTCCTCCCCGCGCGCGTGGGCGGGGCGCGCGGTCCGGTAGGCGGGGCCACTGCCCGCCACCCCCCTCCGCTGGGGCTCGTGGGCCCCGGACGCCCTCGCCACGCCCTGCCGCGGCCGTCGAGTGTAAGGACACTCGTGCCCGGGACAGGGTTGGTGCATCTCGTCACGGTGCTGCGGACCCGACACCCGCGGGAGGCCACCACCTTACACAACACACTCACACCGCCCGAATTCTCTGCAGTCCCTGGGATGCGAAGATGAGCTCTGCCAAACCCCTACAACAAAAGTGAGGCTCTGGTCCAGAAAGGTCTGAGGGAAAGGCCACCGTCACATTTAAAGGGTTCTGGGACGTTGTTTCCCAGAAATGGAGGTCACAGTCAGATTGTTAAACGTGAAGTACATACTCTACCATGCCTTAACCCTCGATCCCTGTGAAATTTGTGCTTCTGAATGCCCCAAACTTGGCAGAGTTCTTTCTGCGTAATAAATTAATGGGATCAGGTTGGTTGTTGTTGTTGTTGTTGTTTTGATATGGACTTAGAGCTTAGTAGATTGAAGGGCCAGTTTTGCTGCTATAATAGCTGCTTCCAGCCACTCAAGGAACGAAGCACCTGTTGCATGTTAACATTATGCTGTGCTGGATAAGGAGATAGCAACCCACGAGAGGCTTGCTTGAGTTCAGTAGAGATGGGTGTGCAGAAATAGTGATACTCAGCAGTCGGCTAGATTACTCCCCGGCATCTGCTTTCTCGTTTAAAAACGTTGAGATAGAAGGCCAAGGTGGGTCACTAAGAACCGACGTCGGCAGTGGTCACTTTTTGAAGTGGTGCTAATGTTGGAAGGAAGGAAGGAAGGAAGGAAGGAAGGAAGGAAGGAAGGAAGGAAGGAAGGAAATAAAGACAGATAAAAAGATGGGAGGCAAACATTGAAGGTTGTGGCGGCTTGGGAGGGGAAGTTGGGTGTGATCAAGGTACATGTATGAAATTGTCAAATAAATAAAAGACCGTTTAAAACACACGAATATTTGGCATAAAAAACACACGCATCGAGTGAGGATGTTACTGCGGAGTTTCAGCTGCAGAAGAGAAGCGGGTCCTTGGAGCACTGGGATCTAGGCACTGAATCCCACCGAAGGCACTGAACTCAACTCCTGTTACACTCTTAGTCAAATATGCCTTGCTTGAGTGTGGTGTGAGCAGCTCCGAGAGGACGTCCTTGCTGAGGTGCAAACCAAAGCCCGTCTGTCCTTTGTGTCCTACTTTGTACAGCTTGAGGAAAACACTTGGTTGATTCCGCTAGTGACAGTTCAAAGATGCATCCCAAACAGGCCTGACATATGAATTGACTCTCATTATATAGTACAGTTAAGCATTTTCATGTACTTTTAATTTTTCTCTCACTCATCTGTAACAAAAACAACCAAAGTGGCTCGTTAAAGAATGTCTGGTTTAGTGCTCTTCAGATTGTAACCACACAACAGTCTATACGCTGTTATATGCACAAGGAGAGAACAGAAATCCAAGATCGTGTGCAAATGTCTGAAGAAATTGGCTATTGAAGTTAAGTCATTTGAAGTGTGGCTTTCTATTTTGTGTCCTCCCACTACCGCTACACTATTCATTTTGAATTTCTTTTCTTTTCTTTTCTTTTTTTTTTGTACTAAAATAACAGCCTGCAGCAAATTAAGAATAAAATGCAGTTAACCATGTATACCTGTGGGGTCTGCAGCCTCAGATTCAACTCCAGAAAATATTTGAAAACAAAATTGAGACTGTTCTGAACAAGTTTTTTTCACCTTTACTTCATTTATTATACAGTATAACAAAGATTAATATTTACATTTTAAAGGACTACATAAATAAATCTTGGAATGATTAAAACATCATACGTAAGATGTTATAAGTTATATGCAAATACTATGTGATTTTATATGAGAGTTTTATATGGAGCATGGTCCTGGAACCAATCGCCTGTGGGCTGAGGGACAGCTGTACGACAGTGAGCTGGGAAGTTCTGATCATATTAGCCAAAAGGCAAGAGCAGTAATTGCTAACATTTAACTAGTACTTCCTGTGTGGCAGATGTTGCTTTAAGAGCCTTACATATATTGAACCCTTTTCCTTCTCCTAGCAACCCCAGCAGGTAGGCACAGAAAACTCAAACTACTCAGTCTGAAGGGGGGCAGAGTTGGGTTTTAAATGTGGTGTGTGTGTGTGTGTGTGTGTGTGTGTGTGTAGTATTACATATACTTATGTTTGTATGGTTTATATGGTTATATAAGTGAGTATATACCTTTTTGGTTAGTAATTCCACTCATGAAGTCATGTTTTGGTCATCAAGAATTCTTTTTTATTTTTTCCTGTTCATAATGACATATATGCCCAATCCCAGCAATTTCTCTTGGCATTTGGTCTGACCCCTTGCAACCCTTTTCCAGCTTTGTGAACACTGATTTTAACTGCACTGCTTTACCTGCCTGCCAGCATCTGCATCTCGTGATCAAACTACCACCCTCAGCTTCAGGTCGTCCTTTGCCCGGGCACAAAACAGTTGGAAGTGCTTGGTGATTAGTGTGGAGGGAAAAGTACTTCGTTTGTTTTGACCCTCACTGGAATAACTTGAGGCTGCATCTCTGCCATCAGCAGCACCCCCTGAGGGAATTGGGTAAGAGTCTCCCCTTTTCTCCAGCACTTTGGTTAGTAATGAGCATCACATCTCCTTCCCTTGCCTTTCTCACTCTTCCCAGCTCCACTTCCTACTCCCCTTTTCAATTTTTTTGGGAACACATCCTAACCAGGACCTGCGATATGATTTATGTGACTCAGTACAGAATGAAAAATGCTCAAAATTATTTAAAACTTTTAGAATGGTATGGCTGGGCATTAAGTCGAATCTAGGCTCCCGTGTGCTGCACAGGTGTGTAACCGTCCTTCGTACGTTAGTGAAGAAGCTGGCCTAGATCCCAAGCTTCACCTGAGTCTTTCTTCATCTCCAGCTCTGCTTCTAGAGACTCTCAAGCTAAAAGAACAGCTCTTAAAGCAGCAATAAGCACACGTAGTTACCAGCGCACTTGTCTGTATAAGCTACCAGCATGTCACATCTCAAAGGAAGAATTATGTTCTCGTAGGTAGAGCTACGGCCACAGAAAGCACTAGAGTCATCCAGAATGGTCTGGATTAATGAGGTGAGAAAATGAATTTCAGCCATGATTCTTTCTGCCTGTCACTCAAGTGGAGTATCCCAGAAATGCCTTTTCTGAAGATGTTCTGGTGGTGATTGGTTAACAGAGATACCTGTAAAGAAGCAAGATGGGCAGTCCTGGTTGGAAGGACAAGCCCCTCTCAATGCAGAGACAGCTGCGGCCTCAGCTGAGCCTACAGCCTGGTCCAGGACTGAAGCTGGGAGAGTCTTCAGAGTTGGCCTGAACTGAGTTCATGGTGTTGACCTTTGTGTTCTGCTATTCTGTTTTTTTTTTTTTTTTTTTTTTTAAATGGGAGCAAGGGTTGCTCTTTGTGTTTTGATGTTTTATGCTATGAGAAAGAAGCAGTGCTTTGACAAAGTAGCTTGTTAGGGCAGTGCCCATTCATGGGTATGCACAGTAACTGGGACCAGCTGTGCCAACCTACAGCCGGGTCCTGGCTTCACAGGACCCTGATTCTACTTGGGGTTTATGATTAGGAATAATAGGAGTATGTAGCTGAGCCCCAAGAGGGAGTGGCCTTAGGTTTTTAAATTAATTATTTGTGGGAGGGTGCACACATGCTCTGGCGAGTGTGCAGAGGTCAGAAGACAGCTTTTGGGGAACCACCTCTTTTTTCTGTTCCACCTTTACATGGGCTCTAGGTATCAAGCTCACATCACTACTGTTCTGATCTATCTATCTATCTATCTATCTATCTATCTATCTATCTATCTATCTATGGTCTCACTGTATAGCCTTCGCTGCACTGGAACTTGCTATATGAAAGGACTTAATATCCTCATGTGCAATTCTATTAAAAGCAAGATTAGCATTCTATCACAACTACACTGAGTTTTGAAATGCTAAGTACTTTAAACAAATAACATTTCTACTTATAAATAATTGAAGAAAGCTAACCATGTGATAAATGTTTAGTTACTTGGGTACTCAGCATCAGTGTAGTTGAAGATGAGCACCGTCTAGAATGTCTGAGGTCCAGGTGCGTGTGTTTGTAGAAGACGTACAAATCTAAGAGTTCATGACATGAAAATTTGTCCTACAGGAATAGGTTAGAAGTACTGGACAGAGAGCTGAAGAGATGGCTCAGAGGTTAAGAGCACTGCCTGCTCTTTCAGAAGTTCTGAGTTCAATTCCCAGCAACCACATGGTGGCTTACAGCCATCTATAATATGATCTGATGCCCTCTTCTGACATGCAGGGGTATATACAGATAGAACACTCATATGCATAAAGTAAATAAATAAATCTTTTTTAAAAAATGAAGTACTGGACAGAGTCTTTCCCTCCAGGCAGAATGGAGTCTTTGATGTGATAGCTACTTTATTTTGTGTGTGTGTTTGTTCCATTTTTTTCCAGTTGATAAAATCATGTTTTTCTTAATCTTTTGAGGAAGACCGTTGTGCGTTCCCCTTTTAGTGGAGATGGGTCATATAAATTTTAATTTTTATAGGTCGCCAGGTACTTACATTATATGGAGATAATGGATGTTTTCTAAAAAGGGAAGACCTTAGGAGGAAGGCAAAGTGTTAGTTAATTTTGACAACTTACTAACTCTATTTGTTTCTCTACTAGTCCAAGCTTGTGGATAGACTTAAATAGTTATCCATTACAATGAGCTCCATGACTGCTGTGTGACTAGCAGAAATTCCTCAAACAGGATTAGGGTTTTTTTTTTTTTTTTTCTTTTCAGATTTACGTTCTTTGTTTTTTCTTTGTTTTGTTTTTGTTTTGTTTGAGACACTATCTCATTAAGCAGCTCTGACTAGACCAGAACTTAACATATAGCTCAGGTTGGCTGCAAACTCAGAGACTCATCTCCCCTTGTCTCTCCAATAGTGATAGTAGATATGTCTAGGGCACACTTGGCTAAGATTCACTTATTTTTATTTTATGTGTGTGAGTACTTGTCTGTATAAGTGTATGTACTATGTGCATTGTGGTGTCTGAGGCGTTGGAGAGGGTGTATGAGCTTCTGGAACTGGAGGGCAGCTAGTTATGAGCCACCATGTCGGTGCTGGGACCTGATCCTGGGTCTTCTACAAGAACAGCAAGTGCCCAGCTAGATAATCTCTGTGGTGCCCTGGAATAATTCTGTTTTCTCTTTTTTATTGAAAATTCATACAATATATTCTGATCATGGTTTCCCTCCCCCATCTCCTCCTAGGTCCTCCCCAGCTCTCCATCTGTCCAACTCCATGCCTTCTTTCTCTTTAGAAAAAAAAAAAAGGAAAATAAAAGCAAACAAACCAGAATTTTAAAACAAACAAACAAAAATGAAAAAGCACAAGAAATACACATAGACAGATAGATACAAGCAAACAAAACCCATAAAAATACAAAATCGTAAACAATAATATATAAGCCAATGACAAGATTAAACAAGGCCCAAATAAATCAACATGAGATGAAAAAAATTCTACTAAAGCAACACTAAGTTTGATTTGTATTGACCATCTACTGCTAGGTATGGGGACTATTCTTAAGTGTTGTTTAATCCATGGAATAAAACTGATTTTTCCTTTGCAAGGGGTTGTCAATTAGAGAGTTTCCTGGTTAGAGATGGGAGATTATATCTACTTTCCTCTCTCAGCCCTGGTACCTCAACTGTCTTGAATCTGTTCAGGTTCTGTTTCTGCTGCCATTGTCTCAGTACGCCCTGTTGTACCTGGAAGACACAGTTTCCTTAGTGTCATCTGTCCCCTCTGGCTCTTACAATATTTTAGTCTTCACTTCCTCATAGCTTCTTGAGCCCTGAAGGTGAGGGTCTGATAGAGATAGCTATTTAGGACTAGATGCTCTTAAGCTTTCCACTCTGTGCATATTGTCAGTTCTGGGTCCCCATGTTAGTTCCCACCTATTGTAAGAGGAAGCTTCTCTGATGATAGCTGAGAAGGGCAATGATCCATGGATATAACACTATGTCATTAAGAGTCATTTTATGTCTGTGTTCCTTATTTGGTTTTCCCCTAAGCCCATGGCATATGCAGTCTTGGGGTCTTAGTCACCCAGGCAGTCTCAGGTATGGGTTCCATCTCCTGGATTGGGCCTTAAATCCAATCAGACAATGGTTGGTTGCTCCTACAACTTTTGCCACGATTGCACCAATGCATCTTGTAGGTAGGTTACTGTTGTAAGTCAAAGAGTTTGTAACTGGGAAATGTTGATGATTACCTTTTCCCTCTGGTAGAGTGCAGAGTACCTTCTAGTATCATGAACACTATCCAGTAGGGAGAAGGCTCTAGTTAGGCTCCAGTGAAATTGTAAGTGTTATCTTCAGCAATAGAACTGCACCATCAGTTTGTAGATAACAACCAGTACCCTTGGCAACAGAATGAGTTGTTAATGTTCCCTTTGACTAACAGCTAATTACACGTAATCCATCCCTGGCACAAAAATCTTCATTTGGTGGCAAAAGATATTTAGTTAGGGTTGAAATGATTGCTTTGGTAAGAATTTTCCCTACCATTGAGGAAATGGCTGTCCAGTAAAGGAGGACTTTACTCAATGAGAAATTCAAAGCAGTGAGAAAATAAAGTGTTAGCCAGGAGGTGGTGGTGTACACCTTTAATCCCAGGAGGCAGAGGCAGGTGAATCTCTGTGAGTTTGAGGCCACCCTGGTTTACAGAGAAAGTTCCAGGACAGCCAACACTACACAGAGAATCCCTATCTCAACAAAACAAAACAAAACATCTTACCAAAAGTTTTAAACATCTCACTTAGTAAAAGAATAAAACAAAGTCCTGTTTTCCCAAGTTAGTTTTTAAAAACGTTTCTAAAAATAGATCAATACTTCAGAAAAGCTTATTATTGTAGACAGAGAAGTAAGCATCAATTCTATCTCAGGGTATTGATTTTTTACCTTTAAAATTTAGTAACTGTTGTACAGGACTATCTGCAGAGCCAAACTGCCACCATCTTCAGGGTTTTGGCTTGACCAGCTCTCAAAACATGGGCTTGTTGGTAGTGGACATTCCTTATAGAAGGAGGGGGAAAGAGAGTCATAGAACTCTCACCAAGTATATAGCCACTCCTCCCAACTAATTACATGCCATTCTGCCCTAACTACGCATGGCCTCAGGATCTTAGGGAAGGGTTAGAGTGTGAACATAACTAGAGAAGGGGACTTGATCTGCAGAGCAATGAAAAGTCATTGTCCTCCCTGGGTATAGGCATTTCAGAGTGGCTGCTTTGAGGTCATCTAGGTGTCTGGCTGTAATCCCTAACCCCTTGATCCATAAGTGAGCCTAATAAACCTGTTGGTTCTTCATGCCTCACCCCATGAACTTTGGTGAAGTTAGACTCCCCCCACCCCACTGGGAGCTTATGAGGAAGGGGTAGATACTGTCTAGCCCTCACCTACAACCAGCTTAATTCTAACCATGCCCAATTTCTCATACTTCTTCTACAGCACCAAATCTTTACCTTTCTTTTTATTTTATTATTATTATTATTATTATTATTATTATTATTATTATTATTATTATTTTGTTTGTTTTTCAGGACAGGGTTTCTCCGTGTATCCTTGGCTGTCCTGGACTCACTCTGTAGAGCAGGCTGGCCTTGAACTCACAGCGATCCACCTGCCTCTGCCTTCCTTCCGAGTGCTGAGATTAAAGGCGTGAGTCACCACCGCCCAGCTTTCTTTTTATTTTTTAAAAACATTATTTTATGTGTATGTGTGTTGCCTGCAGGTGTGCCTGTGTACCGTGTGTGTGCCTCATGTCTACAGAAGCCAGTGGAAGGCACTGAGTTTCCTGGGATGGAGTTGCGATGGTTCTGAGTGCTGGGACGCAGAGCCCCATCCTTGGAAGAGCAGCCTGTGTTCTTAACGGCTGAGTCAGCCCTTCGGCCTCATTTTATTTCCTTTTTAACTTTCTCTTATCAAAAAATGTATCTCATACACTAGATCTCTTTTTCTTTACTTGTGGTTTCCTCCATTTTTTAAGCCTTATCACCGTCATCATTATTATTGGTATATTTGCACAATTTATAAAATGCTTTCATTTTCAAGCAGATGACTGTATTTCAAATGAAAATCCAGGAAGCTGTATCTAAAACACAGCTGATGTATACAGTATTTTAAATATCTAACAGGTACAAATACAGATAAAACACATTAATTCTATCCTTTTTCCTAACACATTTAAATTATAAAGATTTAAGTCATTGTAACAGGGACTTTGAAATTGCTTTGGTTTAAAGGAAATAAAGAAAAAGTATTTACTTCTCATTAGGGTTCATGAGACATCCAAAGCAGAATAGGTTTTTTTTGTTGTTGTTGTTGTTTGTTTTTTGTTTTTGTTTTGCATTTCTACTGTGTTTTTTATAACTCCAGACCCTAGATTGTGGCAATTACCTATTAGGAGAAAGGACTACATTATGGAACAAGAACAATTTTCTCATAAAAACCAGTTCATCCCTCAAGCTGTAGAGACTTTCAAGATGATCTCGTAGAACCAGAATTGAGGCAAAGATCAAGCAGACAGCATCTTCATCAGCAATGTGTCACCAGGTATGTCTTAAGAGTCTTTTCAATTTAATTTTTAAGTGTTCATGTTAGTACCTCCAAAAGATAGACCTGGGCCAATGAACACTTTGGATTTGTTTTCCAAATACAAACATATTGCTTACATATCCTCTCTCTGTCTCTTGCCCTGTTTGTTTGTTTGTTTGTTTGTTTTTAAATTGGCCTGCTAGCTGTGTTGGCCAAGCTTACTTAGCCTGTTTGGGCAGTTGAGGTTGGGATTTTCCCCACTTAAAACTTAGTTTCACTATGAGCCAGAGGGAAGCTGGGGCAATTTAACAACTCTGGTTTACAGGAGCATGTGCTTGAAATCAATCTGATACCAAATGTGGTAGTTCAAATAAGAATGGCCCCCATAGGCTCATGTATTTGAGTGTTTAGTCATTAGGGAGTGGCACTGCTTGGGAGGGGTTGGGAGGCATGGCCTTGTTGGAGTAAACACAGAGTTTCACTCTTGGCTGCCAGATCATGATGTAGCTCTCAGCCACATCTCCCCGCACCTTTTCTGTCTTTGTGTTGCTATGCTTCCCACCATGACAGTAATGAGCTAAACCTCTGAAACTGTAAGCAAGCCCTAATTAAATGCTCTCCTTTATAAGAATTGCATGGTCATGTTGTGTGTTTATAGCAACAAAACACTAAATAAAGCCAAATTGTAAATGAAGCCAAGTGTTGTACCCTGTTGTAAGGTCGAAGTCTGGTATTACTGGATAGCTCCTGAGTTCAGTGATAAGATGAAGGACTCCCTTCCTCAGCTGGGTCCCCTCCTCTCCCCCTGATCTGGGGAAACTCCAGATCCTCTAAGGAGAGTCACATAGCCCTCAGGAAAAATTGCAGGGTCTGACCCTTTCCTCAGAAATCTATTCAGTGAGCACCTGGTGATTCCTGGAAACACCCACCCTATGATGATGAGACCTCTGCTTTCAGCAAATGACCTTTAACCATGCCTGGATTTCTTCCCCCACCCAAAGGATAATTAAGTGCTTTGTTCCCTCTCTTACAATAGGACTGTGCTATTGCATGTAAAAGTAGTATCCTTGGCACCCCCTAATCCAGTGAATCAAACACACTCACCCTCAAAACCACTCCCACTGCCCAAGGTTTATAAGTCCCTGTTTTACACTAAATAAATGGACTGTCATCATCTTTTCACCACGGCCATCTGAGACTTGTCATTTATCCCAGGGAAGGAAGGGCTCATCTCCCCCCTGAATAATTCATTGCTGGACCTTTGGGGCTTGGCTTCTGGCCAGGCAGCCATATCTGTCCTAGATTACCACTGAAAAGGAAGTGAGCCCCTGACCAAGGAAGCAGTAGCCAGGCCTACATTCTGGCTGGTCTCAGGCATCTACCTGCACCCTCTGCTATTAGCCTGGCAGATTAGCTGGAGGGCTGTAACATTGTATCATCACTAGCTTTAGAACTCCCCAGTTTCCACTGCTGTCTGGTACCATCAATTTCATTAAAAAGAGCTAACTACAGCACAGTGGGAAACTCTTTTCCACACCTCTGGTGAGATCCAGAAACCCTACACACAGGCCTTCCTCTGAGTGCTGTAGCTGCTCCTAAGAGAAGCAGAACCTTTAATCCTGAGGTTCTTCTGACAGAGCCTGGAACAGCTCTCAAGAGGCACATGTGGCACCCAGCAGCAGTGTCAGGAAATGTGGAACAACACCTAAGGACATATAGGTAAAAAAAAAAAAAAAAAAAAGTTAAGTTTTTAAAAACTAAGAATTGATAACTCTCATTGGTATATGTATATTTATTTTATTAAAGAATTTCCATAGATTACATTTGGATTATGTTTTCTGCCCCCCGCCCCCATTCTTCCCAGTTCCTCTCTACCTCCCTAATCATTCAACAGTATGGTGTTCTCTCTCTCAGAAGAGAAAAAAAAAAAAAAAAAAAAAAAAACCCAAAAAACTAAGAAACAAAAATTAAAAAAAACAAAAACAAAAACAAAAATCCTGAAAACAAACAATTGCCTGAAGATACATATGTGTGTGTGTGTGTGTGTGTGTGTGTGTGTGTGTGTGTGTGTTTCATTTTGTGTTGGTAAGTAATCATGGGCATAAGACCTGATCTGTAGTACTGTTCATATGCCCTGAGTAATATTCCTCTGTAAAAAAACTGATTTTCTTTTTGCCATCAAGTATCAATTCAAAATAACTTCTTGGTTAGGACTATGACTTTGTCTTTACTTCTCCTTCTAGGTGATAATATTTTGTCTGGTTTGAACTCGTGCAGGTCTTGTATGTGTTGTCACAATCTCTGTGAATTCATGTGTATCAGTTCTATTGCTTCTGGAAGACACTGTTTCCTTGGAATCAACCACCATTATTGGCTCTTATAATCTTCCTGCCTCTTCATTTACTTACACCTTTAAGCCCTGATGGGAGGGGTTTGGTGAAGACATGCATTTAGAGCTCAGGGCTTTCACTCTCTGCACATTGTCTGGAGGTGGGTCTCATCTACTGCAAGAGGACGCTTTTCTGATAACGGCTGACAGAGGCACTGATCTATGGATACAGCAGTGTGGCGCTAGGAGTCACATTGCTAAGTTCCTTTAGGAAAGTATAAGTATTAGTTTTTGTTTTTGTTTTTTTTTTCTAGGCCATTGATATCCTTGTTTTCAGTTTTCTAGCCACTTTAGCAGTGTCAAGTATGGGCTCTATGTCACAGAGTGACCTTAAGTTTAACAAAACAGTGGTTGGTTACTCCCATAATTTATTTGTTTATTTTTCGGAGACAGAGTTTCTTTGTGTAGTCCCAGCTGTCCTGGACTCGCTTTGTAGACCAGGCTGGCCTAAAACTCACAGAGATTTGTCTGCCTCCCAGAATGCTGGGATTGCAGGCATGTGCCACCACTCCCGGCTCCCCTAATATTTGTATCACTATTGCACCAGTATATGTTGTAGTCAGGTTACTTTGTAGGTCACTCGTGATATTGATGGTAACTCTTTCCCTCTCGTAATATTCAGAATACCTTCCAGTAGCATGGCCACTATCTATTAGGGCTGGAACCCCTTGTTAGGCACCAGTTCCATGTCTTCATGTTTGATGACACAGGTAAGTTTTTTTCCCTCAGCAATAGGCCCTACCATCACGTTGTGGAGAGTAATCAATAGCCTTGGCAATAGCCTGCATTGTTTGGCGTGCAGGTCCATGGAACACATTTGGCCAATGACTCAACTAGATGGAACTCATTCCTAACACAGGAGGTTTTATTTGGTGGCATAAGATGCCTAGTTGGTGCACTGTCTCCTCTATTATGTGATGACTCTATTTAAATTCCTTTCATATCTAAAAATATTTAGGAAGCTTCTACAGTCGCATGTTTCCATATTCTTTTAAGATCTTTGGTGTTAGTTGTCCCTCCCCACGTTCCCTCTTTTACCCTGCTCTTTTCCCCTCCTCCCCATTTATGTCTCCTTTTCTAGTTTCCTTTTTGTCTCTCCATGACAATATACTCTATCTCCCTTTTTGTGGGAGAACCTCTCTTCCCAGCTATTCCTTTATGAGGTACCCAGCCTTGGTGGTTATTTGGAATGTAGCATGCTTATGAAAGGCTTAAGAGTTAGCACCGACATATAAGAGAAAACACAATATTTGTACTTTGGGGTCTGGTTTACCTCACTGAGGATGTTTTGTTTTGTTTTGTTTCTAGCTCTTATACATTTACCTGAATTTTTTTTTTCTTGACAGTTGAGTAATGTTCTATTGTGTAAGTGTACCCCACATTTTCATTATCCCTTCAACAGCTGATGAAGCCTGTTTCCAATTTCTGGCTGTTATGTATGGAGCAACAATAAACATGGTTGAGCAAGTGCCTCTGTAGTAGGATGAAACATCCTTTGGGTGCCCAAGAGTGGTACAGATGAACCTTAAGGTAGATCTAGTGTTAGCTTTCTAAGGAACTGCCACATTGATTTACATAGTGGCTGTACCAGGTGGCACTCCTACTGGCAGTGAATAGTGATCCTGTTTCCTCACATCCTTCAGCTTAAAACATCCTCTTGAAGAACTGTTGACAAAATATTGTAGTGAAGAACATCTTTTGGTGAGTAAAACACTTCAGTGGTCCTTTGGCTACACCTCAGTTGAGTAGGAATGGCAGAAGCAGAGATATGCAACTCAGTAAAACTGAAAGATTAATAAACCTTAAGCATCTTCTTGGTTAAAGGTTATTCTGAAGTTGACCTAGGCTGTAGAGATAAGAGACTTGAGGGGGGGCGTGCACAATATGCTGCATTAGGCCGGGCACAGTAGCACACATCTTTAATCCCACCACTTGATAGGCAGATCTCTTAAGTTCAGAGCTAGTCAGGGCTATGTAGATAGACCCTATCTCAAAACCAACAAGCAAAAAGCAAACAAACAGATACAGAGCTAGGGAGAGACAATGACTGGGGTGGGAAGCAATGGAATAAGACAGTATGAACTGAGTAGATGTGGGCCTCGGTACATGGGCTCAAAACAATGACAGCTAAAGAGCCTTGATCATGATGGAAGTAAGCATCTATAGGCACCAGGAGCAGTAACTTGCAACACTGTGCTTTGCATGGTCTTAACTTGGAGTGTCATAATGACCCCAAGCCAGTCCAAGTTTCTAATGATACTGAATCCTCACTATAATTTGGCATAAGTCTAATGACTTAAAGATGGAAAGGTAGTGTTTATAGTTGAGGAAAAACCAACAGAGATGCAAACTTAGCCAGTACAGTTATGCTATAGTGAGGAGACACCAGGATAGAGCACATGTCTTAAACGATAGATGGCTAAATCCATCAACAGATGTGCATTTTTGTAATTCAGGAAATTGTTAGATTGCTTGTAATTACAGAAGGTTAGGGACTTGTGATCATTTTACTTAATTTAAAATTTTATTTGTTTCTTTTTAGAATCAGGGTCTCACTATGTAGCTCTAACTGTTCTGGGACTTGTTATGTAGATCAGGCTAGCCTTGAACTCACAGAGATCTGCCTGCCACTGCTTCCCTAGTGCTATGATGAGAGAAGTGTGCTAGCACAGTTGGCTGCTATTTTTCATTTTTCCTTCATTCTTTCAAGTCCAATTCCACAGACTCATCCCGAACTCTGTATCAGACCGCAGGCTGTAGCCTCTCTTCATTCTCTGCTCCAGTTCCTAGGTGACTAAGCAGACCCTGATGGAACACCCTGCTTTTCTCCCTCCTGTAGACTCCCTTGGCACCCCTCTCCTAGTTCATCACCCTTGCTAAGCATTAGCTCCCAATACCTAGAAACATGCTGTACCCAGAGCCCCTAGTGACCACACCTAGCAGGATCCCAGAAGCATTCCCTACTAGGCAACACACAGCTACCACATTCTGCTAAGAATCAAAGAGGACAGCAGAAGGAACAAAATACCTACCCAAAAAAGACAAGACCAAATATCAGCACCGAGAATTACAATCTTCCCAAACCCAGATGCCTTCATGCCAACATAAACCCAGGGCAGTATGTCCTCACTGGAGCCCAGTAACCCTACTACAGTAGGCTGTTAAAAATGGAGCGTGGCTGAAGTGCAAGACAAGGACCTGATATTAACCTTTATGAATATTATAAAGGTCCTTAAAGAGGAAATTAATAAAAAGAAGAATTATACCCAAAAGGAATAAATAGCAAGAAATAAACTCAGGGCTGAAATCAATAAAATAGAAACAGACCAACCAACCAAACAACCAGCCAAACAAACAGAAACAAACAAACAAAAAACAAAGAGGGAATCAATGAGACAAAGAGTTTGTTTTTTGAGATCAGTAAAACTGACAAACCTTTATCCAAGGTAAATAAAAGACAAATATCCAAATTAATAAAATTAGAACGGAAAAGGGTGTAAAAGGAACTTTTATCTGCCTGTTTCAATTATTGTCTCGGGGGCTTACTGCCTCTGTCTACTAATGTAGGCCTAGTCCTGGAAGCTTCTAGCCTCCATACAATCTAACCTACACCTCTGAGGTTTCAGCCTCTGAGAATTACTGCTTAACAAGCTTCCTTGTTCTTCCTGAGCTCTGAGCTAGCTGGTTCAGCTCAGCTGTTCTGGCTCAAACTTCTCTCTCAGCCTGACTTATTCAATCTGGCTTTTCTCTTGGCCCCTGAATTGCTCTGTTTGGCCTCAAACAAACTCCAGCAACCTGCTCTAATCTCCTGGCTCCTTCTCATTCTTTGGATCATTCGGTCTTCACCCGAGTTCTCTCTTTCTGCAGCCTCTCTCTTTATTACAGTGCACGTAAAACTGCCTTTGTGAATCAGCATATTGACTTTCACCTAGCAACTGATCCTGGGAAATATCAATACCTCTGACTGGCCTGATTTCTTTGTTCTGTGGCCTTTGCTTCCTCTTTTCACCACGATTGCCATTGTAACTGAGGGCCAAGTTCCAATATTGCTGTTGTCAACTCTTTCCAGTCTTGAGAAATAATCCTGTTCTGAGTTGTCCATGAATTTAACATCTGCCTACCATAGGCTGAATGCATACCGATGATGTAGGAGGCGATGGCTTCCTGAAATCTCCTCAAATCTAATATGTCTACAGGATTCTATTTAATTTCATTATAACCTTGGGGGGCGCCTATCATCTCCTGGTATGCCTTGTATAGTAACAGGATAAACTAATGTTGGTCCAGCTATCAAAGTATTGAAATCTAGCAATAAAAATCTTCCTTCTGGCTACCCTAATTAACATGCCCAATCAAAACAAACAAATTCATCTGACATGAGTATTTCCTTTTTTCCCTTTATAACTGTCATTTGCCTACAGGCCACTTCTGTTCTCTCTATGCAGAGGCAGTCCTTTGTTCCTCAGGGACAAATGTCCCTTCCCTTTCTCCCCTGCCCCTTTTCAACCTTGTTCCTTTTCCCTCTTCCCTGAGTCCTCTGCCACCTGTCTTTGTCTCTTATCCCTCGCTCTTTGTCCCTCTGGGGCAAATACATCTCCGTTGTTCTGAGAATGTGGTCTTGGTGTGTCCTGTGTGGATTCGGATCCTCTCAGGGAGAACATGCAGTTTCTCTTTCTGGACTTGAGTTGCTTCACTCAGGATCAATGTTTTTCCAGTTTCAATCTTTTTCCTCCAAATTTCATTTTTTCCTTATAGCTGAATAAAACTGCATTGCTTATGTACCACATTTTCATTACCTATCCATCAATTGATGACATCTAGGCTGGTTCTGTCTCCTAGCTACTATGAATAGAGCAGCAATGGGCACAGATGTGCAAATATCTCTGTAGTAACGTAAAGAGTCTTTTGGGTGCATGCCCAGGAATGGTATAGCTGGATCATTTAACAGTTATATTGTTCTGGCTTCCAGTTTCTTGTCCAGACCCAGACATTTAACTAATGGAAGTGTCTTTAATAAGATTGTGAAAATAAATGAAAAATGGGATTTATATGAGGACGACGAACAATTTATAGTCGTCATGTGATTTGAAGCGCCACTTAATTACACAGCAAAACTTGGAGCCCTAAAATTAAGGCTGAAATAGCTGATGCTTAAAGAGAACAGCTTGATTTCAAAGTTCATAACCCTTTCCTCTTTTACTCCCTACAACCATGAATTTTTTTTTTTTAATTTTGTTTTTTAGCATGACCAGATGTCCACCAGATGGCAACATTCCTTTACAAAAGCCCAGGTGTGGGCCCTTCTCAGCTGGTTGAGAATGGATTTCCTGGGGGCTCACAAGCAAAATTTAGTGAAAATCATTGAAAATGCATCTCATAATGCTGAGTTCTTCTAATGATATGCACTGGTGAATGTGGCCTTATGAGCAAGGCCCTCTCTGGCCTCTGCCAAGAAGCTCTCATGTGATTGTCCATCTGTGCATATGCTGTCTGAGTCTGTGTGTTTGACATCACGAGGAGCTCCTTAATCCTAAATGCTCATTTTTAGCACCAGAGAAATACAAAAGGTCTCAGGCAAACTCTCTGAACCTCTTCCTTTCCCTGTTGAATGTTATCTTAATCTCATAGGGTCAGTATGAATATATGATTAGATAGCCTGTGCCTATTAATGTTTTTCATCAGAGCCTGAAATACTGTAAACATCTAATCCATATTTATCTTATTATCTTATTGAACAATGACCCTTATCCCTACTCTTATTCCCCCAAGACTAAACCCTGCCAGCCTTGGTCATAGGCAACATTCCAGCTTGACCTCATAAGCACATGAGTGGCCAACTCCCTTTCGTCTCCTTCGAAGCTCAAACTCCTCTTTGACAGCTCTTTCTCCAAGCCGCATTTAATCAAGATGGAGTCCTTTCATCCAACAAAATTAGCTGTGAAGAAAAGAAGGAAGAAGATCCCGAATGGGCATAAGCTCTTTCCTGACACACTACATCCAATTCAGCGGATGTGGTCTTCCCTCATCCATGGAACTTGTTATCTGTTATAACATTATACTTCCTAACCTCCAGAGTGGGGTACTGCTGAGCATTCATTTTGTTTGGAACTTGGCACAGAACGTACAGCTGTGTGAATGACTCTTACTTGTGTTTGGGGATATCAAATTTATAGTATTGCCTGAGATTCAGCTGCAGGCTAAAGTTCAGCCATTCCCCCTGTACACTTCGTCTCCCTTTTCCTTTTTCTCAGGATGATGGATGGTTCCTGTGTTTAGATTCTAAAATACTTGAGCATCTTTAAAATGCTTTCTGCAATGTTGCTAAAAGCACTCTTCAAGGAATGTTTGCTTTTCACCTTCTTTCTCCCATGGGGAGTGTGATGGAGGGAGGTTAGGAAAGAGACTTCTACCACAGAAGGAATGAAAAAGGCTTTTGCTCTTTAACCTGTAGTGCAGGTAGCAGAACAGATTTTCAGGCTGTAAGTCCAAGTGAAAGGGTGTGGGAATGTGGCCGTGTGGAAGCAAGTTCTCACAGTGTGTGCTGCAGCTCAGTTTCTCACATACCATCACGGGACACCTCATCTTCTTTTCCCCTGCAGTGTGTCAGATCCAACAGGGCCTCATACTAGCTAGACAAACACTCTACCAAAGAGCTGTCTCAGGAGCCTTCTCCCCTATACGGCCCTCAGTAGCCTCACCTTGCTTCTTATATGAATCTCACATAGAAGTTTGGATTATTTACTGTATTTTCTTCCAATGATATTCAGGAATATTTGCCATTTTAATTTATGTGCCAGATATTTATTGAGAGCATACTATGCATGAAGTAATGCTAGAAGCAGTAAAGAATGTTATCAGAGGGGGGTCACTTGTGCAGATAAAGTATACACTGTATCAGATAATGATGAGACCATGGGAAAAATGAAATGCAGAATTGGAAAGCTGTGTGTAGGGGTGTGTTTGTGTGTGTGTGTGTTCTGTTCAAAATTTGAGAGACTCCCTGAACAGACCACCCAAGAACCTAGTCCAATCACAAGGAAGTCTTTATTGCAGATTTGAGCCTGAGCCATGCCTCCTATGCACTGACACAGCAGATGCAGGGAAGTGGCCCCGGGTCTCAACTGAGAGGGGCTTTTATAGGCTTTAGACAAAGAAATGGGTTTTATAGTATATGACTGGATGGCATTTGGGCAGGAAAGCTGCAAGCAGGGAGTTATAAGCCTTGGTGTTTTGTGGTTGGGTAATAGGTGTAGGGGCAAGTTGACCTACAGAAAATATCGGTTGAAGCAGTCATGGGGGTGTTAGGAACTTTGGCCTGTATTCTCGTAATTGGTGTTGCTATGTTTCAGACCAAGGTGAGTTGATTGTGTTGGGAGGGGAATCTTTCCATTTAGACTACTTTGTGGTTTTTCTGGAATCTGGGTTCAACCCTTGGCCAGGTTTAACACAAAATGGAGTTTCTTTTTCAAAATGGAGTTTGTCTGGTCCTTACAGTGTATGTTTCAATTTTAATGAGTTGGGAAAATGTCATATTTAAATGACATTTGGGATGCTGAACAGATGGCCCAGCAGTTAAGAACATTTATTCACTTTTACACAGGACCCCTGTTTGGTTCCCTGAATCCACACCGAGTTGCTCAAGAACTTCCTGTAATGCGAGGTCCAGGTGTCCTGACTTCCTCTTTTGGTTTCTGTGTACAGGCACCTTCCTGCACAGATAGACAAGCAGGCAAACACACATGCACACACATAAACATAAATTACATCTTAGTAAAGACCCAAAGAAGAATGAGGAAGCTGTGAGGACACCCAGGGGAAAGGGCATTTTAGGAAGAGGTGATAGAATTTCAGAAGCTTGGGGGAAGAAATATGCCAGATCAGAGTGAAAGGGGGAGAGCACCGAGAGATGAAGTTGGGAGGAATTAGAGGGCTTGAGGAGAGGCACATAGTATGATCTAGGTTTTAAAGGACTCACTCAAAGCTCTGTGCGAGGAGACTCACTCAAGGCAGGGTGAGAGGAAAAGAAAGGAAACCAATTAGACAGTCTCATAGTCTAGAAGAGATGGGATTGGCTGGGTTAGAGCTGACCGGGGGAGAGGTGTGTGTTGCAGTTATTTTTATAAAACTGTGTTAATTTCTCTTAGTTTCTCTCTTAACTGCCTATCACACAAATAACTGAGGCTCTTTTATATATGTTTATAAAGCTATACAACTCAATCTCAAGCAGTTTAAGTTTGCTCTTAAGCCTCTATGTTATCCTGACTCCATCGTTGCCAAAACCCCTAAATTACTTGTTTGCTCCAGCTGTATCTTCTTCATCTCTCTTAAACCTCTGCCTGTGGCTGAGTCCTCTGGCTCAGTCTCCTACTTCTTCCTCCAACTCCTCCTCCCCAGGCTGGCAGGAAGTCCAGCCTTATTCTGTCCCCTGCTCAGCCACTGGCTGTAAGCTGGTTTGTTTTTGCTTGTTTGTTTTTTGTTTTTTGTTTTTTTGGCATATCAGGGGACAACTAGGGAGCAGTGTTTACACAACATTGAGACAGAAATTGGAATTTAAACTACACAATAACCTTATGCCTACAGGTGTGAAAAGTGGACAGACCTGGCACTAACAGGATTTGCTCATGAAGTAGCTATGGGTGTGAGAGAGCTGGTGATGAAGCCTCAGAGTTGTTACTTTTTTGATATGGGAAGAGTATAGATAGGGCAGGCTTGGGTGAAAGGGGGCAAAAACCAGACTCAGAAATTGTAAATGTGAATTTCATTTGTGTGTAAGTCCTGTTTTATTTTTTCATCAATTAATTAGTTACGTAGTTAATTAACTTACTTACATTCCTGTAGAAAGTTTCCCTTCCTCCTCTACTCCCAGTGTCAAGTGGGACCTCTAACAGCAGCAGCAGCAGCGTCTGTCTCAGACTCTGTTGCCTGCCTTTGGGTCCCTTTCCCCTAACTGAACTGCCTGCCTAGCCTCAATAGATGTGTCCAGTCTTAAATATGAACTCTAAACCAAACATCTCAGTTGAGACTTTCAGACTTCAGTTAGCTGCACGTGTCTATGATTCATGGTGAAGTCCTGACTGCAAAAATAAATTTGACAATCGTTAGCAAGTTTCCCCCCGCCCCCTCTGAAACCTTGAAGTTGGCCATCTGAGGACTTGCAGTGAGCCACTTGCTTACCTCACAGGTAGCCCTTCCTCTCTCTCCCTCTGGGACTCTAATGCTGCCGTCTGATGATCTGCTTAGGTACCTGCTCACCCAACTGGTGGCCCCCTCTTTCCCTTTCTCTGGTACCCGAACACCTCCATCTGAGTATGTGTGCTGTGTGTCCTTCTTGTTCTCTCTTTGGGACTTCCAATGTTACCATCTGGGGACCTTGCTGCATGCCTGTGGACCCACCGACAGCCCTCACCTCCACTTCTATTTGACACCATAACCTTGACCTCTGAGGAACTACAGGAAGAATCTGACCCTACAGAGAGCCCACTGGCATTTTCCATGTCTTAGCCTCCTGAGAACTGGGAACATTTTAGCTTATCTGATTGTATTTCTTTATTAATTGTCTTCTTTTAATATCTTTATCTCAAACTTCTTCATCTCCTTGTCCTGTCCCTATCTCCTCACATTACTTTTTCCTCTTTTATTTTTCCTCTATCAACCATGACTCACTGGGTGTCCTGTGCTTTTTCCTTTATCTACCAATGCACACAGCACTATCCATGCTCCTTTACTTCCTAAAATAATTGACATTTAAGGGGTAATGGTTATTTGATTATTGCTATGTTTTCATATAGTATCTATACAGTAATTGTTTTGTAGACAGTATGCTACTGTCAAAGGAGTACTAGAAATTGAGCCTGATGTCCCAAATATCAGATTAGCAGATGAAAGAGACATTTCTACCCAATCCACTTAAACATTGTTAAAAAAAAGACTTCTGCTGAAAGGAAAACTGATTTTTTTAAACAGCCCAATCAATGACAACATATGTGCCTGAGTCTCACATAAAGCCCAGGAAGCTTTAACAAAAATCCAAAGCAACATGGCTCCCCACAAAATAACTAATCCCTTAATAAAGGCCTCCAATGAGAGTAAATTAGATGAAATCCCAAACAAAGAACTCACAAGAAAAACTATCTGTTCAAGGAAATAAGAGGACACATATAAACCCCTGAATGGCTAATTTTATATCAACTTGATACAAGCTGGAGTCATGTGAGAAGGAAACTTAACTGAGAAAATGTCTCCATAAGATTGGTCTGTATAGCATTTTCTTAATTAGTGATTGATGTGTGAACACCCAGCCCATTGTGGGTGAGGGTTAGGATTAGAGTTCCCTCCTACCAAGCAGACCTTAAGTCAAATCAAACAGATGTTGGCTATTCCCAAGATATTGCACTGTTGGGCATATCTTGGTAGACCAGTCATTATTGTAGTTCATTAGATTTACATCTAGGTAGGACTGTTAATAACCTTTTTTCCCCTAGTAGCTTGCATAGTTCTTCCAATATTATAAAAATTTTCTATCAGGGAGAAGGCTTCCAGGTCAGTACTAGTTTGATTCCTCCAAGTCCTGAGGTTGAAGTTGTATCTTCAAGCAATAGGACCTTTCATGTTCTGACATAAAACAATGACAGTATCTTGCATTGGTTGTGTGGGCCCACTTGACCAAACCACTGAGAGAGAGATATCCCTCACCTGGCACTGAACATTTTGTTTTCTAGTTTATGGCTTCTGTGGGAGTTTATCTCCCATGTGTTTGGTAACTCCAATGAACTATGTACAGAAACTTTAAAAGCTAAAAGTTAAGAGGGCCTAGAATGATGCATTTCAAGCTTTAAAAGACAACAATTGCCAGCCTGGATTACTATATGCAGCAAAGCCATCACAATTGAAGGAGAAGAAAAATTTTATGACAAATCAGTCCTGAAGAAGTCATATTTTTCTCTCAATCTGTAGGCTGCCATTTTGTTCTGTTGACAGTCTCCTTTGCCTTACAGAAAGAAGCTTTACATTTCAAGAGGCCTCATTTATTAACTGTTGATATTAGAGCCTGAGCCGTTGGTGTTCTGTTCAGGAAGTTGTCTCTTGTACCAATGAGTTCAAGGCTCCTTCCTACTCTCTCTTCTTTCTTCAGAAGCCAAAACCATACAATGGAAAAATGATAGCATCTTCAACAAATGGTGCTGGTCTAACTACATGTAGAAAGATGCAAATAGATCTAGATTTATCTCCCTGCACAAAACTCAAGTCCAAGTGGATAAAAAAAAACCTCGACATAAAACCAGATACACTAAACCTATTAGATGAGAAAGTGGGGAAGAGCCTTGAACTCATTGGCACAGGAGACAACTTCCTGAACAGAACATCCACAGCTCAAGCTTTAAGATCAACAGGTAATAAATGGGACCTCATGAAACTGAAAAGCTTCTATAAGGCAAAGGACACTGTCAACAGAATAAAATGTCAGCGTACAGACTGGGAGAAGGTCTTCAGCAACCTTACATCTGACAAAGGGCTGATATCCAATGTGTATATATTGGGCAGATATATAAAGGCACTTGCCTGTAATCCTAGCATTCAGGGAGGTAGAGGCAGGTAGTAGATCTCTGTGAGTTCAAGGCCAGCCTAGTCTACAAAGCAAGTCCAGGGCAGCCAGGGTTACACAGAGAAACACTGTGTAGAAAGAGAGAGAGAGAGAGAGAGAGAGAGAGACAGAGACAGAGACAGAGACAGAGACAGAGACACAGACAGAGAGAGACAGAGAGACAGTGAGATGGAATAATCATGAGGAAGTAACAATCATAAATATATGTTTGGACACTCAATTTCATAAAAGATCAGCTCAGTACTGACAAATTAATACTGAGAGATTTTAATATTCCACTCTCATCTTTAGATAGGTTTTCCATAATAAATTTAGCACAGAAATCTCAGAGCTAAATTATGCTAACAAACCAATTGGACTTAACAAATATCAGAATTTTCCATGAGACAGTAAAGTCACATTCCTCTTACAACAAACCGTACATTTTCTATAAATGCCACAGTGATACCATAAAGCACCATTGTGACATGAAAACACTGGCTTGTAGCATAACAACACTTGATTGTGATATAACAATTTTCCTTTGTGGCACTAAATATTCCTTTTGATACCTCAGTGCATCATTGTGACAACACAATTATAAGGCTTAAGAAGAGAATGAGCCAGGCAGTGGTGGCACACACCTTTAATCCCAGCACTCAGGAGGCAGAGGCAGAGGCAGAGGCAGGCTGATCTCTGTGAATTCAAGGCTATCCTAGTCTACAAAGTTAGTTCAGGACATCTAAGGCTACACAGAGAAACGTTGTCTCAAAAACAAACAAACAAACAAACAAACAAAAAAGAGAATGAGACTACTAGAGCTATACTGAGGCTGAAGAGAAAAGCTTTACCGAGGCACAGACTGCCAGGCTGTCTCTGAGAGAAGGAAGAACAGCCCTGCCTAAGTAAGTTTGGGTGTTTAGTGGGTGGTTTAAGTTGGATGGAAGAGTAGTGGGAGAGCATTAAGAGGAAAAGGAGCTGCTGTAAGCAAGAGGAGCTCATCCAAGAAAATTTTTAGGAGGGGATTTCTGTTCATTAAGAGACCATGTTGTGCTGTTCTGATGAAATAAGGGTTACATGGCTTCTGAGAAGTGTGGAACTTTGTTTTCATTTTTCTTAAGGGGCTGGTTCCCACTGAGTCATCTATCCTGGTGTCTTTGGTGACTCAATCTTGGCCAGGAACGTGGACCAGCCTAGCAAAAATGACCGATTGTGACATTACAGTTCTCTATTATGACATCACAATGTTCCAATATGATCTCACAATTGCTCCTTGGTTTCGTATAAAGGTAACATCAAAAGTCTTCATTGTGAGCCAGGTGGGGTGGTGCATGCCTCTAGTACTAGCACTCAGAGAGGCAGAGGCCGGCAGAGTTCAAGGCCAGCCTGGTCTACAAAGTGAGTCCAGGATAGCCAAAGCTTCATTGTGTTCGGAATGCCTTTAACCCTAGTGCTTAGGTGGCAGAAGCAAGCAGATCACTGTGAGTTTGAGGGCAGCCTGGTTTATGTAGTAAGACCTAACTTAAAAAAAAATCATTTTGACATCACAGTTTTTTATTGTGACATATTGACTGATTGTGATACCACAAGGCTCCTTTAACTACCATATGAATCACTGTTTTGTAAAAAATGCACCACTGTGACATCATAATGCTTTACTGTGATATTACAATTCTCTATTGTAACACTATAATAGTTGATTTGACTTCACACAGTCAGTTTTGTCATCACAATTCTTTGCAACAGTATGACATTGTAATGCCATTAGGAAATTGTAATTCTCCATTGGACATTAAAATGTTCCAATTGTGATACAAAAATTCTATATCATGGCATAGTAATTCTTTCTTCTAATATTGTAATGCCCCATTGTATAATTGATGTTACACAGATTAAAGTGTCTCATTGTGGCACCATCATGTCTCATTATGGTATTATGATTTGCTATTATAACATCGCAATGCCTTACTAACACACCATAAATCTTCATTGTGTTATTACGGTGCTCTGCTCTGACATTACAATTCCCCATTGTGGTGTCACAATGCCCAATTATGACATCATAGTTCTGCACTGTGAAATTGTGCTCCATTGTGATATCGCAATCTGAATTGAGACATCACAATTCCTTTTTTTTTTTTTTTTTTTTTTCATTTTTGTGATTAAAAAAAGTTTTTAAAGTTCTTTGGGAATCATATTATGCACCTCATCATGCTCACCTCCCAGTTTTCCTATGTCTGTCCCCCCTCCCCATAATACCCACCCCCAAAAAGAAAAAAGCAACTCCATTTCGTGTTGTTCATATTCTCATTGGAACATGTCAAATTCCTAGTTAGTCTCCACAGGAAGGATGAGTCTTTCTCTGCCTTCATCCATACCTGAAGCCATCAACTGAAGCAGGCCCTGGGGTGGCCAGCCCTCCCACCCCTATGCCACTGCCACTGCCACTGCCCCTACTAGGGCCAACAAGGAGTGGAGCCTGCTCTTCTGTGAGGGGTGCAGCCAGCCCTGCTGTGCCTACTGACATTAACATGGCCTCAGGTGGCTTCCCAGACCACAGACATAAACAGGGCCTCTGGTCAGGCTGCAGACATCAGCACGGCCTACAGGGCCACCAAACAATTCATGGCTCTCAGCAGCTGCATGGCCACAGGCCTCAATATGGCCTTAGGAAGCGACACAAGCCTTTCACATCAGTATGCTCCTCCCCCTGCCCCCCAGAGGCAGCAAAGCCAAGGACATTGCACATCAGCCATGGGCAGCACACATTGATCTCAGGGTTCACTGGTTCTTGGGGCAGCTGCATGAACTGTAGACACCAACAAAGCTGCATGGACTATGGTGGTCCTCTGAGAATGCCCAATCCAGAAAGAGGAACTTTCATTTTGAGCCTCTGTTATTGTCCAGAGCCAGTGGCATCCCTCACCCGGGGTACAGGTTTTGGGGCTGAGTCTGCATCTGCCAAAGCTTCCGGTTCTTGTATGCCATCCCTCTGACCCTACTGGGCAGTGACAGCATGTCCACCAGTGTGGGACTCTGCTGGATTAAGGTCTTTTGTTGGGAGCAGGGGGTTGTTTCATTCGTGCATCCTTTTTTCCTGTGGCCTGCCTCTGCACAGTTAAAGAAGATTCATTCCTTTTTTAATGTGGCTGCAAAAGTTTGAATCTGGTTTAATGTCCCTGTATCTTAGGTGGCTACTATCCACTGATCATAGGGTTCTTCTCAGAAACCTTGACAGGCTAGCTTAGACTCTGAAATCATGGCCTCTCATATGATATTTTAAAGGAGGAGGTCTCTGGCTGCAGACCCAGTTATCTTTCTATGTTTGTATTAGTTCTAAGGATAAAATCAGATAAAGCCTCTCCTTGCTTTTGCAGAGAGAGGGAGAGAGAGAGAGAGAGAGAGAGAGAGAGAGAGAGAGAGAGAGAGAGAGAGAGAGAGAGAGAGAGAGAGAGAGAACAAGGAGGAGGTAGGGTCTCGTGAGCCAGAGGGAGGGTTTACTTTACCCCATGCTTAAAACGCACAGAGGTGTATCTGGTCAAAACAACTCACTGGCAATGTCACCTGCTGTGCTCCAGTGGAAAAGGGTCCCTGGCCAAAAAGTTCATCGAATTCCCCATGGGCTGTCATCTTGGTCCTGGTTTCTCAAACCTTGTTGGAGGCATTTGTCTCTGAAATCGGCTTCCCATTGTAAAAGAGTGGGCCAGGCAGGGAAGAACAAACACCTTGCCAATGTTTGGGTATATTTAAGGTGGCAATCCGGCTCGGTAAGCACGATGCTGTCCAAGGTGCATGGATGCGGTCTTCCTTTACTGCTGGTCTGAGTTCTTTTAAATCTGCAGCTTGGTATGGATACCAATTGAGTGGTCTGTTTCTCGTGGGATTAACATGAACTGGGAATGCTTGGGATTCCTGAACTACTGGCTTTGAATCAGAGTTATAAGTAGGAGAGGCAGTTTTAATTTGGGATACTGTTGTTTCTGCAAGAGAATCATAAAGATGGCAAAGCTGGTCCATGGTAGAGGGGATGGGGGGTGGGGGTGGGGGGAGAGACCATGGAACTACTTGGCTTCTCTTTTATCTTTTTGGTGGATGTTAGAAGGGTGTGGTTTTGTTACCTAGGAGAAGAAGCAAAGAGCACTCCCTCCACTTTGGCAGGAGGTGGAGTAGGAAGAGGGGAGGGATTACCTCATTTTAACATGGATCCTTGGGGGCAGCTGGGTTGTCCAATTAAGGGAAACGAGGGGGTGTGGCTAGAAGTTTGCAGCCCTAGCAGAAATTACAGGGGGACAAAGGTATGTGTATAGTTATAGATTCTCATAGGAATTCAATGAGGGCTGCAATATCGGAGGTAAGGCAGGGTTTAGGGCCTTGATTTTCAGACTTGGATGGCTGGGAGAAGCAGTGTTTGATGGGTCCTAAGCACTGCCAGATTATGTTTAAGATGAGCGGGAAATTGGAAGATGTACTCCTCCCTGACTGCTCCTATTTCAGGTGAGAGAAGCAACTTGGATCCATGAATTGGGGTTGTAAATACAGTCATGGCCATGCGAGATGCTATCTGAAGTACCTCCCTCCCAAATGGCGAATTTTATGCCATGTCCTTTTAAGAGGTTATATATCCTCCTAACCTGCGGGGCTTTCCTACATGAATTATTGTCCTCATGATGATAGGTAAAGACTGCAAGTGTTGCTGCTGATGGTTATTGTTCTCAAGGCAGTTTTGCCAAGAGGAGTAGGCATGTCCCACCAACACAAACCTGCACACAGATTTAGGAATCCGCATTACCAGTCTTTTTTTTTTTTTTTTTTTTTTTCTGGGAGACTGAAAGGCCTACACCCAGGTTGGGCTGTTTGGGTCCAGAAATAGGGTAAGGGAGTACCCCAACTGAGAGGCTTCAGTTGCTCCACAAACCATATCTAGACCCTTGAGAAGGTGAAGACTGAAAACAAAGTACAAAAATAAAAAGAGTTACCTCCCTCAGAGTAGGGAGGCCATTTTAGGCCAGGGTCCACTCACCCTTCTTTTGCTGCTGTAACTGGAGGTTCTGTTACCCCCACATTGGTCACCAGCTATCATTCAGCATCCAGTGGGCGTCATGGGCCCCACATCTGGTGGATTAGTCCAGGCGCTGCTTGCTTTTGGATGAGCACAGATGGACCTTGAGATCAGAGGTCCTGTTTCTTGCTCAGGGGTGGCTAGAGCGCTTTAGGTTGAGGCTTGTGGCCTGGGCACTAGGCCAGATTCCCAGCCTCTCTGGGGGACGTGGAAAATGAATTACAGTTAGCTCCTTTTAGAATGAGACGGCAGGTCTCAATAGGCAGTGGAGACTTGGAAGCCCCACGAAACCAAAAGGTGTTACCGCCTTTCATTGAGAGATCAGAGCACAGAATGCAGACAATGCATGAAACCAGCCAAAAGATGGTGAAATTGTCCAAGTACAATTAAAAGTCATTTGTTGGAGGTTGTGATGGCAACATAGGATGGGGTACTTCCAGGAACTCCCTGTGCTTGTTAAAGTTCCTTATCAGGAAAGGGACGGGCCTGTATTTTTCTTTTAGGACTATGTAACACCTGTTACAAAACCTAGGGTTACCAGATCAGGTGGAGTGAGAACCGAGCTAAGAAACGGAGTCTGCCCTCATAGACCAGGTGTGAAACAGCTACCAGGAGAAGCCAGACCTTAATCTTATCTAGCAGAGTTCCACACACCAGCCTTCTCTCTCTCTGTCACCACCATCATGTTTCCAGTTCTTCATCTCTGCATAGTGTAAAACACTGCTCTTTTTTTTTTTTATCTTTCCCTCTTCTCCATCACGTATTTGTTTATCACAGTGGTACCTGCCTGCCCTAGGCTTCAGGGCCAGGGTACTGCATCGAGACATCACAATTATTGGTTGTGATGTTACAATGCTACACTGAGACATCACAGCTCTCCATTGTGGCATCACAAGCTGAATTGTGTCAACATAGTACTCAATTGTGACTTCAAATTGCACCAGTGTTACAGTACAATGCCCAGTTACCATGCAAATATTAACCTATTTTTACATTACAGGGTTCCACTGTAAATCCTATCAACTCACAATGGCATCACAATGCTTCGTTTTCACATCATGGTTCCTCATTGTGATATCACAATGGGTCATTAGGACACCACAGTACTTCACTGTGACAATATAATCTACTGAGAAATAATTTTTGTAACATGTTCTATAATCAAAGGGTTCCTTGTTCCCTACTGGAAAAAAAAAAAAAAGTCAAAACCAACAAAGCCCACAGCCTGCATTTGATGAGATTGCAACCTTTTTGACTTTAAAATCCCTACCCTACCATGGGCCTGAAGTTTCTTGGGAGAAGGACCCGCTCTTGATTCACAGCTTAAATAAAGAACTGTCTGTACAGTATGTGTAATTGGTGGTCAGTAACTGTCTTCTGTGATCTATGACAAGTGGAGGCCCCAGTGAGGTTTTCCACACCACTTGGGACTTTTACAGTCAAATCATAGGGATTTTAAAGTCACATCAAATACAAGTTGAGGGTTTTGTTTTGTTCTGTTTTTGATTTTCCCAGAAGGGAAAATGAAGGAACCCTTTGGCCTATAAAACATCCACACCATTCACTCCAAGCCTTCCAGGGTAGAGGTCTCAAAGGAGTTTCCCCTTGAAGATTTCCAGGACCCCCTTCCTCTTGCTACCTCTGGAAAGGTCTGGAATGATTTCCGTGTTCCAGGATACCAAATCAGATGCAGTGCTTCTGATTCTTCTAGGAGCTAAGCCTATACAGTGAGTTAAGTTCCGAGTCTGGTTTGGAAGAGGTGTCCTGATGAGTGACCCTTCCCCATCACTAGACTGCATATTAAACTGCCAGTTACAGAAGACCTCATAGCAAATTGTGCTTTATGAGGATGAGATAAACTTGCCTTCAATTTCTCCTCCCAGGAGTATTTGGAGGACCTCGGTTTTGAATGAATGCCAGGCAGATCGTAATGT
The DNA here is from genome assembly GCF_903995435.1 of Acomys russatus. NCBI lineage: Eukaryota > Metazoa > Chordata > Mammalia > Rodentia > Muridae > Acomys > Acomys russatus. The sequence goes on from NC_067146.1 coordinate 58,204,458, forward strand.
GAATGGCAGATGCCTTCTGGACAGGTTTTTAGTGTTGTCTCTTTTTGTGGCTTTGTAGAGAGATCCACTGCTCTCATCACCTTGTTGCCTGAGAGGAGTTTGTCCTTTTCAGGGATTGTATTAACAGCTCCAGTAAACTCCGCCATCTGTGTTTGTCCGCTGTCTCTTCTGTCCATTGTCTGCAGACTCCCCAGCATCCCTTCCCTTCTTTTTTCCCATCCCAGGATGAGAATTCTCTGATAACACATGCTCACAGAAAGTTCCCTCTCTCTGGCTTACTCACCTTATCCCAGCACCACAGGCTTTGCTGGCCACACACAAAGTGACCTCTTATTACTGCAGCCTCTGTCCTTCAATCCTATACTTCACCAGCTCACATACATTGCTTTAAAATGTAGATCACTCATTCTAGGCTCTTCTCACTTCAATGCATGCTGCAAAACTTCCCTCCGGGGTTTGGAGATTATCATAGTGTTACTGTCATAAAAGAAAAATGCACACCTCTTGTGAAGTTGACTGGCCTTCCTAAGAGGTAGGATGGCTGCCGCCCAAGCAGGCTGCCTTAATGTCATGGGAACCCTGATCTATTACATGGATTAATGGTTAACTCCTTCCCAGAGCCTCCCTCCTTGGCTTAAACTCTGTGCTCGCAGGACAGAGCAGGATGGTGGATCTAGCTGAACTCCAGGATCATTCTCTTTGAGCATCTGGGACGTCTTCTAGTGAAGCAGTCAGGAGTTATTAAGGAGACTTTATAAAAGGATAGAGCTGAGTGTAGTGGCACACGCCTTTAATCCCAGCACTCGGGAGGCAGAGGCAGGTGGATCTCTGTGAGTTCGAGGCCAGCCTGGTCTACAAAGCAAGTCCAGGACAACCAAGGTTGCGCAGAGAAATCCTGTCTTGAAAAACAAAAAAACCAAACAAAACAACAACAAAAAAGTTTTACAAAAGGATAGAGACAGTCTAGATTAAAGACAGCACAAAGCATAAATCAAATAACTCCCAGTGCTATAGAATGTTTGATGGGAACCCCTGGCTCACAGTTCTGATTACTGATATCACCCTCCTCCTCACAAGGATAGCAGTTGGACCTTGTGCAATCAACAAAAGGACCTAATATTTATCCCTTAAGAAGAATCAAAAATGTAGATTTTATTAAAAGGGCTGGGGAACGAAACGGCCTACGAGAAGTCTGTTTGCCCTGATTCCATTCTTCTTCATCTTTGGGGCTACAACCTATTTGTAAAAAAATGGTTTCTCCTTTCTCCTGAGAAATGACACTTGTAAGATGTTTTATAGACAAAAGGTTTTCTCCTTCCTTGTGAGAAAGGATTCTTTGAAATAAATAAACAAACAAACAAACAATCAACCCCCTGAGCCTGAAGCTAGTGTGACTCAAATATATATATATTTTTTTACTTTGAAAATGCTACCAAGCTTTGCTTATTGGGAGTGGAGTGAGACTCTTTGTGGCATGAGAAGCTTGAATAAAAGACTACCTGTATACCTGATTGGCTCAATAAGTGTGATGGTCTGGAAATCTCTTGCATTATATATACCATTTAATGCTAAATCATAGCATCATAAAGCTCCATGTTACTCCACAATGCTTCACTCAGTTGCAATTCTTACTTAATTTTCCACTGTGATATCACAACAATTCACTTTGACATTACCATGATCACAAGGAAACATTGGGTCATTCTTATGCTTCATTGTGGAAGAAGCTTCCCCTTTGTGACATCATAAAGCCCATTAACATATTACAAGTCTCCAATCTACCACCACAGTGATGAATTGTGACAATATAGCACACAATTCTGCCTTCAAAATGCCCTATTGTTCTCCAATATGGAGTCACTGAGTGGGAGGTTAAGCTCAGTCACTGTGTATCTAGAAGTGAGCTGAGGCCACACTGTTAACTTCAAAAAGCCTATATTTGTGTTTCCTACCCCAAAGAGGGCTCCTGAGCTCCAGGATTAACTGGCCTCCAGCTTCCAGGCACTATCTGCTGTCCCAAGGTGGGGGTGGGGTGGGGCTCCTGGGCCCAAAGGACAAAAGATCCAAGCCTCTGATCCACAGCTCTACTGGACTTCATAAGGAGAGCTGATGGGACCCCAGGGACACATGGTTCCAGCCTCCAGTTCCTGAAGAATACTAGGACTATCCACCTTCTAGTATTATTCCTGGCCTTCAGGATCAACCATCTTCCAGCCTCCTGGCTCTACCCCTACTCCTGAAGAGGGCTCTTGGTCCCAAGGGATACTCAGTCTCAGCCTCTGGTTCACTGTTCTACCTGTCTTCCCAGTTCCAGCCTCTACACAGGCCTATCCACCTTCCCAAGGAGAATAGCTGGACCTTAGAATCATATCGCCAACACCACAATCTTCTGCCTGTGGGTACCACTGGGACGCAGCCATCAGAGGAGAGCAGTGGGCTATTCCCTGAGAGACAGTCTGCCTACCCACCATCCTGAAGAAGGCTTCTGGACCCCAGGAACATCCAGATTCTGGCCCAGGGCTCCTACTGCTTTCTTGAGAGGTTCAGTGGGCATGAGGAACAGCCAGCCAACACCAGGGACAACCAGATGGCTAAAGGACAGCATAGGAACACAGTCAACAAGAGTGATGGCAATGTGGCATCGACATAACCCTGTTATCCTACTACAGCAAGCCCTGGATATCCTAACACAGCCGAAACACAAGCAAATGACCATGCATCTATTCTTGTGAAAATGGTAGAGGTCTTTAAAGAGGAAACAAATAAGTCCTGTAAAGAAACACAGGAAAGTGCAATCAAATAGGTGAAGGAAATGAATAAAATGGTTCAAGACCTAAAAAGGAAATAGAAACAATAAAGAAAACACAAACTGAGGGAACCCTGAAGATGAAAAACTTGGGGAAGAGCACAGGAACTAGAGGTAAGCATCACCAATAGAATAGAAGAGATGGAGGAGAGAATCTCAGGCTTAGAAGATAGAATTGAAGAAATCCCTACATCTGTAAAGTAAATGTTAAATCTAAAAAATTCCTGACACAAAAATCCAAGAAATTAGGGAAACTATGAAAAGACCAAACCTAAGAATAATAGGTATAAAAGAAAGATTCCCAGCTCCAAGGACCAGAAATTATTTTCAACAAAATCATAGAAAAAAATGTCCCTAGCTAAAAGAAAAAGATGCTTATAAAAAAAACACCAAATAGATTGGACCAGAAAAGAAAATTCTTTCACCACATAATAATCAAAACACTATCAGGCTCTAAGATCAACAATTAATAAATGGGACCTCATGAAACTGAAAAAGCTTCTGTAAGGCAAAGGACAATGTCATTAGGAAAAAATGACAGCCTACAGACTAGGAGAAAATCTTCACCAACCCTACATCTGGCAAAGGGCTAATACCCAAAATATGTAAAGAACCCAAGAAAGTAAAAAGCACCAAACCTAATTATCCAATTAAAAGACGGGGCACAGAGCAGAGAATTCTCAGTAGAGGAATTTCGAATGGCCGAGAAACACTTAAGGAAATGATCAACATCCTTAGTCACCAGGGAAATGCAAATCAAAACGACTCTGAGATTTCATCTTACACCTACCAGAATGGCTAAGATCAAAAATTCAAATGACAGCACATGCTGGCGAGGATGTGGAGAAAGGGGAACACTTCCATTGCTGGTGGGAGTGTAAACTTGTACAATGATTTTGGACATCATTCTGGCACTTTCTCAGAAAATTACGAATAATGCTATTGAAAGACCCAGTTATACCATTCCTGGGCATACACCTGAAAGATGCTCCACCATACAACAAGGACATTTGCCCAAATAAATTCATAGCAGTGTTATTCATAATAGCCCGAATCTGGAAACAACCTGGATGTTTCTCAATCGAAGACTGGATTAAAAGACAAACAAACAAACCCAAAAACCATGGCACGTTTACACAATGGAATACTACTCACCTATTAAAAACAAGGAAATCTTTAAATTTGCAGGCAAATGGATGGAACTAGAAAAGATCATCCTGAGTGAGGTAACTCAGACCCAGAAAGACATACATGATGTCCTCTGAGTCCACCCTGCGGGGGATCAGGACAGAAGCTGGCACTCACTGCTGGACTCTGGACAGAGTGCGGAGAGCCATAGGGAAGAATGGGGGGACAGAATGACCCAGATGGTTCAGAAGCTCCACAAGGAGACCAACAAGGCAGGTGGATGGAGACCCAGGGGGTCCTGCACAAACTGTTGCAGCACCCAATGACAATGCATGCAGTAAGCCTAGCCCCCCTATTGAGATCTAGGCAATGCCCATCTCATTCTCCAAGGTTGTGGGAGGAATGGGGACTGTCTCTAACATGATCTCTGGTGCCCCAGATTTGATCACTTCCTCTTTGTGCGGAGGCCCAGTAGGCACACAGAGGAAAGGGAAGCAAACTATCCAGATGAGACATGATAGACTGTGGTCATATAGTGAGGGAGGAGGTCCTCGTCTGCCAGAGGTCTAGGGGAGGGGAATAGGAGGGAATAGGGAGGGAAGGTTGGAATGGGAAGAGACAGGCAAGGGGATAACAATTGGATGTAATCCAAATAAATTGAAATAAATAAAAATAATCAAAGGACTACATGTATAGAACAAAGAAAAAATATTAAAAGCTGCAAGGGAAAAAAGCCAAGTAGTAGATAAAGGCAGACCTATAAGAATTACACCTGACTTCTCATGAGAGACTTTAAAAGCCTAAAGGGCCTGGGCAGACCCTAAGAGACCATAGATGTCAGTCCAGACTACTGTACTCAGCAAAACTTTCAATTACCATAAACGGAGAAAACAAGATATTCCATAACTAAAACAAAATTAAACATTATCTATGCACAAACCCAGCCCTACAGAATATACTAGAAGGAAAACTCCAACCCAAGAAGGTTATCTACACCCAAGAAAACACAGAAAATAAATTACTCCACTGAAACAAGAATAAAATAAGAAAGGGCACGTGCGCGCGCGCACACACACACACACTCACTCACACATACACACATTCTACCACCACCAATATAAAAATGACAGGAAGTAACAATCATTTGTTATTAATATCTCTCAACATCAATGGCTTCAAAACCCCAATAAAAAGACACAGACTAACAGAATGGATACATAAACAGGACTCATCAGTCTGCCACATATAAGAAACACACCTCAGCCACAAAGGTAGACATTACCTCAGAGTAAAGGGCTGGAAAAAGGCTTTCCAAGAAAATGGACCAATAGACCCAAGAAGTGAGTTGTAATAGCCATTCTGATATCTAATAAAATAGACTTTCAACAAAAGTTAATCAAGGACTGGAGAGATGGCTCAGACATTAAGAATACCATCTGCTCTTCCAAAGGTCCTGAGTTCAACTCCCAGCAACCACACAGTGACTCACAAACATCTATAATGAGATCTGGTGCCCTCTTCTGGTGTGCACGTGTACATGCAGGCGGAACATTGTGTAATAAATAAATCTTTAAAAAAATGCTTGTTTCTCAAGTATGTATATTTTTAAAAAATTAATCAAAAGAGATGAGAGAGGACACTTTATACTCATCAGAGGAAAAAAAAAATCGACCAAAGGACAGCTAAATCTTGAACACCTATGGCCCCAATACAAGGGCAACCACGTTTATGAAAGAATCATTATTAAAGCTTAAATGACACATTGATCTCCACACATTAATTGTGGGAGACTTCAATGCCTCTCTCTCACTAAGAAACTAAATGGAGAAATAATGAAACTAATAGATGCCATGAGTCAAATGGAGCTAATATATGTCTACATAACTTTTCACTCAAACACAAAATAATATACTTTCTTCTCAGCACATCACAGAACCTTCTTCAAAGTTGACCATATAGTCAGTCACAAAGCAAATCTCAACCATTATGATCCCAAGTGTGGGATCGGAATGGTCTTGTGAGAGAACAGGTGAGGTTAATCCACTAGAAGACCAACCACTTTGTGCAGGAGCTTGATTGTTGCCAGCTGAAAAAAATCCTGTGAACAGACTCTGGGGGGAAATATATAAATGAGCCCAGAAATGGAGGTGGGGCTGTTTGGAGACTTCAGATAGTTTTGACTGATCATCACTGCACTTTGAGACGCTCCTAGAGAGAACCACTCGAGGGAAGGCTTCGAGGCTCCAGCTCCTGCTGAGGTTCTAGGTTCTGGTTACTCCAGGTTCTAGCAGAAGAAATCCTGCTGATTACGCCAGGAGAATCGTTCCTCAGAACTGATATCCTTATAGTTTTGTTATTGTGTCCATTAATCTTCTTTTACTATTGTTTTGGTTAGTTGAGTTATAAGTGACATATGCTTGGTTAATAAGTTATAATAAAATATATTGGTTAAGAAAATTGAGACTACACTCAACTGATTCAAGAGTATTGAATTAACCCATTGCTGTTTATCTGATCAGCATGGATTGAAGCTGGACTTCAACAACAGAAATAACAAAAAGGCTACACACTCATGGAAACTGAACAACTCCTTGATCAATGACGGGAAGAAATAAAGAAAAATTTCCTATAATTAAATGAAAATGCAGGTATGGCTTACCCAAACTAAGTGCCTTTATAAAGAAATTGGAGAGATCTCCTACTAGCAATGTAACAGCATACCTGAAAGCTCTAGAATGGAAAGAAGCAAGCACTTCTAAAAGGAGTAGACTGCAGGAAATTATCAAACTCAGAGCTGGAATCAATAAATTAGAAACAAAGAGAATACAAAAAAAACCAAAAAACAACAAACAAACAAACAAAAAACCCCCAATGAAACCAAGAGCTGGATCTTTGAGAAAATCAACTAGATAGACATACCGTTAGGCAAATTAACTAAAAGGCAGAGAGACAATATCTAAATTAACAAAATTCAAAATGAGAAGGGAGACATTACAATAGACACTGAAGAAATCCAAAGAATCATTAGGTCTTATTTTAAAAATCCTATACTGCACAAAATTGGAAACTCTAAATGAAATGGATGATTTTCTTGATAGATTCTACTTATCAAAGTTAAATCAAGATCAGGTAAAGAATTTAAATTAGAGGCAGTTGTGAAAAGTCTCCCCCCCCCAAAAAAAAAGTCCAGGGCTAGATGGTTTTAGCACATAATTCTAGCAGACTTTCAAAGAAGAGCTAATAGGAGCTACTTAATCTGTTCCACAAAATAGAAACAGAAGCAATATTGTCAACCTCATTCTATGAAGCCACAAACCCTAATACCTAAACCACACAAAGACCCAAGAAAGCAAGAGAGAGAGAGAGAGAGAGAGAGAGAGAGAGAGAGAGGGAGAGAATTTCAGACCCTGCCTAAAAGATACACAGGAATAAACAATGCAACGCTCCATTGTTACAACATAATATCCCCTTTTAACATCACAGGGAGCCACTGTGACATCAACATTTTCATTTTGACCACACAATACCCCATTGTGCCACCATAATGCTCCATTGTGATGCCATGAAGCTTCGTTGAGACATCATGATCCTCCAGAGTAACATCACATTTACCTATTATGAAATCACAGCTCACTTCTGTGAACTGTGTGTTTTTAGGCAGCCTAGATGTTAGTTTTCTTCTCATAAAGAAGACTAACAACCCTGTTCTCCATTTGTGTCAGCAGCATCCAGGAAATGTGAAGTCCTGAAGCCTGGCTGCCATATTAGCTGACACTCACACCGTCAACTTCAAAGAAAAAGGTCATATTTTCAAGTCCAAAAGGATGTTCCTGTATACAACATGTACCAAGGCCTGAGAAGTAGACATTTTATAGTAGACTTTTATGCAACTAAGTTTTTTTTTCTCTTAGTCTGATTTGATTATTTCTAATATTATTCATATATGTTCTGATCCTTGGCTTTTATAAGGAGTAGCAGTTTGCCATCTATAGGTTGCAACCCTTTTGGGGGTCAAAAGCCTTTCCCAGGGGTTGCCTAAGACCATTGGAAAACACAAATATTTACATTACGATTTATAACTAGCAAAACTACAGTTATAAAGTAGCAACAAAAAGAATTTTATGACTTGGGGTCGTCACAACATGAAGAAATGTAGTAAAGGGTTCAGCATTTAGGAATGTTGAGAACCACTGTCCTAGAGGAAGCCCTGGCCCTTGATGCAGACTTATGTATACAACTAAGCTATGAAAACAGAGAGAAAATTCAATATCCAGTCTTTACTTTCTCAAAATATTTTCAGACATAGCTCAGACTGTATAACATATTTATATAAAGTGATCATTCATGTAGCTTCTGTGACTAATGGAATATGTGCTACTGACATGAAAAAATGAGGCAATTAAATAATATTGAAATGATTTGAGTTAATGTCTTCCTATAGGTTAAGCTGAGGGACAAAGAATGAAAAATTACATTACCAATTGCCCCCCACCAACATAGACACAAGCACACACATGTGCATGTATTCATGCAGACATACACATACACACACACACACACACACACACACACACACACACACACCTTTAAGAAGAATTTGTTTTTCTGTGAAAGTGTTTTCCAAGTTATTAACACATTTTTACTTGTCAAAGAATTCCACTGGGATTATGATGAAGTGGCTGGAAGGACGTGGAGAGCAGGAAGGCTCAAAAGCCACCACATACTCAGTCCAGCCACAGTACAGACCTAGTTCAGAAACAGAGATGGAAAGCACGACTACTGAGGGAAAAAATTGGGAGTTGAATTTTGTCAAAGAGACCAGGGCCTTTCAGCTTAAATCTTGAAGGGCCACCTTTTACGCCACATGTCTTCATTGCAGATGTGATAAATGTAATAATTTTAATCATTTCTCTTGTGCCCAGGTATTGTCAAGCTCAGGTGTGAGGAAGATATGAGTGTCCCTTAGAAGACATGTCCCTCAGAGGCCTTTAGATTAGTATATACATAATTAAGTCTACAAACTGCTCCCTGGATACAATGAAGAGAGCAACAACCCATTTAGAGGAATGAAAATACGTGCCTAGAGACAAGGTGGATCATGACATCAGACCTTACAATTATCTCTATGGCTGACTCTGAGGTCATACAGGCTTTTGTCTATACCGTCCCCTCCCACTATGTGGTAGTTTGAATGAGATGTTGCCCACATTCTCAGGCATTTGAACACTTGATTGCCAGCTGGTGGCTCTGTTTGGTGATGCTTTGGAGGTTTGGCTGTGTTAATGGGGGCTGGTGTTGAAAGCTTCAATGCTTGGGGCCAGTTTGAGTTTGTTTTCTCTGCTTCTTGTTTGTGATTTGAGATGTGAGCCCTCAGTTGCTGTCCCAGCCAACATGCCATGCTTCCTGGGCGTGATGGACTCTCATTCCTGTGGAACTGTAAGCCAAATAAATTGTTTCTAGGAGGTATTCTCTGCAGATGAGATGAGAATTCAAGCTAAATTAAAGCAAAAAGGCAGCTTTATTGTGAACAGCTTTTATGTGGGTTCATGGGTCCCAAGGAATGGGGGCCAGGGAAGTTACCATGAAGACAGGGAAGGGAAAAAAGGCAGGGGAAGGGGCACACAAAGAGAGGAGAGAGAGGATGAAGAGTCTTTGGTGGGGTGAGGGCTCTTGTGCTGGACTGTTCAGCATAAAGGGTAGGGATATGTCAGCCATGCCCTGTAATAACCCCACCCTTTATGCTGAACGGTCAGCGCAAGAGCCCTCCCCCCAACCCAGACTCTTCATCCTCTCTCATGTCCTGGAATGATGAGGACTGAGAAATGCTGGAGGAATCCAAAGGCTGGATCAGCTTTGATATGTTAAGTAGGCAGCCCAGCCAGTGGTCCAGGTCTGAAACCCAACAATGTCTGTTATAAGTGGTTTTGGTTTTGGTGTCTTCTCACAGCAATAGAAATGAACATAAGACACACTGGATGAAGAACAGCTCCATGCATTGAGAATTTGGTCAGTAATAGATATGGGATGTGAGGGGGAAAAAAAGTACTCGGAGGAAGGTAAAAGGACACACTGCTTTGCTGTGGCTTCCAGGCTGCTGCCTGGACTTTAAGATGATCCATCCAGAGCCTCCAAGACTACATTACGGTTGAGAAAAGAGAGGCAACTTCTCCATACCCATCAGATGAATCTGGCATTTCAAAGGCTGCTCATTTTGATGCCATATAGATGCTCATTTCCTACATAAGGATAATGCTAAATATAGATCGACTCTATTGGCAATGAGCGCAACCAATCCTGCATCTGAGTATGTGCATATGCTAACTCTCTTCTGACTCTGTAATCAAGAAGACCATGTCTCCCTGGACCAGCAGGAGTGCTCACTGGGGAGATGGGACTGAAGCAGGTGTTCTAAACATATAGAGGAGAAAATGTAAAGCTAAGTTTTGTCCACAATGTATAGACTTAAGTTACTGTACAACGGAGGCTTTGGTCTCATCGCCTCTGACACTCTTTAATGCCTCTGGTTTCTGGCACGCAAACCCCTAGATATTCACATCTTGATTGTTTGTTTTTTGAGACAGGGTTTCACTGTGTAGTCTTGGCTGTTCTGGACTCATTTTGTAGACCAGGCTAGTCTTGAACTCACAGAGAGAGATCTACCTGCCTCCGCCTCTCAGAGTGCTGGGATTACAGGTGTGTGCCACCACATCCAGCTCAGAAACTTATACCTTGGCCCCTCTAGTTTACAAATTACTGTGCTTTGATTGTATTGCAGGAACTTCCTGGGAACTGAGTCTTTGTACCATTTTTTTTTCAAGTGGGGAGTGGAAAGTTTGTTCTATTGGTAGGCCATACCTAGATCAGTCATCAATTGCAAGGGCCTCCTGTCTTAGGTTCAACAGCCTTTTCTTACGTGGGAAGTGAGCAAATAGGAAGTGCAAGTACAAAAGCAACAGTGGCTGGGCAGGGTTGAAATTCCATAACTCCACCCCCTCAGTGCCTTCATTTCCTGGAGATAGTGCAAGTTGGGCAGTGCAGTCCAGCAGGACTGTTTCAGTACTGGGGAATTTCCTCTGTTTCAACACACAGCAGTTTGGGGATTTTCCACCACATTCCCTCCTGTTAGGAACAATAGTGAAGCCATTTTACTTATTTATTTATTTTTTTTGGCAACCTGGAAATTATATTGAAGAAAAGTCATGTCATTTTGAAGCAAGAATGTGTTTTGACAAAATGAATACAGACATGTTTTGACTTAAAGAAGGTTATTGTTGTAAAGAGAAGTCTTTACTAACAGTTTGAACATGTTTTGACTGTGAACAAAACAGAAAAAAAAATGTTAAAATGTGCAAAATAATAACTCCAAAGGCAAATGCATGGTGAGGTTGATATGCCATGAGCTGGCTCCCAAAGAGCTTGAGAACTGAAATGAGACAGGGCCCTAGGATTGCAGGGCATCTCCAGTCTCTTCCCTGATTCCCATCAGCAGTAGGAATCTGAGGCCAGCTGTGTGACTCTGGCTCTAGTGACTGTTGAGTGTCCAGCACGGTTGCTCAGTTCCCACTTGTCAGTGCTAGCCACTTGCTGACTCTCAGGGGCCTTCTGAAATTTCCAAGAGTGCAACCTTCCCAACCTGCAACAGCTGAAGGGCTTCACAGTGGATGCAGGTTGACCTGCTCCTCAAATGTCTTCATGAGAGAGGATTCCTCAGCAGAAGGCTGCAGCAGTCCCTGCCCATCTTTTATACTTGGTGAGGTGTCTGTTTTCATGGGATTACCAGAGCCTATAGACTGGCATTGCAAGGAATGTTTGTGTGAATAAACCAATTTGAAAAGCAACTCTCATATGGACATTCTAATTGCCAAGTGCCCCACAGCTCACTGGCCGTGCGCTCCCCAGCTTCTCTTCTTGGTCATAATCCCTTCTGCTCCTTCTGAAGCGTTCTCTGATACTGGTGGTGGACCTGGAGTCTAACTGCTTCTATCGTGTTTCTTATGAAGGGAGGAGGTAGAAACTTTATATGGTATGGACCAAACAGCAGTGTCAGGAGAATCATAACCAAAGGAAGGCCCAAGTACCCGGGAGTTAGCTATGGCTTCCAGGAGGCCCAGGTCTCACCACAGTAAGATTCTTCGGTCTTGACTGAGGCCTTGATTTGTTATAACAGTTGTCTAACATTTTCTCTTACTATCCCTGATTGATTTGTATAGAAACAATATTCTTTTCCTAGGAAGACACATATGCCATTCTTTCTGGCTGTGATTAGGTCCAGCCTTCTTCCATGGCTGCCAGGGAATCTTTTTGGTCCTGCAGGGTGACTCGGCTCTGTTGGAGTAGTCTGAGGTCCTACCTACAGTTTGGTTGGTAAGGTGTCTTTGTTGGACCTGTTGGATCACAAGCATGGTAACCTTATGGCAGAAGCACCAAGGAGAGTCATCCCCAATAATATTGGGAATAAGATAGGATTTACTTTTTTCCTTGTCCCAAGTGAAATATCTAGGTATGAAGTCAAGAATACTATTGTGCACTCCCCACCCCACCCCCTCCATACTCAACATGTATACTCTACCACTCCAAGTCACATATGTGTCATTCAGGCCTTGGTTCAAGGTGTCCACTCCTGTGTCCAAGATGAAGTCTGTTGTTTGGCTACTGATATATATATATATACATATATATATATATATATATATATATATATATATATATATATTTTTTTTTTTTTTTTTTTTTTTTTTTTGACAATGGGCTCTTGTGAGCCAATTCCAACTGAGGCAGGTCATTCTCATTGTGAGTCTGTCTCCCAGGGGACAGCTGCAGCTCCTGGCTCCCCATGGGGACTTTTGTTTCACTAGGGTTCTATAGGGACCTTGTTTATTTCCTCTTGCTATTTGTCTCCCTCAGCCACTGGTGCACTCTTCTTGGGGCATTCATTTTCCCAGTGGCCTTTCTCCTTGCACAGACACATTTGGTCCCTGTCTAATGAACTCACAGACCCTCCCTTCTCTTGGGTCTCTGGCTGCCTGAAGTTTCCCAGGCCTGAACTACAAGAGCCATACTTTCCTCTCTAAGTACTTTCCCCCTCTGTCTTTGCAGCCTCTTATCAGTTAGCAGTCACCTTGATCACGATGTCTGTGCACTGAGTCATCCCCACAACCTTCTGGATTTTGGGGTTTTGTCAGTGCAGCAAACACCTGTGCTGGGTGTTGGACAAAAGCAGTGTTGACCATTAAGTGGTGCTCATGGGCCTCTGGCCTGAAAGGCATGTACCTCCTGTAACTGTCACAGAGCTTTACATAGAACTGGCTCCTGGACTTCTGGGATTCTTCAGGATGACGGAAGGCTTCTCCAGTTTTCACAAGATTTGTTACTCAGGAGCCCCCATTCTGCTGAAGTCCGGGGGTACAGTGGGGGTACTGAGGTAGGTGTATGCAGCTTCAGCCATTTGGGAGTCAGTCAGGCTGGTGAGTAATGCCTTTCTTTCTCCTGTTCTATACCTAGATTCAAGAACCTTTTACATTCAGAAACTGCAAGAGGCAGCCAGTAAGGACAGGGAAGAGGGGAGGGAGACAGGGTTTCATCTCTGAGGCTAAGGACAGGCTGTCCTGGCACTGAGGAGGAAAGCTTAAACTAAAAGCATTTTTTTTTTTCCTGTAGCCAGCTGTGAAAAGCAGCTTCAGCCAAAAAACTGCAGGGGCTTGTAAAAGGAGGCTCTTTGATCTGTATATTGGCCTCTTTGCAGAGATCTCTGGTATGTATGCTGGTGGCAGGGCACTGAGACTGTTAGCTTATTTTTTGAGTCTACCGGGGAATAAGAAATAGAGTGATAGAAACAAGACTGTTCACACACACAAACACTGAAGAGAGAAAGGTGGATGAAGTATAAAAAAAATAAAACCTTCATCCCCATTTATTGTCTGGTCATAATTTTTACATATGTGAGACAAATTTCTCTAAGTCAGAAAAGAAATGACCTCATAGTCAAAAAGGCAATTAATCATAGAAACGGATGAATTAAATACTACAACTGGATATTAGGCTACACATTTTTTTCATTAAAAACTAAAGATGCCTTATCTATATAACCATTACATAAGTTCATAGTGAGTTCAGAATGACAAAGGTTGAAAAGGCCTAAAGGTTATCAGGGTCTAAGAGGGTACAACAAGGTCTATGTCTTTTCAATTAGAACTAACCTGGCTATACATTTTATAGCTATCTCTTAGTCTATAGTGAGTTCAGGACAATAATTCTATCTGTCTTTCATTCCAAAATTAGTTAATTGTCTATTTTCTGTGTACACAGAAACCTGTGACTTTCTCTTTAAAGCTAAAGTAATAGCATACCTGAGCCATAACCCTGTCTCAGGCCAGGCCTGTCTTGTGAGGCATCTGGAGGGACACAAAAGCGTTTACTGCAGCCGTAAACTTTCTATCAACTATTTCGCGTTTTTAACTTCTAAAAGTGTTTGAATCAAATCAGTAATTCTGTAATCAAGAATGAATTCATCTGAACAGTGATGCATCTTCATAAAGAGCCCGTAGGATGATTGTTTAATCAGAGTGGGTAAATCCTCAGAAAGTGAGGGTTCACACCATGCCAGATTTTTTTTTAGAGATACAGCAGCACAGAAAGGAAGGGTGCCAGGGTATAGAAGCAATCTTGGGGTACATCATGGTACAAACTTTGCAAAATATTGGACTACCTTCTAGGAAGCCCACATGCTTAATGAACTTCCCCAATTCCATGGCTCTTGGCACCATTCTGAACTTCCTTGAGGATGACTTGCCTCACTCTGAGAAAGGTATCTTCCCATTCCGCCCTCCCTCCCTCTTTCACCCTATTACCCTCCCCTAGACCTGTGACAGAAGGGGACCTCCTCCCCCATCATGTGATCACAGCCTATCAGGTCTCATCCAGATAGTCTGCCTCCCCTGCCTCTGAGTGCCACCAGGCCTCCCCACCAAGGGGAAGTGGTCAAATAGGGGGCACCAGAGTTCATGCTAGAGTCAGTTCCTGCTCTCCATATAACTGTGGAGAATACACTGTCCATTGGCTAGATCCAAATAGGGGGTCTAGGTTACTGCATGCATTGTCCTTGGTTGGTATAGCAGTTGGTGCAGGCTCCCCTGGGTCCAGATCCACCAGCCTCAATGTTCTTCTTGTAGGGTTCCTGGACCCTCTGCATCCTTCTATTTCCCCATAAGTTGATGAAAAGTTTATTATAGCAGCAGGCTGCACCTAGATCTCTCTGCAATGCCATTTGCCTCACACCTCTTCTTTGTGTTCAGCAGCCTTTCATACTCAGGAAAGCAGATTCCAAACAAATAGAAAATACAAGTACAAAAGCAGGTGAAATTGCAGGGTTACAATTCTGTTACCTTACCCACTCAGAGCCATGAGTTCCTGGAGATACTGTGAGGAGAAAAGGGCAGCTCATGGGACTGTCTCAGTGGTTGGCAGTTTGGGGATTTTCTATCACCATGGTTACTCTTCTTGAAATAATCTGACAACATGTATTGTCAGAGAATAGCTGAGTTGTGTTTTTCACACAAAGTGTTTATAAGATTTATTTATTTATTTTTTTAGGATAGATATCTTATTTGTTTTTAACGTTCTTCCTAGTTTTTAAAAATACTTTATTAATTTATTCATATTACATCTAAAGTGTTATCCCGTCCCTTGTATCCTCCCATTCCTCCCTCCCTCCCATTTCCCCTTACTCTCCTCCCCTATGACTGTGACTGAGGGGGACCTCCTCCCCTGTATATGCTCATAGGGTATCAAGTCTCTTCTTGGTAGCCTGCTATCCTTCCTCTGAGTGCCACCAAGCGTCCCCTTACAGGGGACGTGGTCAAATATGGGGCCCAGAGTTCATGTGAAAGCCAGTCCCCACTCTCCACTCAACTGTGGAGAATGTTCTGTCCGTTAGCTAGATGTGGGTAGCGGCTCAAAGTTTACTACATGTATTGTCCTTGGCTGGTGCCATAGTTTGAGCAGGACCCCTGGGCCCAGATCCGCCCATCATAATGTTCTTCTTATAGGTTTCTAGGACCCTCTGGATCCTTCTATTTCTCCATTCTCCCATGCTTCTCTCACCTAGAGTTCCAATAGGATGTTCTCCTCTTTGACCCACTTTCCTGGTAAGTGAAGACTTTCATGGGACATGCCCCTCGGGCTAGTGTCCAGATATAAGTGATCATAATGAGTGAGTTCACCCAGAAGCAGAAAGAGTCCATAAGATTTATAAAGAGAGGTTTCATTTTCAACTCCTGGCTCTGCAGCCAGGCTTCTGGCATGCAGCACAATGGCTTCCCTTTTTTCCATAGCTATATCTAGAGAACGACCAGAGGGGAGCTGTCGGGTATCAGAAACTAGCAAGTTTGAAGCCGTGTTTGTGGGAGGGAAGAACTTGAAGATTTTCAGGAGATCTGTGTCAGATTTTTGTTTTGCTTTTCCATGTTTTTCAGCCCTTACTCTGCGAAGACTTCTTAAAGATCCTGTACCATAAAAGTGGATTTCATTCCTTCAGAAATAGAGTGACATCTCTTTTTCTTCCATTTCTGTGTCATATAACCTGGTGACCTCTCACTTTGCCTTTTCATCTGGTGCAGGCACAGTGATGTGCTTGGGATAGGAATTACAGTGACACTCAGTCTTTCCACGGAATGGGCATTTGATGAAGGCAGGCGCAAGGATAGCCAGGAGTTCGTGCGCACTTGAGAACTGAACTGAGGGCGCCTTGGAATTTGCATTCTGAATGGCTGCCAAAGAGGTAAGAATGCCAAGATTGCAGGATCTCTCCAGAAAACCATGACTCATGAAGATGTTCCAAGCCTCAAAGCTAAGGGAACATCTTGTAACATTAATATATACTACCAAGTAAATATACTTTCAGTTTTTGTCTGTATTTTTTTATTCACACTTATTTTTTTTTGGTGAGTTTTACAATGATGCCAATACTACAAAAACCAAAATGGTCAGGTATTTTGGCATATCCCTGTGTTCTCCGCACATGGGAGGCTGAGGGAGGAGAATAGGGAATTTAAGGCTAGCCTGGGATGCTTAATGATGTCTTGTTCCAAAAAGAAAAAAAAAACTATTAACCAAGTGGGTATATGGATATATGTTGTCCTGAGCTATACGTCAGGCACTCCCTGTATTCTAAGACTGAAAAATGCACATTTTGTAAGAAAAATCTTAGTGTGTTAGTTTCTCACAGTTTAAAGTCTCTCTTAATTATATTAAAAATGACCTCGTGTGATTCGTGCCTGTACTTAAAAAAAAAGAAAGGAAAAAAAAAAAAAAAGAAAACGCAGGTCCAATAGAGTGCTACATAATTCCCTATAGGCATAGCCACTGCTGTTGTACTACAGTGTTAGGAAAAAAATCCCATTTCTTCCTTTGCTTCAAGGCTTTGTTTTAGTCAACCACACTGAATACAATAGATGATTCAAGATTTTTTTGTAGTTAAATTATTTTGATAACTATTTTAGAAGAGGAATAATCCCTTCATCAGTAACCTTGAGAAAATAATATAAAATATGACTGAGGAAATGATAGGCATCTAGCTCAGTTAAGAAAGATTTTAAGAGTCCAAATGTGATTTTCTTATTTTCTTTTTGTGCTGAGAGACGTTCTGCGCATAGAGCAGATGCGGAGTGAACATTTATATATGGATTCAGAGTGCGGCTGGAGTTTAGAATCTCCTTCCGAACAGAGTCGGCGTCATATGGATTCAGAGTGCGGCTGGAGTTTAGAATCTCCTTCCGAACAGAGTCGGCCAGGAAATGGAAAAAGCTTCTTGGAACATGGACAATAACTGGGGTAAAGGATTCCCAGTCAGATGTTTTATTTCAGAACAAAAATTAGATTATTTCTCAAGAAATCTCTGAGTATGTTTTAGTATAAAGTAGAAGAAAACTTGATGTTTTTCTCTTCAACTGGGCCCGACATTGTTGTGTGAAGACATCCTATTAAGTATGTGGGCTGGAGTAAATACTTGGTAAGCCTTCCTTAAATGTATGACTGAATGTTACACAAGATCTTTGATTTTTGTCTGTTGTCGTTTTATTTTTCAGTTTTTTTTTTTAAAGCTTAACATGAAGCATCCATATTCTAAAGCCCTAGGTTACAAACCGGAGCTCCGTCAGACTCTCAGCCGACCCGATGCTCACCTGTGAGTGGGTATGGGGCTTTCTTCCAGGCAGGACAGAACTGCAGCCTGTAAGCTTTCTTTTTTATTTTATTTTTTCTTTTTTTCCTGTAAACTTTCTTAGCACTCTAGGGGACATAAAAAATTTTTTATTTCTTTTACTATTTCTGTGTTTTGAAAGCTGAAAAAGATTAAAGTAAGCAGAGAAGTTGCTCTATCTATGTGTCTCCCATGGTAATGATTTCAGTGGTCCCTGCTCCTCTTCCAGCCTCTGTAAGGAAACCCACTTTCCTCTCTTTTCTGATGAAGCATAGATTGCGGTGCACAATGTAACCAGCTCCTCGGGTTTTCTGTGGCTATTAATTAAACATCACTTTCACGCCCCATTTCTAAGTGTGATGGCTCTTCCAGGTTGTCAACTTTACTGCATCTGGAAATGAGTAAGATCACAAATGCTGCATGCCAGCGAGGGCCTTTTCTTTTCTTTTCTTTCTTTCTTTTTGCTTACTTCGAAATAGGAAGATCTTTGAGGTTGGAAAACACATCTCCAATCTGGGCCACATCATCTGCAGGAAGCCTGTATAAGGACATGGGCGAAGGAGGTTTTTGCTCTTTGCCTGCGGATTCTCATCTCTCTAGCAAGTCCATTTCTTCACTGGCATTCGAGCCTACTATTTCAAGATTCAGACATCTACTGACGATCAGCTGAGATATCCAGCCTCTTGGACTAAAGAACTACTGGATTATTGGACCTTCCAGTCACAAGCAGCCACTGTTGGAGTACCAGGACCATAGCCTGTAACCCATTCTAGTAAATCCAATATATATATTATACATATAGGAATACATATTCATTCATAAATTCCGTTACTCTAGAGAACTCCAACCAGGTAAGAAAACTTTTGTTCTGAGAACTTGAGATTTACTGCCCTAGACTCTTTGAAGAAGATTGAGCTTTGCCTGCAAATAATCCTGTTGAGATAACTTATTACTGAGAAAGGTACACAGCCACAATGGCTATTGTGCTTGAGTAAAGTATAACTTGAAAGGTGTTGTAACCTTAGCAACTCTGAGACAAAGGAGACAAAGGACAGAAATGCCGTGAGGAGACTAGAGAGTAAAATCAACTCTGGTTTTCAAAAGAGTCCTGTCCTGCTTAGAGAAGAGACAGATCTCTCATTTGTAGTGCACAGAGTACCCCCACACAAAAATTATTGTCCATAACCTTGGAAACTACACTTGAGAGCCTACATACACATGCAAACTGAACAACTCCCTGGTAAATGACCACAGGGTCAGGAAAGAAATAAATATGTTAAAAACTTCCCAAAATTCAATGAAAATGAAAGAAAAACATACCCAAATTTATGGGACACCATGAAAGCAGTGTTAAAAGGAAAGTTCATAGCACTAAGTGCCTTCATAAAAAAATTGGAAAGATCTCATACTAGCAGTTCACCAGAAAGCTTTAGAAATAAAAAGAAGCAAATATACTCAAGAGGAGTAGATTGCGGGAAATAATCAAACTCAGGGCTGAAATCAATAAATTAGAAACAAAGAGAATAATTCAAAGAATCAACAAAATCTTTGAGAAAATCAACGAGCTTGACAAAACCCTAGCAAAACCAACTAAAGGGCAGAAAGACAAATAGTATGCAAATTAAGAAAATAAATCAAAAGGAGAACATAACAATAGACACTGAGGAAATCCAAAGAATCATTAGGGCTTACTACAACAGCCTGTATTCCACAAAATTGGAAATTCTAAATGAAATGGACGACTTTCTTGATATATTTCACCTATTAAAGTTACATCAAGATCAGGTAAACAGTTTAAACAGCCTTATAACTCCTAAGAAAATAGAAGCGTCATTAAAAGTCTCCCAACCAAAAAAAGCCCAGGGCCAGATGGTTTTAGTGCAGAATTCCACCAGACTTTCAAAGAAGAGCTAATACCAATATTCACACTGTTACACAAAATAGAAATAGACGAAACATTGCTAAACTCATTCTATAAAGTCACAGTCACCATGATACCTAAACTACACAAAGACTCCACAAAGAAAGGATTTCAGACCAATTTCACTCATGAAATTTGATACAAAAATTATCAATAAAATTCTTGCAAACTGAATCCAAGAACACAACAAATATATCATTCATCCTGGTCAAGTAGGCTTCATACAAGGGGTGCAGAGATTGTTCACCATATGGAAATCCATTAATGTAATCCACTATAGAAACAAACTAAAAGAAAAAAAATCACATGATTATCTCATTAGATGCAGAAAAAGCCTGTAACAAAATCTCACACCCCTTCCTGATAAATCTTGGGGAAATCAGGGATGCTAGGTGCATACCTAAACATAATAAAGTCTATATACAGTAAGCTGATAGCCGACATCAAGTTAAACTCAAAGCAATTCCATTAAAATTAAAGCAAGACAAGGCTGCCACTCTCTCCCTGTCTCTTCAATATAGTTCTTGAAGTTCTAGCTAGAGCAATAGGACAACTAAAGGAGATAAAGGAGATACAAACTGAAGGGGAAGAAGCCAAAGTATTCCGATTCACAGGTGTTACAATAGCATACATATGTGACTCCCCTCGAATTCCACCAGAGAACTCCTTCATCTGACAAACACTTTCAGCAAAGTGGCAGGATACGAGATCAACTAAAAAAAAAATCAGTAGATATCTTGTACATAAATGACAAGCAGGATGAGAAAGAAATTGAGAAAACAACACCCTTCACAATAGTCACAAACAACATAAAGTATCTCGGTGCAACTCTAACCAATCAAGGCAAAGACCTATATGACAAGAACTTCAAGTCTCTGAGGAAAGACATTGAAGAAGATATCAGAAGATGGAAAGATAATCCATGATCATGGACCAGTAGGATTAACAGAGTGAAAATGGCCATCTTACCAAAAGCAATGTACAGATTCTATGCATCCCTCAACAAAATACCAACACAATTCTTTACAGACCTTGAAAGAACAATTTTCAACTTCATATGGAAAAACTGAAAACCCAGAATAGGTAAGACAATCCTACACAACAAAAGAACTTCTGGAACTTCATCACTGACTTCAAGCCATACTACAGAACAATAATAGCAAAAACTGCATGGTACTGGCATGTAAATAAACTGGTTGATGAATGGAATTGAATGAAGATCCAGAAATAGACCGATACACTTATGAACACTTGAGTTTTGACAAAGAAGCCAATACCATACAATGGAAAAAAAGAAAGCATCTTCAACAAATGATGCTGAACTAACTGGAGTTCTACATGTAGAAAAATGCAAATGGATCCATCTTTATCACCCTGCACAAAACTCAAGTCCAAGCAGACCAAAGACCTCAACATAAAACCAAATACACTAAACTATTAGAAGAGCCTTGAACTCGTTGGCACAGGTGAAAACTTCCATATTTATCTTGCTGCACAAAACTAAACTCCAAGTGGATCAAAGGACCCCCAGTCAACATAAAACCAGATACACTAAACCTATTAGAAAAGAAAATGGGGAAGGGCTTTTACTGTAGTGGATGTAAACATATTTTTTATTTGATCTCAAGTGTGGGATGTTTAAATTAAAATCTTAGACATTAGGTTTCACCCACAGGTGCCTTTACATTGTGTCCACCACTCAACTCTGTACTGAGATTCCCCATGTAGTCCTCCAACATCTAGCTTGGTGAATAACCCTGACCTCCTCCCCCACACGTTTTCCTTTCCCTGCCAGATTTTGTCTGGGTCTCACAACCAGTGAACCAGCCTAGTCTGGCCTTCCCTGCCTTCCCCGCAAAGGAACTCTATACTTGGTCCAGGATTCTCTCCTGTCCATCAAACCACAGGACTCTTCCATGTCACATCAAAACTTTCCACTCAGATCTGTCTACCCCCACATTCGCCGCTGAACAGGAAGCATATCCTGAATGCCAGCAGAGGCCCCTCTGTCCATCTGACTTCATTTCCAACCTCTAGACACAACACTGCCACACCTCCTCTCCTCAGCCTGCTCCTTCTGCAACAAACTCAAAACTAATAAAGTCCACATGTCCAGATCTCTCAGGAATACCAACAATATGAAAGATCAAATTAGTATCTTCTCTTCAGAGACCTACCAGTCCTGTAGAAATGTTTACCAGTAAGAATAATCTATATGGGAAGATGGGCAATCCTTTTCACCAAGATGGTGCTGAAAGTGAAGAAGGAAGCTCCTGCCCCTCCCAACGCCGAAGGCAAAGCAAAGGCCTCGAAAGCTAAGAAGTGCTGAAAGGCATCTACAGCCACAAAAAGATTTGTATGTCACCCACCTTCTGGCCGTCCAAGACCCTGTGGCTCCAGAAGCAGTCCAAATACTTCCAAAAGAGCACACCCAGGAAGAACAAGCTTGACCACTGTGCAAATTTCCTGTGACCACCCAGTCAGCCATGAATAAAATAGAGGATAACAACACACTAGTGTTCATTGTAGACATGAAAGTTAACAAGCACCAGCTCAAAGAGGCCATGAAGAAACTCTGTGACATTGATGTGGTCAAAGTCAGTACCATGATAAGGCCTGGTGGGGAGAAGGAGGCAAGGCATATGTTCAGCTAGCTGCTGATTATGATGCTCTGGATGTTGCCAACAAGATTGGGATAAGCTAAACTGGGTCCAGCTGGATAATTCTAAATATACACTTTTTTCACTATTAAAAAAATTATCTATATGCACATAATACACAATAAAACCAAACCAAAACATAAACCTCTTCAAAGAATTAAAGGAGTTTAAAGGAGACACAAAGAAACAACTCAGTGAAATCAAGGATAACAAACACATAGAGAATAAATCCTGAGTGATGCCCAAGGAAACACAAACATAAGGCTGATAGAAAGGATTAGACAATCTAAGACTTTAGAACAGAATTCAACTAGGCTATAGAACCAATGAAGAAGGCTCAAGCTGAAACAAAGAAATCTAAAGACCCAATTAGATCAACTAGAAAACTCAAAGAAAAGCCTTACAAGTAGAATGAATCAAGCAGAAGACAGATCAAGTCTTGAAGATTAAAATAGAGGATCAAGACCAATTAAGGAAATGAGAGAAGACGATGAGAGAAGACAAGATAAGAGAGAGAAGAAGAAGGAGAGAAGCAAGAAGAAGAAAGACGAAAGAGAGAAGAAGAAGAAGAAGAAGAAGAAGAAGAAGAAGAAGAAGAAGAAGAAGAAGAAGAAGAAGAAGAAGAAGAAGAAGAAGAAGAAGAAGAAATAATACAGGAAAGAAACACACAGGAAATGTGGGATACCATGAAAATATCAAAGTTATGAATCATACATGGGGGAGAAGAATCCCAGGTCAATGGCATAGGCCAGGTAGTCAACCAGATCATAGAAGAAAATACCCCAAAATTAAGGAAAAACACACTCATACAGATTTAAGAAGAACACAGGACACCAAATACATAAAACCAGAAAAAAAAAATCCCCACAGGATATCATATTTAAGATACTAAGTATACACAATGAAGAAAGCATATTGAAAGCTGCAAGAAAAAATAAAAGTCTTGAATAAAGGAAAACCTATCAAAATAACAGCTGATTTTTCAATGGAAGCTTTGAAAGTTAGAAGAGCCTAGAGCAATGCACTGTAATTACTAAAAGACTATGACTATCAACCTAAAATTATATCCTCAGCAAAACTATCTGCCATGTTTGAAGGAACAATAAAAACTTTCAATAACATAGAGAGCCTAGAAAATTGTATCCAGCAAATGAAACCTAAGGAAAATACAAGAAACATTATTTCATGCTAAATAAAGGTATAAGCTTAGCAGAGAGATTATGTAGAGTAACATGAAGCCATAATTATTAGAGCCCAAAATACCACTGAATACACAAATCACAACACAAAACCCCAACAACATAATGATCACAATTAACATTTACATTTTAATATTAACTTTAATTATCTATGGCCTCTATTTACCAACCAAAATTATAGATTGGCTAAATGGATAAAGAAACAAAATCCGTCTATCTGTTGCCAAGTAGAAACACATCTTAGTTTTAAAGATAGGCAATGCCTTAGCGTTCTCTGGTAGAATTTTGGGGTCACTTATGTATACCATCATATCATTTACAAATAGTGGTACGTTGACTTTTCCATTTCCAATTTGTATCCCCTTGGTTTCCTTTAGTTGTCTTATTGCTCTAACTAGGACTTCAAATACTATATTGAATAGATAAAGAGATAGTGGGCAGCCTTGCTTTTAGTGGAACTGCTTTAAGTTTCTCTCCATTTAATTTGATGTTGGCTATTGGGTTCTATTATTTCCTTTTTTTTTTTTTTGTTTTGTTTTGTTTTGTTTTGGTTTTTTTTTTTTTTTTTTTTTTTTTTTTTTTTTTTTTTAATTTATTCTTGTTACATCTCAATGTTTATCCCATCCCTTGTATCCCATTCCTCCCCCCCCCATTTTCCCATTATTCCCCTCCCCTATGACTGTTCCTGAGGGGGATTACCTCCTCCTATATATTCTCATAGGGTATCAAGTCTCTTCTTGGCTACTGCTGTCCTTCCTCTGAGTGCCACCAGGTCTCCCCCTCCAGGGGACATGGTCAAATGTGAGGCACCAGAGTACGTGAGAAAGTCGTATCACACTCTCCACTCAACTGTGGAGAATATTCTGACCATTGGCTAGATCTGGGAAGGGGTTTAAAGTTTACCTCCTGTATTGTCCTTGGCTGGTGCCTTAGTTTGAGCGGGACCCCTGGGCCCAAATCTGCCTATCATATTGTTCTACTTGTAGATTTCTAGGACCCTCTGGATCCTTTTATTTTGCTGTTCTCCCATGCGTCTCTCATTTAGAGTCCCAATAGGATGCCTTCCCCTCTGTCCCAGTTTCCTGGTAAGTGAAGGCTTTCGTGGGACATGCCCCTTGGGCTAGTATGCAGATATAAGTGAGTATATACCATTTGATTCTTTCTGCTTCTGGGTTAACTCACTCATTATGATCATTTCTAGCTCAATCCATTTATCCACAAATTTCGGGAATTCCTTGTTTTTAATAGCTGAGTAGTATTCCATAGTGTATATGTACCACAGTTTCTTTATCCACTCTTTACTGAGGGACACTTAGGCTGTTTCCATGTTCTGGCTATTATGAATAAGGCTGCTATGAACATGGTTGAGCAAATTTTCTTGTTGTGTGCTGGAGCATCTTCTGGGTATATTCCAAGGAGTGGAATAGCTGGGTCTTGAGGAAGCCCTATTCCCATTTTTCTGAGATAGCACCAGATAGATTTCCAAAGTGGCTGTACTAGTTTGCATTCCCACCAGCAATGAAGGAGTGTTCCTCTCTCCCCACATCCTCGCCAGCATGTGGTGTCGCTTGAATTTTTGATCTTAGCCATTCTGATGGGTGTAAGATGGAATCTCAGAGTTGTTTTGATTTGCATTTCCCTGATGACTAAGGAGGTTGAGCATTTCTTTAAGTGTTTCTCAGCCATTTGATACTCCTCTGTTGAGAATTCTCTGTTTAGTTCCAAGCCCATTTCTCAATTGGGTTATTCGGTTTGGTGGTGTTTAATTTCTTGAGTTCTTTATATATTTTGGATATTAGACCTTTGTCAGATGTAGGGTTGGTGAAGATTTTTTCCCAGTCTGTAGGCTGTCGCTTTGTTCTCTTGACAGTGTCTCCTGCCTTACAGAAGCTTCTCAGCCTCATGAGGTCCCATTTATTAATGGTTGACATTAAGGCCTGGGCCGTTGGTGTTCTGTTCAGGAAGTTGTCTCCTGTGCCAATATGTTCCAGGCTCTTCCCCACTTTTCTTCTAAGTGGCTTAGTGTCTCTGGTTTTATGTTGAGGTCTTTAATCCACTTGGATTTGAGTTTTGTGCAAGGTGACAAATATGGGTCCAGTTTCATTTTTTTACACATAGACCTCCAGTTAGACCAGCACCATTTGTTGAAGATGCTATCCTTTTTCCATTGAATGGATTTGGCTTCTTTGTCAAAAATCAAGTGACCATATGTGTGTGGATTCATATCTGGGTCTTCGATTCGATTCCACTGATCAACCAGCCTGTTGCTGTGCCAGTACCATGCTGTTTTAAGTACTATTGCTTTATAGTACAGTTTGAGATCAGGTATGGAGATTCCTCCGGAGCATCTTTTATTGTACAAGATTGTTTTAGCTATTCTGGGTTTTTTGTTTTTCCATATGAAGTTCAGAATTGAACTTTCAATGTCTTTAAAAAATTGTGTAGTTATTTTGATAGGGATTGCATTGAATCTGTAGATTGCTTTTGGTAGGATGGCCATTTTTACTATGTTAATTCTCCCGATCCATGAGCAAGGAAGATCACGCCATCTTCTCAGGTCATCTTCAATCTCTTTCTTCAGAGTTTTGAAATTTTTTTCATACAAGTCCTTCACTTGCTTAGTTAGGGTAACTCCTAGATATTTTATATTGCTTGTGGCTAATGTGAAGGGTGTGGTTTTCCTAATTTCTTCCTCTGCAAGCTTGTCATTTGTGTATTTCCTTTATTGTGTTTAGATATGTACCTTGTCTCCAAGACTTTTTAACATGAAGGGATGTTGCATCTTGTTAAAGTTTTTTTTTTTTTTTTTCTGCATCTAATGAGATGGTTGAGGGTTTTTTCAGTCTTGTATATGGTGGATTATGTTGATGTATTTTTATATATTGAACCACCCAGCATCCCTGGGAAGATGCCTACTTGATCATGGTGGACGATGTATTTGCTGTGTTCTTGGATTCAGTTTGTGAACATTTTACTGAGTATTGTCGCATCAATGTTCATGAGGGAAATTGGTCTGAAATTTTCTTTGTCGATTCCTTGTGTGGTTTAAGTATCAGGTTGACTGTGGCGTCATAGAATGAGTTTAGCAATGTTCTTTCTTCTAGCATTTTCAGTGCTACAAGGTTAGGTCTTTTATCCATTTGGAGTTACTTTTTGTGCAAGGCAATAGATTTTTTTTTTTTTTTTGCTCAGTTTTTCCAGAACCATTTGTTAAAGATACTATCTTTTGTATTAGAATATGTTTTGGCAACTTTGTCAAATATTAAGTTGTTGAAGTTACATATACTCATGCTTTTATCTTTAATTTGGTGACATAGGTCTAAATGACTGTTTTTCTGTGCTAGTACCATATTGTTTCTATTACTATGGCTCTACAATATGTTTTAGGAACTGGAATTTTGATCGCTCCAGCACTGTTCTTTTTGCCCAGGATTGTTTGGTTATCTAGGATCTTTTGTGATTCAATTAAAAATTTAGGATAGTTTTTCAATCCCTGTAAAGAACAAGATGAAGGTTTTGATTGGGACTGTATTGAATCTGTAAATAGATTTTGGCAGAATGGTCATTTTCACAGTATTAATTCTACTAATCCATGAGCAAGAGATGTCTTTCTGTTTTCTAGTGTCTTTCTCTACATTTTTCCTTAGAGGACTAACATCTTCGTTCAAGAGGCCATTCACTTCCACCGTTAGATTTATTCCTAGATATTTTCTATCATTTTTTCCAAAGCTATTGTGAATGAGAGTATGTCTATATTGCCTCTTGTGTATGTTTTTCAGTTGGTATATAAAAAGCTATTGATTTTTGCAAGTTGATTCTGTATGCTGCCACTTTGGATTTTTTATAATTTCTAGAAAATTTCTGTGAATTGGGAGATCTTTAATACATAGCTCATGTCATCTGAAAATAGGGATAATTTGACATGTTCCTTCTCCATGTGTATCTCTTTAATTTCCTTCTTTAGACTCATTTTTCCAGCTCTTCTTTGGAGCACAATGTTGAGAAGCAGTGGGGACACTGGGCATCTCTGTCTCACTCCTGACTTCAGGAGGATTGCTTCAAGCCTGTGTTTAGGATGATGTTGGCTGTGGGATCATCTTCATAGCTTTTATTATATTGAAGAATGTTCCCTCTGGCCTTTCATTCTCTAGGACCTTTACTGTGGAGGTATGTTGTGTTTTGTCATAGGCAGTTTCTGCATTTATTGAGATGATCCTGTGATTTTTGTCTTTAAATCCATTTACGTGGTTTATTACATTTATTGACTTGTGTTTTTATTTTTATTTTTTATTTTTTTTACTTTTTTTTTGACTTGTGTTTTTAGAACCATCTCTGTACTTCAAGGATAAAGCCAACTTGCTCACAGTGCATACTTTTTGATGTGTGTTTGTATTTTGTTTGCAAGTATCTTATTGAGCATTTTTGAATCTATGTTAATCAAGATTATTGGCCTGTAATTTTTTTCTGTTGTGTTATTAGCTGAGTTTGTTTTTAGAGTAATACTGTCTTTGTAGAAGTAGCTTGGGGATGCTTCTAGTTCATTTTTTTTTTGCCTCGTTTTGTTTTTTAATTGTTTGAGAAGGACTTAGTCTAGATCCTCTTTGAAAGTCTGTTAGAAATATGTTGTGAATTCATCTGGCTCT
This sequence comes from Acomys russatus, assembly GCF_903995435.1. Classification (NCBI taxonomy): domain Eukaryota; kingdom Metazoa; phylum Chordata; class Mammalia; order Rodentia; family Muridae; genus Acomys; species Acomys russatus. The sequence goes on from NC_067146.1 coordinate 58,233,009, forward strand.
ATGTTTTGTTTTTTGTGTTTTTTTGTCAGGGGAATAATTTATTTTTTGTTGCTTTGTTTTGTTTTATCTGAAAGACTTTATGTTACTGTAATATACTTATAAAATACTGTATTATTATATGTAATATCATATGCATGTTACTAAATTATATAGAATATAATAACACATTAATATAATATAACAATATATTACTATAATATAATATATTGCTTGGAATGTTTTGCTGCAGGTTCTTCTGGCTTTGAATCTTTCCATTGAGAAATCAACTATTCTTTTTATGGGCTTTCTTTTATTTATGACTTGCAGTTTTTCTTTTGCAGCTTTCAATACACTTTCTTTTGTTCTGTATACTTAGTTTTTTGACTATGAGATGTCATGGGAAATTTTAATGCATTTATTCATGTTATTGACTACTTGGTTTAATGTTAGTTGTTTGGCTGAATCTAGAAAACCATACATTTCTTTTAGATTTCCTTCTTAATGGAGTGCAGGTTTTAAAAATATCCTTTTATAATATCCTGAATTTATTGACGTCACTTGTAGTGTTTCCATGTTCATTTCTGGGTGTGTTTATTTGGATCCCTCATTCTTTTGGTTAGTTTTGCCAAGGAGCTCTCAATTTTGCTTTTCTTCTGAGAGAATTGGGCCTTACATCTGTTGATTTTAAAAACTTTTTCTTTGTTTCTATTTTGTTGATTTCTGCTTTCTATTTTTATTACTTCTTGATGGAAATTGGGTTTGTATTTATTTTTTGTTGTGTTCTCTCCAAACTGTATGATGTGCATTATTAAGTAATTTATTTGTACTGTTTCTGATTTTTTAATAGGCACTTAGAGCTATAAATTTTTCTCATAAGACTGCCTTCAATGTGTCCTAGAGATTTGGTTGTGTTGTTTTCATTTTTAATTAGTTCCAGGAAGGTTTTATTTCATTCTTGATTTTTTTTTTTTTGACACAGTCATCATTCTGTAATGTGCTGTTTAATCTCCTTGAATTTGTATATTTACTAAATATTTGTTTGCAATTTATCTTAAGTTTTATTGCATTGTCATCAAATAGGATACAAGGAAGGATTTCAAAATTTCTGAAGTGTTATGATTTATTTTGAATTTCAGGGTGTGATCTATTTTAGAAAAAAAAAGTGTTGTGGAACAAAATGTATATTCTTTGGTGTTTGGATAGAATATTCTGTACGTATCAGTTAAATCCATTATAATGGAAAGCATTTAATCAGGGCTGGCTTAATGTCCAGAAGTCTAAGTCCATTATTATCATAGTGAGGAACATGGTGGCACATAGGCAGACATGATGCTGGAGAGGAAGCTGAGAGGTCTTCATCTTGATCCACAGGGCAGAAGCTTGAGCATAGGATTCCACAAAGCCTGCCTCCACAGTGACATAGTTCCTCCAACAAGGCCACACCTGTTCCCAGAAGGTCATACCTCCTTATAATGCCACTCCCTGTGGGCCAAGTATTCAAATACTCAAGTCTATCAGGGCCTTTCCTATTCAAACCAGTATAACACCCTAATGCATGTTAATTATAAGTAAACATACAGAGTGTAGATTCTGTGCTAAAATCTTAAGGGAAAAATCTCTATACTTAATCTGTAGATTGCTTTTGGTAAGAGACATTTTTACTGTGTTGATTCTCCCAATCTATGAACATGGGAGATATTTCCATCTTCTGATATCTTCTTCAATTTCTTTCTTCAGAGACTTGAAGGTTTTTTTCATACAAGTCTTTCACTTACTTGGTTAGAGTTACACCAAGATACTTTATATTATTTGTGGCTATTGTGAAGGGTGTGGTTTCTGTCTTTTCTTTTTCAGCCCATCATTTTGTCATTTGTTTATAGGGGTTACTGATTTTTTTTTTTTAAGTTGATTTTGTATCCAGCCACTTTGCTGAAGGTGTTTATCGGTTGTAGAAGTTCCTTGGTAGAATTTTTTTGGGGTCACTTATGTATACTATCATCTCATCCATGAATAGTGATAATTTGACTTCTTTCCAATTTGTATCCCCTTGATCACCTCTAGTTGTCTTAATGCTCTAGTTAGGACTTCAAATACTATATTGAAGAGATACAGAGAGAGTGGACAGCTGTGTTTTGTCTCTGATTTCTGTGGAATTGATTTAAGTTTCTCTCCATTTAGTTTGATGTTGGCTATAGGCTTGCTGTATATTGCTTTTACTATGTTTAAGTATGGGTCTTGTATCCTTGCTCTCTCCAAGACTTTTAACATGAGTGGGTGTTGGATTTGTCAAATGCTTTTTTTTTTTCGGCATCCAAGGAGATGATCAAGAGGGTTTTTTTTCTTTCAGTTTGTTTATATGGTGGATTACATTGATAGATTTCCATATATTGAACCACCCCTGCATGCCTGGGATGAAGCCTAGTTTGTAAAATGTAATATGATATTTTTGATCTGTTCTTGGAATAGGTTTGCAAGTATTATTTTATTGAGTATATTTGCATCAATGTTCATAAGAGAAATTGGTCTGAGATTCTCTTTCTTTGTTGAATCTCTGGTTTAGATATCAAGGTGACTGTAGCCTCATAGAATGAGCTTGGTAACACTCCTGCTGATTCTATTTTTGGAATATATTGAGATAATTGGTATTAGCTCTCTTTTGAAGGTCTGGTGGAATTCTGTGCTAAATCCATTTTGCCCTAGGCTTTTTTTGGTTGGAAGACCTTTTTGGTGTTATGTTAAGCATTTTATTTCATTTCTGATTCCAACTGATTTTTAAAAAAGATATTTTATTCAAATTTCAATTTGTGTGCATTGGTGTGAGGGTGTCAGATCTTGAAGTTACAGACAGTTGTGAGCTGCCATGTGGGTGCTGGAATTGAACCCAGGTCCTTTAGAAGAGCAGGCAGTGCTCTTAACCACTGAGCCATCTCTCCAGCCCCTCCAACTGAATTTTTTAATTTTTAAATTTTAATTTAACAACATCGTGATTGTCGTCCCCTCAATTGTATAATCCTGTTCCCACCCTCCCTCTTCCACTCAATTCCCCTCCCCTAGACAGAAGGGGGCCTTCTAGTTGGGAGACTTTTGATGACTGCCTCTGTTTCCTTAGGAGATATAATACTATTTAATTAGTTTACCTGATCTCGATTCAATTTTGGTAATTGTTAGCTATCAAGAAAATTGTCCACTTCATTTAGGTTTTCAACTTTTGTGGCATATAGGCTTTTGAAGTAAGACCTAATGATTCTTTGTAGTTCCTTGGTGTCTGTCTTTGTCTCCTTTCTCATTTCTGATTTTGTTAATTTTAATATTCTCCCTTTGCCTTTTAGTTATTTTGGCTAAGGATTTGTCTATCTTGTTGGTTTTCTCAAAGAGCCAGCTTTTGGTTTCATTAATTCTTTGAATTGTTCTCTTTGTTTCTAATTTATTGATTTCAGCACTAAGTTTGATGATTTATAGCCACCTGCTCCTCTTGGGTGTCTTCTTTTTGTTCTAGAGCTTTCAGGCATGCTGTTAAGTTGTTAGGATGGATCGCTCCAATATTTTTATGAAGGCACTTAGTGCTATGAATTTTCTTCTTAGCACTGCTTTCTTTGTGTCCCATAAGTTTGGGACACAATGTTGTGCCTTCATTTTCATTGAATTTTAGGAAGCTTTTTATTTCTTTTTAAAACATTTTATCCCTTACTAAAAGGTCATTGAGTAGGGAGTTGTTCAGTTTCTATGAGTTTGTAAGCTTTCTGTTGTTTCTGTTATTGTATTGTTCCATCTTTAATCCATGGTGGTTTGATAAGATGCAAGGGATTATTTCACTCTTCTTGTATCTTTTGAGATTTGCTTTGTGACCAAGTATATGGTCAATTTCTGAGAAGGTTCTGTGAAGTGATGAGAAGAAGGTATATTTTTGTGTTTGGGTGAAACGTTCTGCAGCTGTCAGTTAAGTCCATTTGATTCAGATGTCTATTAATTTAATTATTTCTCCATTTAGTTTCTGTCTGTTGGGGAAAGTGAGATGTTGAAGTCTCCTGCTATTAATGTGTGGTGTTCAATGTATGATTTAAGTTTTAGTAATGTTTCTTTTATAAATGTGGTGCTCCTGCATTTGGAGCATAGATATTCAGAGTGGAGACATAATCTTGATGTATTTTTTCTTTGATGAGTACAAAATGTCTTTCCCCATCTCTTTTGATTAATTTTGGTTGAAAGTCTATTTTATTAGATACTAGAATGGCTACCCCAGCTTGCTTCTTGGGTCCGTTTGCTTGGAATATAGTTTTCTAGCCCTTTACTCTGAGATAGTGTCTATTTTTATTGCTGAGGTGTGTTTCTAGTATGCAGCAGAATAATTGGTCCTATTTTTGCATCTATTCTGTCAGCCTGTGATTTTTACTGGGGAGTTGAGGCCATTGATGTCGAGAGATATTAATGACCAGTGGTTGTTAGTTCCTTTTATTTTGATGATGGTGATTGATGGGGAGGGGAGAGAGAGAGAGAGAGAGAGAGAGAAAGAGAGAGAGAGAGAGAGAGAGAGAGAGAGAGAGAGAGAGAGAGAGAGAGAGAGGGGGAGAGAGTGTTTTCTTTCTTTTGGATTTGTATATAGAGTTATTTATTTCCTGTGTTTTCCTGGGTATAGTTAGTCTCCTTGGGTTGGAGTTTTCCTTCTAGTACCTTCTGTAGTGCTGGATTTGTTGCTAGGTACTGTTTAAACTTGGTTTTGTCATGGGATACCTTGTTTTCTCCATCTATGGTGATTGAAAGTTTTGCTGGGTAAAGTAGTCTGGGCTGACATCTGTGGTCTCTTAATGTTTGCATGACATCTGCCCAGAGCCTTCTGGCTTTCATAGTCTTTGCTGAGAAGTCAGGTGTAATTCTGATGGATTTGCCTTTATATGTGATTTGGCCTTCTTCTCTTGCAGCTTTTAATATTCTTTCTTTGTTCTGTACATTTAATATTTTGATTATTATGTGGTGGGACTGTTTTCTTTTCTGGTCCAATCTATTTGGAGTTCTTTAGGCTTCTTGTATGTTTATGGGCATTTCTTTCTTTAGGTTGGGGAAGTTTTCTTCTATGATTTTATTGAAAATATTTTCTGGGCCCTGGAGCTGGGAGTCTTTTTTTTTCTTCTATTCCTTTATTCTTAGATTTGGTTTTTTTTCATAGTGCCCCAGAATTCTTGGATGTTCTGTTTCAGTAGCTTTTTAGATTTAACATTTTATTTGACTATTGTATTGATTTTTTCAATCATATCTTCTACACTTGAGATTCTGTCTTCCATCTCTTGTATTCTGTTTGTAATGCTTGCGTCTGCAGTTTCTGTCCTCTTCCCTAGGTTTTCCATTTTTAGGATTGCCTCAGATTGTGTTTTCTTCATTGCTTCTATCTGCATATTTAGGTCTTGAATGCTTTTATTCACTTCCTTCTCCTGTTTGATGGTAGTTTATTGTCTTTCACTAATTTCTTTAAGCATTTTGTTCAATTCTTTTATCCTTTGTGCATTCCTGTTCTAGTTTGATGGATTTATTTTCCCCCTTTAAGACCTCTATCATTTTCATAACCTCAGATTTAAAATCTTTCTCTTTTGTGTGATATTATCGGCAGGGATTGTGGTGGTTGTGGGACTGCTGGGTTTTGGTGGTATTAAATGGCCCTGGAATTGTTTGTGTTCTTATGCTGACCTCTTCCCATTGTGATATCTCTGGTGTTAACAGAGGTTGGGGGTATGAATAGACAATGGGGCTTTGGTCCCACTCCAACTCACTTCTTCTGAGTTCACTGTCTCTGTTGGTGCCTTATTTGTGACCCAGGTAGGCCATACAGCTGGCTGAAAGATATCTGAACAGAGATCTGCTCTGGTGGGCTCACTGGGTTCTTTGGAGTGGAAGGACAATGGGACTTTGGTTCCTTGCTCAGACTAAGTCACCTCTGCTGTGTTCTCTGTCTTTGTTGGTTCCCTTTTTATGACTCAGGTATGTCATGGAGTTGGGAAACATGCGGATAGATAACCAAGCAGAGAGCTGCTCCAGTGGGCCAGCTGGCATCCTTGGGGTGGAAGACAGTGAGCAATGCTGATATTTGTGCAGCCCACAGCTCCCTCTGAGTCCTGGAGGTCAGAAGTGGCTTGTCCCATCTGGTGAGCAAGTAGTCCTTTGAGCCCTCACCAATGCCTTCAGGGACCCAGGGACTTTCTGTAGATTAGTTGGGTGGTCTGAGGCTGGAGCCACTCATGCTTTACACAGCTTGGACCCCTCTCATCTGTGGATTGCCAGCGCTGGTGTTTTGTAGTTCTCAATTTGGTCCTTAAGTCATTGTGCAGTCACTGCTGTCCTGCTGATCAAACACTGTATTCAGTGCCACCATCTTGGATCCCCTTATTCATATTACTTTTGTATTTGGTTGATATATTCTATTTTATCTTTGGGACTTGGTGTTCTGTCTTCTGTCTGATTCAGTCTACTTGTAAGGCTTTCCTTTGTGTTTTCTAGTTGGGCTACTGTGTTTTTCAACTTTTTCATTTCAGCTTGAGTCCTCATCAGTTATTCTACATCCTGGTTGAATTCAGCTCTCAAGTGTTGTATTATCTTCATCATATACATCACTTTCAGTTTGTGTTTTCTTGAGTATCACTCAGGCATTTATTACCTGTATGCTATATCTCCTTGATTTCTTTTGTATCTCCTTTAAGCTCCCTAAATTCATTAAGGAGGTTTATAAGAATTCTTCTAAATTCTGTGTCCTGGGTTCATCTATATAATTGGCAAGCATTTGCACAAGACTGGTAGGTTTTGAAGAGAAGATACTGACTTGATCTTTCAAATCATTGGTAATCCTGAGATGAGATGTGGATTTCCTTGGTTAGCTTTGAGTTTGTTATGGAAGAAGCAGGTTGGGGAGAAGAGAAGATGAGGTGGTGAGTTTTGTCTAGGGGTTGGAAATGGCTTAGGAGAAATGAAGACAGATGGACAGAAGGGACTCAGTTGGTATAGAGGATGTGATTCTTGTTCCAAGATATAAGTGTGGGCTTAGATAGGTATCTTAGATACTTTCCTCTTGCTGTGAAGACACATAATGGACAAAGGAACACATAAAATGAAGCATTTATCTGGTAGTTTGTCTACATTTTCAGAGAATTAGTCCATCTTCTTCATGGCAAGGAGTATTGTTAGCCAGCAGGCAGGCATAGCATTGGAGCAGTAGCTCAAAGCTCATATCCAACTCACAATTTGCTGGTATATATAGAAAGACTGAGGTAGTGTGTACTTTGATACCTCAATGCCTATCCCTAGGGACATACCTCTTTCAAGACCACATCTACTGCAACTGGGCCACAGCTCCTAATCCTTCCCAAACACTAACTAGAGACCAAGCATTGAAACACATAAGCTTATGGAACATTCTCATTCAAACCACCACATTCCACTCCTTAGCCCTCATAGGCTTGTAGCCATATCTCAATGCAAACTGCATTTAGTCCATCTTCAAAAGTCCCCATAGTCTTTCACAGTCCCAATACTGTTTCAAAGTTGAAAGTCCATGTCTTTTCTGAGACTCAGGGCAATCTATTAATTATAAAACCTCTTTTATAATTCAAGTAAAAAGGAAAATAAAAAGCAAATCACAACACACAATGGCACAGAATAGGTGGTTCCATGCCAAAAGGGGAAAAAGTCAGCATAGTAAAGAAATACTGAAACCCCATCGTGCAATGTTCACATCCTTCACTCTAATGCTAAAGCATTTATTTGATCGCTTTTCCTTTTCAGCTTTGTTAGTGGCAATATACAGTTGGACTGGTTCCATATCCTGTCTGAAGCTCTCTTTGGCAGATATTTCATAGATCTGGCCTCTCTAACATCTTGGAGTCTCCAACATAATCCAGGCTTCACTTCCCATAAATTCACACAATGGCCTCTAGGGGCTCCTTGTAGGGAGTCCTCTATCACATGCCTGACCTCAGAGTCTTTTCCTAACTATGGAGAAAGCTCACATAACCCCTTTCCTGTATTGTTATTGATTCTAAATCCAGATCAGGTGTGTAAAGCTGCCATTTTCCTTTGCTTTTGGGGTAAAACCTTCTCTCCCACTATGACTCTATAAATCTTTCTGTTGCTGTTTAGGCACAGGAAATCCCTCAGACCTTTCCGTTTCACTGGTTGAAGGATTAGCTGGGTGGGGTCTTGATATCCCCTTTATTCCATTTAACATCAGGCTTCTCATTAAATGTCTCGTCTATTCAAGCACAAGTCTTGGCTCCAACATAACATTTCTTGGAGCTCCTTTTTTCCTCAAACCAAACATTTTATACTTGTCAATGCCTGGTTTGCTCATTTTCATTGTAGATCTTCATAAAAGTCATCACTTATAACTACCAGACATAGTCAATACTAGGATGTCTTGAAATCTCCTTTGCCAAAGACACTAATCCAAAACTCTTAAATTTATCCTCAGTCAGATTCTTGGAACAAAGGCAGAAGCCAGCCACATTCTTTGCCAGAACATTACAAGAATGCTTTCTAGGCCACTTTCAAATATGTAATGGCTCCCTTTTCAGCTCTAATTTTCTGAATTTGGGTCTTATCCTTACTTCAATTTGGCTAAGGGATTCTCAATCTTATTTTTCAAAGCAACAACCATTCTGTAAATGGATTCTTTGTATTAATTTTATTTTACATAATTTCTACCCTGTTGCCCCTCCAAATTGTGAATGTCTCCCCCTCCAACTAACTCACTGTCAAATTCATGTCTTCTTCTAGGATACATTTTGTACATACAGTATTCATGAAATTTCATGAAAAATAAGCATTTAAATAAAAAAAATCATGAATTTATGCCACAATGTTAATTATGTATTTTCTTTGCCTCAGCCTGTCTCCGATTTATTCTGAGCTGATACTCTATTGGAAGATCTGTAGATTTACAAAATAAAGGCCACCATTTTATTATTATTTATTTATTGAATGTGTGCACATTCATGCCACAGTGTGTATGTGAAGGTTAGAGACACACCGTGGAAGCTCTCTCCTTCTACCATGTATGTCCTTGGGACTGAACGCCAGTGATGAGGCTTGGTGTAGGATGCCTTTACTCACTGGTTACTCATTTTGTCTGCCCAAATGTCACCATTTAAAAGTAAAATGGATTTGAATTAAGACAATAGCCAAAGTGATAGTCACAATTAAAGCTGAACTATAATTTATGATAAATTATGATAACTTGACAGTTATGTGTCAAGAACAAGAGACTGTCAGTTTCTTCTTTACTAAGTATATGATATAAACAATCCTGTTGGCATATTTTTAAAGCTATTTTATTGGGGGTTCTTATACCTCTACCTCCTTTCTGATTTTTATCCACCCTAATCCCTTCCAACCCATCCCAACACTAGGTAGAAAAGGAAGAGGGGAAAGGGGGCACAGATCTCTTCATACTACTTCCTATTTATTAAGGGCATTAACTTCCTATGGGCAAGTCCAATTTCCTATGTCAGAATTCATAGCAATCTAGAAATAGCAAACCAGCAATTCAGGAAAACAGCAACAGCTGGGACCAGCAGCAACATGGGGGTGAGGAGCAGCAGTGGGGTGGGGGGAGCAGCAGCTGCCACAGGCCCTCTTCAGGCTCTGGCATTTATACCCTCTCACTAACTCCTAGATGTCTACTATCTGCAGCTGGCACAAATCATGCCCCTGCTAGCGCATGAGACAATCATAGTTAACAGCTGTGGACAAAATTAAGCAGCCTCATATCTCATACCTGGAGTTAAAACAAAAACATTCACATAACATACCTGGGCTTTTTAAGAAACCGAAACTCTACACAATCCTGTTAATAAAATCACTAGACTAGATTAAGGAGTAGACATAAAAGAACAGACATAACAGGAGCCTGGAGGTTTATGCCTAAACTGTGGAGGAAGGATGTGTTCTATGTTCATGGTAGAGAAATGCAGCATGATCTCCCACTAGCCTCAGACTGGCATGTATCAAAGGACAACCTTGAATTTCTGATCCTCCCACCACTGCTTTCTGAGTGTCGTAATTACATATGTCTATATTTACTATGTTGGATTATGTGGTGCTGGGTTTCAAACCCAGAATTCATACTTCCCAGGCAAGCACTCTACCAATTGAGCTACATTGCAGCCCCACAGTCTGTTTTCTGCGGATAACACAGCTACATCACCTCACCACTGTGCTCTCTGTAAGAAGGATTACTTTCCTTAAGTGTGTTTGAAGGAGGTGACATTTTTGTAATTTTAGCAAAAGAACTGTAAATTTCTGAAGCCACTGTCAAGTAAGCACTGAGGTCATCATGAATGTTTTGGAAGCAGGAAGCTTACCTTGGGGAATCTGAAATGTTTTTCTACTTCTTTTAAATGGAATATTATTATTCTTACCTCTGTTTTGTTCACAAGGACTGGGATCAGCTGATCCACATAGACAGGTATGGCCTGGGGAGAAGAGCTCACACATGGGGAAATCCAGAGCTCAGCTGTTCCTACTCCACTGTTCCCCTGGAAGTAAAGAAGTTCACTTTTCCATTTGACGGCACCAGTTCATAACAACCTCAAGGTGAGCACTGTTTCTCAAGATGACATGGTAATTATGTGCCTAGAGGGGCATGAGCTGATGACGTTTCTTCCATATAACTACTTCTCAGGGCCTTATTCTACATGGATGTTTGTCAAAAGCCCAGCTGGTGAGTGTTTCTCTTGCTTTTCATTAATAGCGAGAGCTGTAAGTAGGTTGTAGAAAGAAGCAGGGTTCTATCAGTGATTAGAGAATTCTCTGCTTAGAATTTTACTTTTGATCTATCCTGTATCATAAGCAAATATAACAGATGTTTATAGACATAGAAATAGAAATATTTCTGACTAACAAAAGAATATAGGTTTCATTTAATATTATCTAGGGATTATATATGTGGCAATAGAGGGAGGATACTGGGAAAAGTACCAGGCTTAGCAGAAGGGTGGATAGAGACAGGAAAGGCTAATATGATGAAGACAATCAATGGGTGTTACATACTGAGTGAAAAATGTCATGTAACCCATCACTTTTTTACAGTGAATTTACCAATAGTAAAAAGTAACCCCAAATAGACTGTTTTTACCAGTGTAGCTGACTATGAATTATCCTGAGCTTATACTCCAGTAATTTTAAAAACACGATTACACTAGCAGCTGTGTTAGTTTGCTATTCCTGTCACAAAACATTTGACATAACTTAGAGGGTGAAAAACAAAGAACAGGCATGTATTAATTTACAGGAGCACATTTATAATATTGATGCATTTGAATAGTATTTTATATTTTCTCATTTTACAACTTTTTTCAGGTTAACTGACTACACGCATTTATATGAAACTTAAAGTGGAATATCTAACAAGTATTAACTAATTTAGTGTTTATCAGTAATTTTCTACTTTGTTAAGTTTGCATATACTTAGTAATTCTTAGGGAAGATTCAAATCTTGGCCTAATAAACATACGATATTCTTAATATTGTATAATATGTATTTTTAAAATTATATAAATTTGTTTATTCTATTGCAATGATTTCTAATGACAGATCTTCTTTGGGTGTTTTAAAATATCTGGAAATCTCACCTCACTTATTTATTAAATCTTCATAAAGTTATTCTTACAAAAATGTAAGTCCACTTTTTATTTTTCTGGAATAATATGTGCTAATATTTGCTAAAATGGAAAATGAAAGGCAGATGTGGTGGCACACACCTATGATCCCAGCACTTTCAAGGCCAAGGCAGGCGCATCATGAGTTTGATTACAGAGTGAGAGCATATCTATCTCTCCTACACAGAAGAACATAACAAAATCAAAGTGGAGAACAGATAATGTAGAATTACGAAATCAGTGTCAATAAACGGAGCAAAGTGATGTCAATGACTGGCAATAAGTCACTGGCAAAGCGTATGAATACCACACACACACACACAACCAAACCAAAACAACAACTGATAGGAACATGGCTTTCTGTTTGCAAGCATTACAGAAATTTCATATTGTTTTGAGTAACTTACATTAGTAGTCTGCACTGGTACACTAGGCAGGACCTATTGATCTGATCAAAATGACCAGAAAGCAGAGGACATACTCTCCATTTTCCTCAATGGTCATTTTATTTCACAAACATATTTTAAATAACTCTCTGTTTCTCACTCAAGTGATATACAGGTACTCTTGTTAGCTGCTGTGGCACATACTGTGATATTGCTCTATTCTTAGTTACACTCTCTCTCTCTCTCTCTCTCTCTCTCTCTCTCTCTCTCTCTCTCTCTCTCTCTCTTCCAGTAGACATTTTCATAACTTCTCTAAACTCACACCATGCAGCTTGTGACAAAGCTCTTAGTATTGTCCCTTCCCCACAGTCTTGGCAGTGACACTCCTGCAGCTGCTTCTCCATCTCAAGGGAACTGGCTCATGAGTGTGAGACTGGAATATTCTAGTCAATGTCTGTGTGCCTCCAGTTACACCTGTCCTAAACTCAATTTCCAAAGAAAAATCCATGCATTAAAATTATTTAAGAGTATCAAGAAATAACTAAAAATTAATATCTTATAATAGTGATCAGTATTTAGTCCTGCCATCATTATCTATGTCATCAAAGTTCCATGGCTCTATGTTGGGTGGCTAAGGTCTTCATCTCCTGAGATTCCTGAAGACTTATTAATGTTGCTGACAGCGGACAATACATCAGGCAACACCATGTGTCTTGTCACCTGAAAGTCATACTTACCAATATATTCTCTGAACAGTCATATGGCTTTTAGGTCATTACTCATTCAATATGGGAAACCTTAAAAGGAAAATGATAGCTTTGATGTAGGATATTTGCATGTTCCTTAGCTTACTAAATCTCCGTAAAACAGAAGGTAAAGATCAATTCGTAAAACTAGACTGTTCTAAAATCAAATACTGTAATAACAAAGGGGTAAAGTGATTTTTCTCGGATTAATGTAGAGCCACAAACAAAACATCTCTTGTTCTCTTTTGATGCACATCTCTTCAGACAGATGTCCACACACTGTTTAGTCTTTTGGTCTGGTAATTTAATAGTGATGACTTCTCCACTATTATAAATATTTATGGGCACACTTTGAGTTGTATTGCTTTACAACTAAATCTTACAACTTGAACTAATGTGAAAGCCAGAAACCGCAATGACCGTAATGTTCAGTGTCTTATCTGAATGTGCTCCAGTGTTTTTACAGGGACCTGAGGGCAGCCCCAGTCTTCACACTTCTACAGACTGCCTGTCACAGTCGGTCCAATTCTCCTTGACACCACACTACTTTGTAGACTCTATCTGTGATATTTTCTTCTCTTCTATGTCTTCCTGGTTAGAATTACATTAGCATAAATCTTTTGATTCTTATGTTACAAAACTTTCAGGGTCATCAAATAAAAATGTCAGATAAATACTTAACATTTAAATTAAACAACTTGGTTGAGTACATACCAGTAGCTTCAGCACTCAGGAGGCAGTAGCAATAGAAACATAAATTTTAGAACATCTTTGGCTCCATAACAAGGTCAAGCCTGTAACAGCACAAAACAAACTAGCAAATAACACTCAGAGCTTGAGGGCATGTATGTCTTAGTTTTAGAGTGCTTTCCCAGAATAGACTGATTCCAGCATTGCCATTGTTTTCAAATAAAATAAATACCTTTTCTCAGTGCATTTATCTAGTTAACAGCCTCAGTTTGTACCCATGGTAGCTATGATCTTTTCTGGTCCAGTCTCAGCTCCAGTGAGCGCCACAGAAAGATGCCATTTGATGAATTAGAAGATGCATCATTTTTTGTATGCGATAAACATTTACAAAGCAATGGATATTAAATAGAGAAGTTGAAGTGCATAGCTTTGGCATAAAAATTTAGATTACTATCTATTATTTTATTATGTTATCCTCTCTTATATTGCATATAATATACATACTGTATAAATAATTTGTGGATGTATAATTAATAATGATTATACGTATATGGTTTGACCACTTGCAATTTTTAAAGTGGGAATTGGGCTATCGCCCTTAGAGTTTGGAGACTAACACTTGGGTTAAATATTATCTTGGGGATTTTATTTATTATGATTTATTTTATTTTATTTATATATATGAATGTTTTTCCTCCATGAATGTTTATGTAACACTTGCATGGCTGGGTCAGAAGAAGGCAATGGATCTCCTGGAACTAGAGTTAGAGATGGTTGTGAGTGACTATGCTGCTGTGAGTATCAAACCCAGGTCCTCAGCAAGATCAAAAGTGCTCTACACACTGAGCCATCTCTCCAGACCATACCTTGGGGATTTTAAAAACAGAGCATCACTGTGCAGCTACCTAAATGTATGTTGGTGAGAGAATCAGATGTTTGGCTCTGGAAATTGGGACAAATCCATTCCTTTACTAGATGAAGATTTTTAAGAGTAAAGATCATGTAAGTATATGTATGACATATTGTTTCATATTCATGGAGAGCTTTTCAAGTGATCTCATCCACTAATGTCTACGTTATTTCTATACATATATGCATACATTAATTTGTATATGTACAATATGGTAGTGAACTTGAAAATACACTTTTCATATAAGAATCTGAGTCAGTGTAGTAGTTTTCTATTTCTCTATCACAAGCTGATTTTAAAGGTTAAATTAAATTAATTTAATAAAATAATGACACTGGTAACCAGGCCAAATAACTAACATAGGCACCCAAGGTAAGACTGTTGAGTGAAACTGTAAAAATGTCTGGGTGCTAGTGTCCAATTATAAGTGAGTATATACCATGTGAGTCTTTTTGAGTCTGGGTTAACTTATAATTGGACGCTAGCCTGACAGGTATGTCCCCTGAAAGTCTTCACTTATCAGGAGATTGGGATAGATGTGAGGACTTCCTATTAGGACTCTAGATGAGAGAAGTATGGGAGAATGGGGAAACAGAGGATCTGGGGGGGAGCTCCTAAAAACCTACAAGAAGAACATCATGATGGGCAGATCTGGACCCAAAGGGGTCTGCTCAAGCTACTGCACCAACCAAAGACAATACATGCAGTAAATATTGAACCCTTGCTCAGATCTAGCCAAGGGACAGGACATTATCCACAGTTGTGTGGAGAGTGGGGACTGACTCTGACATGAACTCTGGTGCCCCATATTTGACCACTTCCCCATGGTGGGGAGGCCTGGTAGCACTCAGAGAAAGAATAGGAAGGCTTCCAAGATGAGACTTGATAGGCTGTGACCATATGGTGGGGAAGGAGGTCCCCTTCTGTCACAGACCTAGAGGATGGGAATAGGGTGAAAGAGGAAGGGAGGGAGGAATGGGAGGAGACAAGCAAGGGGATAAAAATTGAGATGTAATCTGAATAAATTACTGAAAAAGAAAAAAAGAAAAATGTCTGGGTGCTGATGATGCATGTCATCTTCAGTGAGTTCATGTTTGTCATAATGTGCTGAAAAGACGTTTGTCTTTGGATTACATGTTCTCTCCTGTTGGGGGCTCCTAGCTCCTCATCTTCAGATATGATTATTATAGCCTGTAGTAACTACAGAAGCAAGGAAAGTAAAACTGGAGTGGAGTGGTAGGTAACAATGAAGAGGGGACAAGTAATAGAAGGATACAAGTAAACTGATGAATTAAATGGGAAAGAGGGGCACCTTAGGGAGAGGCAGGGAGAAGAAGGTAGAAAGAGGATAAAGGGGAATGGTAGAATTCAAGGATTCTGATGAGGGAATGTAAAAGTGTGCTCCTTAGGGAAGGAGAGGGAGGTAAATACAAAAGAAGGTGGAAGTAAGGTAAGGGGAAATAGCAGAATACAATTGATCTGATAGAGGGAATGGGGAAGTGGTGAGGAGCTCCTTACAAAAGGGGCAGGGGGAGATAAGTACAGAAGGAGATAGACAGGTAAAATAACAACACAGATGGCTGAAAAGCCATAAGGAATCACACCTTTAACGATTTGCCTCCCTAACCCCAACAAGGAAAGAAATATAGTGTTTGTCTTGATAGCTGGAAGATAGTTCCTTAAAACCTGAGGTAAAGTCTCCCAAAAGGTTTAAATGGGATGGGAAATAAAGTAGGAGACATCTAGAACCATTTATAACCATAGTTAATGGTTATACAATTAATAGGGTGTGGCAAGCACACTAATGATCTCCATCTGTATCTATGTCTTCAATTGTAAATTATAAGGATGTAAAATTTCATGGAAAAAGAAATATAAAAACAGAGAGTTTGATATAAACAATTTTCTGATTGGAAATAGTATTGTCATTAATTATCACTGTGGTTTCATTAGAATTATGAGTAAAAACATGGATAGTTGCAAAATAGAGCATAGTAAAATTATGGAATATGAGACTGACTCACCTGACTTTTTAGATTTCTTTTTTGATGCCCCCATCACCATAATTTTTATTCAGTTGCACAAACATGATTAATATTCTGTGTTCATCACTACTGTTTTGGATATTAACTACAAAATGGGCAATTTAAATCAGTAGGATTGGATTTCTAAGATATGAGGCCCAGGTGCAATATAAGCATATGAGGTGTGAATTTTGTATGGAATGTGACTGTGGAAACATTGATTATCTATAATATGCTACATATACAGGTAGATACATGTAAAGGGATACAGAAATGTAGGAAATGATGTTCAGTATAGAATATCAAAGGTTAAAGAGACAGGTTAATCAAGAATCAGTAGGTAAAATAGAATGCGATAGACATACTAACCAGTGAATCACAAGTTTGACATATCTATTTTTTTCAGATATATGAAATATGCTTCTCTATGCTCCTAAGATGAATACACTTTCTATGTATGTCTTCATTAAATGATGTATTTTATTTCCAAGCTGGACTTGGAGTCCTAGGCAATGTATTTCTTCTTTTTTTCTACACATTCATAATCCTGAATCGTAGACCTAAGCCCATGGACATGATCTCCTGTCAACAGACCTTCATTCACACAATGATGGTCCTCTCTGGAGGGTACTTTTGGCATACAGACATATTTGAGTCACTGAACATCGATAATAGCTTCAAATGCAAGGTAACTTTCTACATATACAGGGTGATGAGAGGCCTCTCTATCTGCAACACCTGCCTCCTGAGTGTGTTCCAGGCCATAACCATCAGTCCCAGTACTTCTTTGTTGGCAAAATTTAAGCATAAACTAACAACATATGTGATCTATGCTTTCTTATGTATTTGGTCTTTCAATTTGTCATTCAGTAGTAACCGGATCTTCTATGTTGATGCATGTACCAACATGAGTGAGACCAACCAGATGAGGGTCACTAAATCCTGTGCACTCTTCCCCATGAACTACATAATTGGGGGACTAATTTTAACAGTGACAACCTCCAGAGATGTGTTTCTAATAGGAGTCATGCTGACCACAAGCACATATATGGTGATTATCTTGTTCAGACATCAGAGGCAATGTAAGCATCTTCATAGCATCAGCCACCTGAGAGCATCCCCTGAGAAAAGGGCCACTCAGACCATCTTGCTGCTGGTGATTTTCTTTGTGGTCTTGTACTGGGTGGACTTCACCATATCAGTCACCTCATTCCTGTTATGGATGTACGACCCAGTCACCCTGACTGTTCAGAAGTTTGTGATGAATGCCTATCCCACAATCACTCCATTAGTACAAATCAGTTCTGATAGCAGAATAATCAATATGCTGAAAAAGATGCAGTCAATGTGCCAGCAGATTGTTAAAAAAGGGTAATTTTTCTCTTTTTTTAAAAAAACCATTTATTTACTTTTATTTATATGTATGAGTTTTGGGCAAGTCACCATTGTAGATTGAAGGGTTTATACCTGGATTGGTGTTTAATTTTTTTCCTTTGGTAGTGTTCATGGTACCTTTCAGTCCCACGCTCTTCATAGACAATCAGCTTGAACTTTTCACGATCAATGACTATTGTAGGTGTTGTCTTTATCAATAAGGCCTTACCGTAAGTTTGTGAAGAGCAACCAATAGCCCTGGCAGTAGTCTGGATTGTTATGAGGTTTCCATGAGGTGCCTTTGGCCAACAACTTTATTAGATATAACTGGAATCTTCATTTAGTGATGAGAGATGTTTTCTGGGGCTCTGTAGTACCAGTTATTTGGTGATTTCATTTAAATCACCTTTGTGTGTGTGTGTGTGTGTGTGTGTGTGTGTGTGTGTGTGTGTAAGCTTCTACTGCATTAAGTTTCCATAAACCCCTCAAATCTTTCTTAGTTTCAGCTATCCATCCCTGCATTCTCTTCCTTGCCCCCTTCCCTCCCCATCCTGGTTCGATTCTTCCATTGCTAACCCTGCCATCCATCCATCCATCACTAAATATTCTATTTCCCCTTCCTAAGGATAACCATTCTTTCCCCCTACTCCCTTACTCTATACCTAACTTCTGAGGTTATATAGATTGTAGCTTGTGTATCAATGACTTAATAACTAATGTACACACATTGTCAAATACCATTTAAAAAATCTGAGTCTGGGTTACCTCACACAGAATCATTATTTCCCTTGTTTTACCCATTTACATGAAAATTCCACGATTTCATTATTTTTAATAGCTGAGTAAAATTCCACTGGGTAAATTAATTACATTTTCTTTATCTATCCATGGATGAGCATCTAGACTCTTTCCAATTTCTGGATATTATGAATAAAGCAATCATGAACATGGTGAAACAAGTGTCTCTGTGGTAGGATGAATTGTTCTTTGTGTATAAGCCTAACAGTGGTAGAGCTAGATCTATGCCCAGCTTCTTGAGGAACTGCCACTCTTACTCCCACAGTGACTGTACAAGTTTACACTCCTAACAGAAATGGATGAGTGATCTCCTTATCTCCTACTCAGCATTCTTCTCACCAGAAACTGTCATTTATCTTATTGATCTTGGCCATTCTGATTGGTGTAAGATGGTGTAAGATGAAATATCAAGGTAGTTTTGACTTGCATTTCTCTACTATGGATGTTGAAAAGTTCTTTAAGTGATTCTCAGACATTTGAGTTTTCTCTTTGAGAATTCTGTATAGATCTGTACCTCACCTTTAACTTGAATTATTTCTTTTCTTGCTGTCTTAGTTTTGAGGTTTTTTTTTTTTTTTTAAAGAACTTTATTGGATGTGTAGTTGAAAAAAATACTTTCCCCATTCTGTAGCCTTCTGATTTGTCTAAATGATGGTGTCTTTGACATACAGAAGATTTTGTTTTATGAGGTCTCATTTATTAGTTATTATGAGGTCTCATTCTCTGTGCATGTGCTATCTGTTTTCTGTTCTAAAAGCTTCTTCCTGTGCCAGTGAGTTCAAGGTTATTCCCCATTTTGTCTTCTATCAGGTTCAGCGTGTCTGGCCTTATTTGGAGGTCTTTGATCCATTTGGAGTTGAGTTTTGTGCAGTGTGATAAGAATGGATATATTTGCATTCTTCTACATGCAGCTATTCAATTTGACCAGCACCATTTGTTGGAGACATTGTCTTTTTTCCACTGTGTATTTCTGGCTTCTTCACAAAAAATCAGGTGTTCATAGGTATGTGGACTTATGTATCGGTCTTCAGTTTCCTTCTATTGTTCAATGTCTGATTTTGTGCCAACACTATGCTTTCTTTAAAAAATTACTATTGATTCATAGTATAAATTGAATTTGGGGATGGTGATGCCTCTAGCAGTTCTTTTATCATTCATGAGTGTTTTAGCTATCTTGGGTTTTTAATGAACACTATCCTTCAATGTCTGTAAACATTATGGTGGGATTTTGATGGGGATTGCATTGAATCCATAGATTGCTTTTGGTAAGTGGCCAATTTTACTATATTAATTCTACCAATCTAGGAGCCTAAGAGATCTTTCCATCTTCTGATATCTTCTTCATTTTCTTGGTTCAATGTCTTAAAGTTTTTATCACACAAGTCTTTCACTTGCTTGGAGATATCCTAAAATATTATATATTATTTGAGGCTACTGATTTCTTTCTCAGTCATTTGTTGTTTGTATACAGGAAGGCTACTGGTTTTGTGTGTGTTAATTTTGTATATAGTTACTTTACTGAAAATTTTTATCAGCTCTAGGAATTTCCTGGTGGAAGTTTGAGAGTCACTTATTATCTGTGTTAGGGTTCTATAGAGGAACAGAACTTATAAAACAAATCTATCATCTATCTATCTATCTATCTATTATCTATCTATCTATCTATCTATCTATCTATCTATCTATCTATCATATATTTAATCTATCTAAGAGATTTGTTAGAATGGCCCACTAGTCCAATGATGGCTGTCTACTAATAGAAGGTATGACAATCCAGTAGTTGTTCATCCACTAGTCTTCAGATTGCTGGATTCCCAAAGAAGTATGCTCTAATGTCAATGAAGAAATTGACTTTCTAGCAAGAGCAAGCAGACAAAAAGAGAAAGTATCCTTAAATAGCCTTTCAATAAAATGTGTGGCCCAGAGTAAAGGTAGATATTCCAATCCCAGAGATCTTGGTTAAAGGTGTATCCTCCTACTCCTCCTACCTCAAAGACTGTGTTACCAGTCATATAGATTTTAGTTAATTCCAGATGTAGTCAAGTTGACAACCAAGAATAGCCAACACATTATCATAGGATCTGCAAATAAAGATAATTTGACTTCTTTCTTATTTGTACCTCTTTGATGTCCTTTAGTTGTTTTATTGTTTGAGCTTAGACTTCAAGTACTATATTGAATAAGTATGGGGAGAGTGGACATCCTCTTCTTCCTGATTTTTTGTGGAAATTCTTTAAGCCCTTCTCCATTTAAGCTGATGTCAGCTGCGAAGTTACTGTAAATTGCCTTTATTATGTTGAGTTAGGTCCCTTGTATCCCTAATCTTGCAGAGACCTTTGTCGTAAAGGAGTGTTGAATTTTGCCAAAGGCTTTTTCTGCATTTAAAGAGATTATCATGTTGTTTTTTTGTCTTTCAGTTTGATTATATAGTAAATTACATTTATTGATTTATATGTGTTGACTAATCCCTATATCTCTGTGATGAAGCCTACTTGATCATGATGGATGATTTTTTCATTGGGTTCTTGTATTTAGTTTGCAAGTATTTTATTGAGTATTTTTGCATCTATGTTTGTAAGGGAAATTCATCTGCAATTCTCTTTGTTAGATCTTTATGTGGTTCAACTGCAGCCCCATAAAATTAAGCACTGTTCCTTCTGTTTCTATTTTGTGAAATAATTTGAGAGTATTAGCATTAACTCCTCTTTGAAAGTCTGGTGGAATTCTGCACTAAAACTGTATGGTCCTGGGCTTTTTTTGACTGGAAGACTTTTAATGACTGCTTTTACTCACTAGGGGTTATAGGTCTATTTAAATTGTCTATGTGATCTTGATTTAACTTTGGTAAGTGATACCTCTTGAGAAAATTATCCATTTCTTTTAATTTTCTAATTTGGTGGAGTACAGGTTTTTAAGGTATGTCCTTCTGATTCTCTGGGTTTCCTAGTCTGTCATCATGTCCCCCTCTTCTAGTTTTGTTAATTTGGATATCCTTTCTCCACATTTTAGTTAATCTGGACAAGAGCTTGTCAATACTTTTGTAGTTATACTTTCTGAAATGCTGCTTTATTAAATTAATAAGTTGAATACATTATTTTTTAACATAATTTTTTGATTCCTTGTGAATTTCACTTCATGCAAGCCAATCTCGCTCATTTTCCAATCCTCCCATATCTGCCCTCCACCCATGTATCCTTCCCCCCAGAATTAAAAATAAATTTAAAATAAAAAATTTCTCTGGAAGTTGTGGTATGTTATGGTGTGTCACACAGTACAACATTTTGGTCCAAACAGCTTTGCTTGCAAATGTTCATTGCAATGAGTCATTGGTCTCGCTCAAGACTTCTGGCTTCCATTACTCCACTAATTCTCAACCTTTACCAAGACAGATGGGCCAACTCAAAGCCCTGGATCGGGGCCTGAGTGGGAGCTGAGTTGGTAGGCCACCAGCTCTCCCATGCCCATGACACCAGCTCTCCTGCACTGCCTAGGCAAGAGGTGAGGTCAGCTATACAGCCTGAGGCAGTGTGTGTGTGTGTGTGTGTGTGCGTCTTACTGATTTTTTTCAAAGAACTATTTGTTTCATTGTTTCTTAGGTCTTTTTTTTCTGTTTCATTGATTTCAGCTCTGTGTTTGATTATTTCTTGCCATCTATTCTTTTTGGGTGTGTTATTTTTTTCATTTTGTTCTAGAACATCCAGGTATGCCACTAAGTTACTAATATAATATCTCTCCAAATTTTAATGTAGGTACTTAGTACTATTAATCTGTCTCTTAGAACTGCCTTGTATCCCATAGGTTTAGGTATTTTTGTGTTTTCATTCTTATTCAATTCCAGAAAGATTTTTGTTTCTTTAATAATTTGTCTTAACCCATTTCTCATTCAGTAATGAGTTGTTCAGTTTCCATGAGTTTTAAGATTTCTGTTAATGTTCATATCCAGCTTTAGTCTGTGGTCAGATAGGATGCAGAGAATTTTTTCAAATTTCTTGTATGTGTTGAGACTCGTATTCTGTCTAAGCATTTGTTCAATTTTGGAGAAAGCTGCATGAACTGCTGAGAAGATGTATTGTTTTGTGCTTGAGTAGATGTTCTGTAAATATCTGTTATGTCTGTTTGATTTATGGCTTCAATTAGTTCCAATATTCCTGTTTATTTTGTCTATTCATAAGAATGGTGTATTGAAAGTCACCCACTGTCACTATGTGAAGGTTGATATGTAATTTAAGCTGTAGTAGTGTTTCTTTTGTGAACTTGGATGTCCTTGTGTTCGGTGCATAGATGTTAAGAATTTCCATATATTCTTGATGAATTTTTCCTTGGATGATTATGACTTTCCCTATCTCTTCTGAATAGTTTTAGTTTGAAATCTATATTTTTCAGGTATTAAAATGGCTATACCAGCTTGCTTCTTGGGTCTATTTGCTTGGAATATATATTTTTTTTCCTCTGAGGTTGTAGGGGGCGTGGTGGCCTTGTGCTCACAGACAAGCACTAGGGAAACTAGGAATGTTATGCACACAGGATTATCTCTTCAATGGAAGGGATGTGTACACCTGTCTTCCATCTAGAAGGTTGGCAGTGGACATTGTTAATAACCTTGTGACCTTTGTTCTCTGCAGGGCCAGGCCTCACCCAAATCCCTCAGGAGGTTTATCTCAGACTTTTCATTTCTGGACCTTTATCTTTAACATTGTTTCTCAGTCAATAGAACCACCCTTAAGGAAGATGTCACATGTACTTTATAGCCTGGTAACTTCTCTGACTTCTCTGTCAGAGACTACACCAGTTAAGCTATAGAACCCATCTTCATGGAAGACATTACCAAGTACTTTGCAAAAGAGTTTCAATGTACTCACGCCTTCAGCTTTATTGTGCACATGTGATTGAGATAATTGTTACCAGGAAATATTTTCTCAAAATTATCCTGTACTTAAACGTGTCTAAAATAAACTTCCTGGTGTCATCTCTAGATGTTTGAACTGGCCTGGCTAACTAAGTCATACTGAAACAAATTTTCTTTCTGCTTCTCACTGATCATTTCCCTGCTTCTGGTAGTCACAGAGACCCCCCGACATGAAGTGATATCTAGTCTTTTTTTTTTTTTTTTTTTGTGATATCTAATCTTGATGTTAAGGTGTGTTTATTAGATGCAGAAAAAGGGTGGATCCTGTTTTTGCATGCATTCTTTCAGTTTGTCTTTTTACTGGGAAATTGAGACCATTGATGTTGAGAGCTGGTTCTGCTCAATGACGCTTGACTTTTCAGTCTTGGGGCCATTCTGATCGCTGAGCCCAGCAATGAGAAGGGTGGCTGAGAGGCTGGCAGATAGGCTCTGGAGTTTCCTAATCAGCATTCCAGTTGGGCTGCATGGGTTTTCAGAGCCCAGTGGTTGGTCAGGGATGGGTGGGGGCTGATAGGCAGGCAGGTGGACTCAAAGCTCTTTTTAGATTCAGTTTTTGAGAACTTAGCACATGAACATGATGTATTTTGATCATATCCATCCCTGTTCCCTCAGTTCTCTTTGTGGTGAAGTCACTTGATTTCAACAGTGTTCAAGGTTTTACTATGTTTATTTCAACAACGGTACATATGCTGAACTCCCATAATGAATAACCATGTATTCAACAGTGTAACTACTTTACCAATATTTTCCCTTCCCTTATTCTCTATTCTCTTAACCTCTGGTAATATACATTCTATTCTCCTTACATATATGTTTAACCTTGTTTAAAAATCAGCTGTATGGTGCTTATCTTTCTGTAGCTAGAGTATTTTTTCTTAGATGATATCTTCAACATCTATCTATATTTATAACCAAGAAAAATGTTAGCACATGTAAAAATTCTAATTTATTTGAGTTCCTTATATCTCTACTTCCATTTCCCACCTTAATCCCTTCCAACATAAGGTAGGAGAGAAAGAATGCTAGTGGGGAGATGGGGCATAGTTCTCTTAAGACTCCTTCCTGCTGGTTAGGGTCCTTGGGTTCCTTGGGACAAGTCCAATCTTCATAGTTAGGATGTCTCCAACTTCTTCTCATCAAACTGCAACAGCAGCAACCAGCAGCAGCCGGTGGGAGCAGCAGCTTCTTCCTTCTTCCTTGGAGCCCCCTGCATCCTACCCATCCCTCTCTGGGCTCTGGAATTTTAAAAAGTTATTTTAAATGTACATTTTATTTATTATAATTTATTCACATTACATCCCAATTGTTATCCCTTCCCTCTTATCTTCCCATTCCCACCCTCCCTACCTCTTTTGCCTAGTCTCCTCTCATAGACCTCTGATGGGGGGCCCTCCTACCCCAACTGTCTGGAGATATCATATTAGGTCTCACCAGGCTAGCCTGCATCCCCTTCCTCTGTGTGCCCACTAGGCCATCTTGACAAGGGGCAGTGACCAAATTGTGAGCACTTGCGTGCATGTTAGAGATTCAGCAGAAGCCCCCCCCCCCAACCCCAGGAGAGTTTATAGACCATTGGTTACATCTTAACAGGGGTCTTGGTTCTCTGCATGCATTGTCCTTGGCTGGTGCATCAGTTTGTGCAGGCCCTCGCCGCCCCTGTGTCCAGATCCACAGGCTTTGATGGTCTCCCTGTGGAACTCCTGCTCTTCCTGGACCTTCCATCCTCCTACTCTTCCCTACAACTCTCAGCCTCTGCCCAGAATCAATATGGTGCTTTCTCAGAAAATTGGGAATAGTGCTACCTCAAGACCCAGCTATACCACTCCTGGGTATATACCCAAAAGATGCTCCACCAAACAAGGGTGTTTGCTCAGCTATGTTCATAGCAGCTTTATTTGTAATAGCCAGAATCTGGAAACAATCTAGATGTCTCTCAACCGAAGAATGCATAAAGAAACTATGGTACATTTATACAACAGAATACTACTCAGATATTAAAATCAAATCTTGAAATGTTCAGGCAAATGGATAGATCTAGAAACGATCATCCTGAGTGAAGTAACCCAGACCTAGAAAGACACACATGGTATATACTCACTTATAGATGGATATTAGCCCAACAAGATGCCCTCTGAGCTATTCCATCAAGTGGAGGATTGGGACAGATGCTGCGCTCTGGCATTCATATGCTCTCATAAGTCCTCAGAATTAAACTATCTGCAGCTGGCAAAGATCATGCCCCTCTCAGAGACAACACAAGGCAAAAAAAAAATCTGTTGCTGGGACACTTTATAGCAGCCTCATATCCCACACCTGGGGTTAAGACAAAAATATGCTTACATAATATAACTGAGTTTTTAAAGAAACCAAATTTCTCACTACAGGAAAATGTAGTTATATGTAATAATTTATAAGGTAAAATAATTATACATTGTATATAGTATTTTGCCATCCATAATGTATCAGCCAACATATATCTTTTCTTATGAATAGTGCTGAAGTGAATGATGGAATGCAATTATTTTTTTTGGAATATCAGTTTAATGTCCTGCATATGTATTCACAGAAGTGGGATCATAGTTTGAATTTTATAATTCTACTTTGAATCTTTCTGAGGAACCACAATAATCTTTCACACAATGCCTGCACTACTCTACCTTTTCACCAAAATGAACAGGTATTCCTTTTTCTCCACATCCTAACCCTTATTATCCCTTGAGATTTTGATAAAAGCCATTCTAACATTTGAGAGGTGATATCCCACATTGTTTTGGTTTGTTGTTTCCAGATAATGAATAATATTGTGCATTGTATGGCCCTTTGTACTACTGGAGAAAACCCTGTTTTGATTCTATTTTCAAATTCAGTTATTTATGTGTATATTGAATTATATGAGTTCTTTGTGTACTATGTTAGCCAATTTATTAATTGGATTTCTTAATTTACCTTTTTTAGTGTTTTGTATAGTTTAGAAATAATCCTCTGTCAGATGTATAGCTAGCCAAGATTTTTTTCCTCATTCTGTGGCCTGTCTTTTCATTTTATTAACTGTTTCATTTGCTATGCAGATGCTGTTTAATTTCCTGATGTTGCATTTCTCAACTGCTGGCCTTATTTCCTGAGCAACTAGAGTCTGATTTAGAAAGTGCTTCCTTATTCTGTATATTGCAGTGCTTTCCCTACTTTTTTCTTTAATAGTTTCAGAGATTCACATCTTATATTAATGTCTTTAAGACATTTGGAATTAATTTTTGTGCCAGGGGAGAGATGAGGCTATAGATTAATTATCTAACATGTGGACATAAAAGTTTCCTAATTCACTTATTTGGTCAAGAGGCTGACTTTCTTCCAGTGTTTATTGTTGGAATCCTTCTCAAAAATTGGTGGCTGCAGCACATGCCCTTACGTCTGGAACTTCTGTTCTATTCTACTGAGCTATGTGTCAGGTTTGTGTAAGTACCGTGTTGTTTTTCTTACTAAAGCTCTGTAATACAGTTTGAAATGAAGTAATTTGATACCCTCTGTCACAATCAATAGGTGTAAAATAAATAACTACTTTATCTACTATATGTTAAGTCTCAATATTCTTCCAAGAAAATTGAAATCAAACTAACTACACTATGAAATAACCTACCTTAGTAATACCAATTATGAAATCTCTAGGAAAAAGGTTATTCTAACATGTAATGATTTAATATCACAAATTCAAGTATTTCTAAAATGCTTATTATGGCATGAAGAAAAGTATGGTATCAGTTTTCCAGATGTTTCTATACTAATCCTAATGCTTATTCATACATTGTTTTAATTACATAGAACCCAGTTTTACATAATTTGAATATTAATTATACTGTACTAATAAGAATTTATTCAGTTTCTCATTTATCTAATACAATAGTGATGCTACTGACCCTTTGAAGAACTCTAAGATAAATCCCCAAACATGTAGATTTTACCACTTGTTTAATTCCATAAATCCCTGTCCATAACATTATTAGATTTCTATGATACTATCTTTAACTAAAATCACTATATGGCGTCTTCTGTGGTCATTTGTGAACCCTGGAAATATAGGCCGTGAAAGGCACTAATTGAGTTATGTTGAATCATCCATATGCTATGCACCAAAGAAATAACCCGTCCTCATTCCAAACCCAACCCCCATCAACATCTGATTTGTGTCAAGAACAGGGGTATGCACTATAAAAAGAATAGTACACAAGAATCATATTTTCAATATGATCTAAGTTTAGTTTCCAGATAATCTACTGGCTGGAATCAGTAAACAATTGCCCATCTTGCCATTTCTCCTTACAAGCAAAATTTAAAACCACATGCACTGCCTTAACTTGTACCTACAATAAGGATTTTCCTTCACTTGTGTCTTTCATGATAATTTTAAAAAGAGGCTGTAATGCTGTAGCTGTCCACTTCTGGGTGTTGTGTCAGAATGTTCAGAACCCTCAGCAAAGTGCCTTAATCTTCTCTTCTTTAGTCATCTAATCATAGGTCACACACACACCCCATTATGCCATCAGTGGATGTTTGGTGACAGAAAGCATCGTATAGGAGTAAAATCATAGGCATTATTCATTACTTGCTATGCCCTCAGAACCTGAAGCCTTATCACAAATACACCACTTCCATTTAATAATGGATGGCTACTATGCACATCCAACTTTTGTTGTGGCAAGGCAACATGCACCACAGCATGGACCTATCGAAGAGTCATATCTTATTCCAGCCCTATTTAAAACTAGCTAGCTAGGTGAGTCAAAAAACAAACAAACAAAAACCAACCAACCAAACCAAACCAAACAAAACAAAAAACCACCCAGCTTATATGGGTACTTAGGATCACATGGTAGTCTGGTGTCTCACTGTCAAATGTTTGGCTTCCTCTAAGGTTCAGTAACAGATCAAGAGCTGCCTCTCAAAGGGAGACTGTCTGCCTGTAGATGATGGTAGAGCCTTGGTCTCAAACTCCAAGGTCTTCCCTTGTGATTAACACATAGGACCCTGCTAAAGCTCTGAACAGGATCCCTATCTGCTCCTGAAACCTCAGGTAAATTGGATCTGCTAGATCTTAGACCCAAGTGGCAAAGCAGCCTGTACCATAGTATAGACCTGTTGAAGGGTCTTGTCTTATACTAGCATTATTCAAAGTTGGCAGTTGTCCAAGTTCCTTTGTATATGGGCTGGAGTAAAGCATCCAAGTAAAGAATGTCCTGTTCCCAGAAGCTGTATAGCCACACTGAGAATTCTGTTCCTTTCTTGTAAGTGGGAGGGACCAGATGCAACAACTTACCTTCCACTTTAGGAAAGATATTTCTACATGCTCCACACCACTAGATTCTTATAAATTTCAGTGAAGTAGAATGTCCTTGAGTTTTGGTTGAAATTACATCTCATTTTCTAATGTGCATGTGTTTTATCAAGCCCCAAAAGGCTGCTACTTCTTGGTAATGTTGTCCAGGCAGCATAGTGTCATCAATATAGTGGAGCACCATGATGCCTTGAGGAAGAGGCAGGGGATCAAGATCCCTTTGAAGTAATTTATGATACAGGGCTGGAGAATTAATATCCTTTAAGGTAGAAATATAAAGATGTGGTGCTGGCATTGCCAGGTGGAAGCAAATTGCTTTTGGTGGCCCATATGAAGTAGTATTTTTTTTTAAAGCATTGATGAGGTCACTATCAGCTTACCAGCTATCTGGTACTTTAATCTGCTCAAGTGATGAACTCATGTCTGGCATAGCAAATGCAGTTGGAGCCACTTCCTCACTAACTTCGTCATTGTCAAAAGTCATTATCCATGAAGGAATGCATCATCATGGAAGACTTCATATGCTTTCTATGGAGAATAATGGAGTTAAAGTGAGGTGAGGTGGGATTCATTACCTCTGCATCTTTCAAATCCCTGCTGGTGGCATTGATTTATATAATCCCTCTGGGAATGTCATATTGGTTTTGGTTTGCTGTTTTAGTTACAAAACCAAACCAAACACAGTCCAATGGCCTCAATCTGATATTTCAACCGTAATAGCCCTCACACAGCAGATGAGGGAACGTATGTAAGCACTCTGCTGTGAATGAAAATTACCCAAAAGAAACTGTGTCTGGCTGTGAACAAAAAAACTGGAAGGAGTCTGCTTTTACAGAGACTGGTGGACTGATTGGACTCTCAATACTGTGGAGAGATTGGAATTTTGTAAGTTCAGAGGCTAACTAATTTTTCCATAGGCTAGTATTAGCCCTCTGGAACAGTCATTCCTTGCCCTACTCTGTATCTGAACTAATACCTTGTGGTACTAAGTTTAAAACTCTTTATAAGCTATTTATTTAAACTAATATCTTGTGATAATAAATGAAAACCTATCAGAAGCTATTACCTTAGCAGAACACTAGTTTCCACCAATCCAAGAGGCACAAACACACTTAGATAGTATCCTGAGCCTATAAAAAAGCTTCCCACATTTGTACATACCCACCTCTCTGGTGTGCTCACCAATGCCTTTTAAACTTGTCCTGCTTTATAATTTTATTTTGTAAAACTATAAAAATTTTATAAAACTACTTCCACAATGCAACACAGAATTGTGGGGTAACCTGAGTCCATTTTCCTGGGCCATGGTTACTCATACATGGTCTTGAATAAACTCAGTCTTTTATTCCTTTGAGATGAGGGCTGTTTCTTCCACTGACATTACCATCTTCTAAGACAATATATCTTAATTATACATCTTGGCATTGTGGAAATAACCACAGCTTGAGTTTTGGGCCTCACTATGAATCAGATCTTAGCCACAATTCCATCAATCACATGACACCCATCTGTCCTTGCTTTAACTGGAAGGGCACAGTGCTTTTGAGGCTTCCCGGAATCATTGTCAGCTCAGAATCAGTGTCCAATAGTTTGGAAAAGTCTGATAGTTTCTTTTTTTTCCCCATAATGTTCTTGTGGGCTGTGTACAGGTTACCCTTGCTCATTCAAATGCTGATTTCTCTACCCCACTATCTGGTTTCAATCCAGACATTGCATTGTGATGTTTATTCTAAGTATCTCTTGTCTCAAGTTTGCCTGAACATGCCACTATTTGTTCTCTGTGTCACCAGTAAAAGTTAACTAGCCAATGCTGATCAATATAGAGAATAGGGTGGGAGATCCTGGTCCAGTGAGGGGAGGAGAAAGTGCAGGAAGGACAGGATGGAGCCATGAGGAGAAGACCAGGAAATATCAGGTCATGAATAAAAAGCAAGCATAATGCGGGAGATCTGAAGGAGAGGAAGCTATACTAGCTTGGAGGTTTAGGATGGAGTGATTATTGCTTAGTATTGTGCTCTAGACTAATTAAATATATCCTAGTCTCTCTGTATGGTTATTTAGGTATATATCTGTGTGATTCTCTTCCATGGGGTGCTGATGGCCACCAGCTCACCAAGGCAATAGGAGCAGAAAACAAAGTAGAGGGCTTGGAGGGACATAAGCACAATGGAGATCACCCCCCCCCCAATACCCAGGAACCACTCCAAGAACTAGTTCAACTTTAATCAGGGAGAACAAAGGCTATATAGCCTTGGAGGGTGTGTGTGTGTGTAGCTTCCAGGATAGGTGTACATAATTGGTTGAAACAAGGCACTTTAGGGATGCTTGTATTGAATTTGGCAGCACGTTCCTATCATATAAACACAGTACCTAATTATCCTATGGGTGCAGAGTGGGGAGAGGTAGCAGGGAGCTATGACAAGGGCCATGTTTCAAATGTGGTTAGGGACACCTATGTTTAAAGACACTCTCCAGATGGAGTCAGGCAGAAAACCAGAGGCCCTGCTGGGAAGAGGGAGTCCTACACTTAACACTGAGCTCAGAATGGCTAGCCAGACAGGGGGGACTGCAACCTCTAACAGCAGGATCCAACATACTGGTTAAATAGTAACCACTGATTTATTAAAATAATATAGTATTAAATATAAATAGTAATTCAACAAGAATAATGGAGAAAAGCTTATGAATAAAACTTGTTTTGAGCTGCTCAATGTGGATGCTGGGATCTGAACTTGGGTCCTCTGGAAGAACACCAATTGTTCTTTACCACTGAGCCATTTCTTCAGCACCAGGGCAATTAAATTTTAAGCGGTGAATCTAATCAAATATTCCAGTTACTCCAGAGCCTTCAAAAACTTTCATCAAGACTAGCCAAAATATAGAGGAATTTTAATCCAGCAACATGGCTACTCTGGTAAGGGGTCACACCTAGGGCTGTGTGATCTGTCTAGAATAAAGAGATGCCCTTAGTACACACCTTTAATCCCTTTGGTTGGAATACACACTTTAATCTCTCTGACTGGAATACAGACATGCCTTTAGTACACACCTTTGATCTCAAACAATGATGTTTAATTGAGGAACAGACAAAGTGATGAAAGAGTTGACAGAATGAGTTAGAGATAGAATATGCCCAACTCTCATGAGAATAGACAGGAAAGGGAAGCTACTTAATAGCAGCACAGAGAGAGAACAGTCAGTCAGTACTGTGCAGAGAGTACAGAGGAGAATACAGTACAGGAATACAGTAGAGTTTGTACAGTTGGTACAGTACAGTTTAGTGTAGTTCAGTTGAATTCATTGTAGGCAGTTTGATGAAGATCAGCTCACGGGGTTCAGAAGCACTTTTCTGAAGCAGAGCAATTCAGTGAGAAGTATAGAGAAGCCAATTTGAATCAGTCTGCTTGGAGAGGAGTTTTAAGCCAGAACAGTGAGTTGAACCAGCCAGAGTTCAGAAAGAGTTGGAAAGGTTGAATTTATTCAGTATTAAGTCTCAACAGCTGAAAACATTCCAGGCCTAGGTTAGCAGATGGAGACTGGAAGCTGAAACCTTCAAGGTCAGGGCTTGCAAAAGATTAGATTGTAGCGAGGCTAGAAGCTTCCAGGCTTAGGCCTAGAGATATTTAGCTAGAATCGCCATGGGCTCAGCCCAAGACATGTATTGGTAAAGCTTGGTATGGCGCTTGTCTCATCTCCCTTGCCCCCATTTGAGGAAACAAAAACAAAAACAATTTATACCAAGGGTTATCAGGAATCCCAGTTCCTTGGTTGGCCATCTTTTGCCAAATGCTTCAGCAAACTCTTGGTGTCTTAAACAAACAAACAAACAAACAAACAAACAAAAAACAACCACTCAATAAAGCATGAGCTTCAATGTTAAACCCAGACTTTATGTTCAATGGTCTTATTTCAATAAACTCAGACTGATACAGTTTTACATTTCTGCGGCCATTACCCCACAACCTTAAAATCCTGTACCACACATATTTTCCAGACTTGTACTTGAATACATTAAGTTCTTTGGAAATACAGCATACCTTCTTATGGGCCACACTTTGTCTCTCACCTATAGGGGGCTATTTAGTCTTGAGTCTAGTTATAGGTCTACAGATGCAATGGTAGACTGGCCCTGAGAGATATCAACATTGTATGTTCTGACATCTCTTGTAGGGAAGATAATTTTTTACTCCACAGATGAGGCAGCATGGATACATAAACAGGACCCAATATTCTGCTGTATACAAGAAACACACCTCAGCCACAAAGATAGGCAATTCCTGTGTACAAGCAAATGGACACAGGAAACATGCTGGCATACCATTCTAATATGTAATAAAATAAACTTTCAACCAAAATTAATCAAAAGAGACGAGGAAGGACACTTACTCCTCAGAGGAAAACTCAACCAAGATAACATCACAATTCTGAACATTTATGCCCCAAATACATGGGCACCCACATTTTAAAAAGACACACTAGTAAAGTTTAAACCACACATTGATCTCCACACATTAATAGTGGGAGACTATGACACCACCTTCTCACTGAAGGATAGGTCAATGAAACAGAAGCTAAACTGAGAAATAATGACACTAACAGATGTCATGAATCAAACAAACCTAACAGGTATCTACAGAACTTTTCACCCAAACACAAAATGTTATACCTTCTTCTCAGCACCTCAGAGTCTTCTCTAAAATTGACCATATAGTAGGTCACAAAACAAACCTTAACAGATACAAGATGTTTGAAATAATACACTGTATCCTATAAGACCACCATGGACTAAAGCTGGACCTCAACAACAACAGAAATAAGAAAGAGCCTACATGCACATGAAAACTGAACAATTCTCTACTCAATGATGACTGGGTCATGGAAGAAATAAAGAAAGAAATTAGGAATTTCCTAAAATTCAATGAAAATGAAGGTACAGCTACCCACACTTATGGGACACAATGAAAGCAGTACTAAGAGCACTAAGTGCCTTCATAAAGAGATTGGAAACATCTACAAGCAACTTAACATGAAGCCCTAGAAAAAAAGCAAACACACCCAGGAGGTATAGATGACTGGAAATAATAAAACTTATGGCTAAAATCAATAAATTAGGAACAAAGAGAGCAAGTCAAAGAATCAACAAAACCAAGAGATGGTTCTTTGGGAAAATTAACAAGATAGACAAACCCTTAGCCAAACTCCTGAAAAGGCAAAGAAGCAATATCCAAATCAACAAAATCTGAAAGGGAAAAGGAGACATAACAACAGGAACTGAGGAAATCCAAAAAATCATTAGGCCTTACTTCAAAAGCCTATATGTCACAAAATATGAAAATCTAAACGAAAAGGACAATTTTCTTGATAGATTCCTCTTACCAAAGTTGAATCAATATCAAGTTAATTAAATAATCCTATATCTCCTGTGGAAAAAGAAGCAGACATCAAAAGTCTCCACCTCTCCCCTCCCCAAAAAAGGCCCAGGGTCAGATGGTTTTAGCACAAAATTCTACCAAACCTTCAAAGAAGGACAAATACCAATACTCTTCAAACTATTCCACAAAACAGAAATAAAAGGAACATTACCAAACTCATTTTATGAGTCCACAATCACCTTGATACCTAAACTACACAAAGACCCCCCCCCAAAAAAAAAGAACTTCAGAAATTTCTCTTATCAACATTGATGCAAAAATTCTTGATAAAATACTTGCAAACCAAATCCAAGAACACATCAAAGATATGTTCACCATGACCAAGTAGGCTTCCTCATAGGCATGCAGGGATAGTTCAATATGGAAATCTATCATATGTTTATCATATAAACAATTTAAAAGAAAAAACACTTGATCATCTCCTTAGATGCAGAAAAAGTATTTCACAATATCCAACACCCATTCATGTTTAAAGTCTTGCAGAGATCAGGGATAGAAGGCACATACTTAAACATAATAAAGGCTATATATAGCCAACATCAAATTAAATGGAGAGGAACTCAATAAAATTCCACTAAAATCAGAGACTAGACAAGGCTGCCCACTCTCTTAATATCTCTTCAATATAGTACTTGAAATTCTAGCTAGAACAATAAGAAAACAAAAGGAGATCAAGGGGATCAACATCAGAAAGGAAGAAGCCTAAGTATTGCTATTCTCATATAAAATGATAGTATACATATGTGACCCCCAAAATTCCACCATAGAACTCCTACAGCTGATAAAACACCTTCAGCAAAGTTGCCGGTTATAAGATTAATTAAAAAAAAAAAAAAAACCCAACCAGTAGCCCTCCTATATACAAATGACAAATGGACTGAGAATGAAATTAGGGAATCTACACCCTTCTTAATAGCCACAAATAATATAAAGTATCTCGGTGTAACTCTAGCCAAGCAAGTGAGAGACTTATATGAAAAATACTTCAAGTCTCTGTGAAGAAGATATCAGATGATGGGAAGATCTCACATGCCAGTGGATTGGTAGGATCAACATAGGAAAACTGGCCATCTTATTAAAAGCAATCTACAAACTCATTGCAATCCCTATCAAAATACCAACACAATTCCTTACAGACCTTGCGAGATCAATTCTCAACTTGATATGGAAAAACAAAACAAAACAACAACATCAACAACAACAACAACAAAACCCCCCAGAATTGCTAAAACAATCCTGTTCAATAAAAGATCCTTTGGAGGAATCTCCATCCCTGATCTCAAGCTGTACTATAGAGCAACAGTAATAAAAACAGCTGGTGCTGACATAGAAATAAGCTGGATGATGAATGGAATCTAATCGAATACCTGGAAATAAACCCACACACCTATGGACACTTGATTTTTTACAAAGAAGCCAAACCCATACAATGGAAAAAGATAGCATCTTCAATAAATATTGCTTTCTAACTGCATGTGTACATGTGGAAAAATGCAAATAGGTCCATATTAATCACTCTGTCCCAAACTCAAGTCCAAATGGATAAAGGCCTCAACATAAACCCAGACACACTAAATCTGTTAGAAGAAAAAGTGAGGAAGAGCCTTGAACTCATTGGCACAGGCAACAACTTCCTGAACAGAACACCAATAATGCAGACTCTAAGATCAATAATTAATAAATGGGACCTCTTGAAACTGAAAAGCTTCTGTAAGCCAAAGGACATTGTCAACAGAACAAAACGACAGCCTGTAGACTGGGAAAAGATCTTCACCAACCCTACATTCGACTAGGGACTAATATCCAAAATATATGAAGAACTCAAGACATTAACCACCACCAAACCAAATTATCTAATTAAAAAATGGAGTTCATCGATAGTCAGAAAATTCTCAACAGGAACATCGAATGGCCAAGAAACACTTAAAGAAATGCTCAACTACCTTAGTTATTGGGGAAATGCAAATCAAAACAGCACAGAGTCCATCTTACACCTATCCAAATGGCTAAGATAAAAAACTCAGATGACAGAACATGTTGGTGAGGATGTGGAGAAAGGGAAACACTCCTCCATTGCTTGTGGGAGTGCAAATTTGTATAATCACTTTGTAATTCAATCTGATGCTCTCTCAGAAAGTTGGGAATAGTGGTATCTAAAGATCCGGCCATTCTGTTTTCAGGTATATACCCAAAGATTCTCTACCATACAACAAGGACATATGATCAAGTATGTTCATAGAAGCTCTATTAGTAATAGCCAGAATCTGGGAACAAACTAGGTGTCCCTCAGCAGAAGAACGGATAAAGAAACTGGTACATTTACACAATGGAACACTGTTCAGCTATCAAAAACAAGGAAGTCTTGCAATTTGCAGGAAAATGGATAGAACTAGAAAAAAATCAATCCTGAGAGAGGTAACCCAGACCTATACACCCATGGTATATATTCACTTATAAGTAGATATTAGACCACCATAGAAGTCCTCTGAGAAACTCCACCCAGTGAGGGTTCGGGAAAGATACGAGACTTACAGTCAGACTCTGGGCAGAGAGCTGAGAGTCTATGGAAGAGTGAGGTGGGGAATGAAAGGACCCAGAAGGGTCAGGAACTCCACAGGGAAACCACCAAGGCCAGTGGATATACACCCGGGGGGACTGCATAAACTGATGCACCAATGAAGGACAATGCATGCAGAGTACCTAGACACCTGTTCAGATGTAGCTGATGGACAGCTCATGCTCCATGTGTGTAGGGAGGGGTAGGGGGGACTGCCTCTGACATGAACTGTGCTTGAGATTTGATCACTGTCCCTTGATGGGGCACCCTTGTGGGTACACAGAAGAAGGGGTGCAGGTTAGCCTGATGAGACTTG
This sequence comes from Acomys russatus, assembly GCF_903995435.1. Taxonomy (NCBI): domain Eukaryota; kingdom Metazoa; phylum Chordata; class Mammalia; order Rodentia; family Muridae; genus Acomys; species Acomys russatus. The sequence goes on from NC_067146.1 coordinate 58,270,086, forward strand.
CTAGACTGTGGTCAGTTGGTGGGGGATGAGGCCTCCTCTCCCGAGTCAGAGGTTAGAGTTGCGGTATAGGGTGGAAGAGAGAGGGAGGAAGGGTGGGAATTGGAAATAAGTGCAAGGGGATAACAGTCAGGGTGGAATGTGAATAAATTACAATAAATAAATAAAATTTACAAGCCCCAAACCCTCCAAAATACATAGTCCAGGACCAGATAGATCCACAGCATTAGACGTTCAAAAATCTACACCCAGTCCTTTTCAAACTATTAAAAAAAGAAAACATATCACCACCACCACAACAAAAACAGAAGGAGCACTCACAAACTACTTCTATGAAGCATGTATCAAATTATAGGTCAATATCCCTGATGAACATAGACTAAAAAATACTCAATAAAATACACGCAAACAATACACAGACATATATCACACAAGATTATACAACATACTCCAGCTGAACTTCAGGGATGGCTAGTAGACACAAGTCAACATGTTAATAAATCACTAAGTTACTTAAAGAGAAAAATCATATGATCATCTCAAGAATTGCAGAGAAAGACTTTGAATAAAAATTCTAACATGCTTCAACGATAAAAGTCCTAGAGAATATAGGACTAGGGGAACATACCTTAACCTAGTAAACTCTATATATAAGAAACTCACAGGTGACATTATTTTAAACACAGAAAAGCTTGATGCAATCTCAGAAACATGACAGGAACCCTCATTCATTTTCAACACTTTGTTCAAAGTACTACCTTGAGCATTAAGGCAAGAGACAAAAATTAAAGGGATACAAACAGAGAAAAATAGGTTTGTCAAACTATCCCTGTTTGCAGATGACATATTATAGAGATCCCAAGAATTCTACCAGAAAACTTCTAGAATTCATAAACAAATTCAGCAATAAACTTATACAAATTAATAGCTTTTTAGTACACCAACAACAAATAGAGAATATTATAGACACAAATCCATTCAGAACAGCCTCAGGAAAAATAAAATATCTAGGAATAAACTAACCATGGATGTGAAGTATTTCTACAATAAAAACTTTGAACCTTTAAAGAAAGAGATGAAAAAGACACAAGAAAATGGAAAGGATTCCATGCTCATTAATTGGTAGCATCAACATTGTGAAAATGACCATTCTACCAAAAGTCATTTATACATTCAATGCAATCCTAATTAAAAATTTTATCTCATTCTTTGAAAAAAGAAAACTATCCAAAATTTTATATGGAATCACAAAAGACCACAGGTTGCCAAAAGAATACTGAGGAAAAAAAAGAATGCTGAATCAATTACAATTCCAGACCTCAAGATATATTACAGAGCCATAGTTACAAAACAATATGGTTCTCTATTACAGGGGTTTCATGGATCCTGCTTGAGGTTTAGTTAAGACACAAAGACATCTACGTAGGTTAAAGCTGTTGGCCTTTTGTTGAGGCAGTCTCTCAGCTAGCGACTAACTTCTTTGTCTCTCCAAGTGATTCTCACTGCCTACCTCCCTGCTCCTTCTGTCTCTCTTCCATCTTCTCTTCTCTCCCCCCTCCCTCTCTCTCTGTATCTGTCTGTATCTGCATCTCCTGCATCTTCACCTTCATGTCTGCCCACTCAGAATTTCCACCTCCCATACTTCATGCTCCAGCTGTGGGCCATCAGCTATTTATCACACAAAAAGCCATATTCCAGCCTGAAGCAATCAGCCGCAAGACCACACCTGATACTACTCTTGTGGCTTGCCCTTTGGCAGGCAAAGAAGGACAAGCATTTACAAGTAGAAAACCAGTGATGGGCCATAGAAATTACAATACCAAAATCCTGCCAGCACTTGGCTCTCTGCAGAATTAATAATTGAAAATACAGGGACACACATTCTCAATGTGAGGGAAGGTCATTCCAACAGTCCTGGCACAAAACACAGACATGTAGCCAATGGAAGAAAAATTAAAGACCCAAACATGAGCATGAATTAACTTCAGCAACTTAATATTTGACAAAGAGGCCAAAACAACCCAGGGTGGGGAAAAACATCCTCAACAAATGATGCTGGGAAAATTGGACATCAACATGCAGCAACAATGAAATTATGCCAGTATCTATCACCTTGGACAAAAGTTATTCCAAATAGATCAAAGACCTAAATATGAAACCTGAGGTACTGAAACTACTGAAAGAAAATGAAAGCAGTGCCCTACATGATACAGGTGTAGGAAAGGGCTTTTTGGAATAGGACCAACTCTATTTGCTCAAGAATTAAGGCCAACAATTGGCAAGTGGGACTTCATGAAACTAAAGAGCTCGGCACAGCTAAATAAACAATCATTAAGGTAACGAGGAAGCCAATGGAAGAGAATGGGAGACAAACTTTGCTATCTATACATGTGATAGGGGATTATTATCCAGAATACACAAAGAACTTTTTAAAAAAAAAAGAGTAAAAAACAAATGACCTATTCAAAACATGGGCCTGGATTCTGAGTAGAGCACTCTCAAAAAGAGAAAAAAAAAATGGCTAATAAATATCTCAACAAGTGTTCATCATTAGTAGCAATTAGGAACAAGCAAATAAAAACTTTCAGATTTTACCTTAATCCAGTTAGAATGACAAAAGATCAATGTAACAACCAACAACAAATACTGGAGTGGAAGCAGGGAAAAATGAACCCTCATTCGCTGATGGTGGGATTGCAAACTGGGACAGTCACTTTGGAAATCAATGTGGAAAATTCTTAAAAAGTTAAAAGTAAGTCTACCATGGGACTCAGAAATACCCCTCCTGGACATATGCCCAAAAGACTCAATACACTATTCCACAGATACTTGTTCAACCATGGTCACTGATGCTCTAATCACAATAGTTGGGGAATTGGAAAGTACAAAAAAACCCAAAACAAAACAACAAAAAACCCAAAAAACAAAAACCAAAAAACAAACAAACAAACAAACAAACAAAAAACCCCCCCAAATCCTAAATGTCCTACAATCAATGAGCAGATAATTAAAATCTGGTATGTGTTCACTATGGAATAATATTCAGCTGTAAAGAAAAATAAAATCAGGAATATTACAGGTAAATGAATGAAACCAGAAAAAGATCATACTGAGTGATGTAACCCACACCCCTCAAAACCCAAACATCTCATGGTTCTCTTTTATTGGAGGCTTCTAACTCAAAATCTTTAGATGTGAGTACATAGCCTGTAGTAACTCCAGAAACCAGGAAAGTCAACAGAAGCACTTCGAGAATAGGGGTTTGGAAGAGCAACAGAGAGGGAAGTAACGGGTACAAGTGAATCTATCATGGAAATGGGAAGACAGACAGCTCTTTAGGGAAGGGGAGAGAGGTAGATACAGAAGGAGGGGGGTTGGGAAAAGTAACAATAAGGATGTCTGAAAAAGTAACAAGGAATTATACTATTACCTATTTTAGCAAAACTGTCTCATACCCATAACTTTGTGTATAAACATAGAATTTTAGTGAACTTTTCTTATCTGGGCTGATGGTGCTCCCTCCAAGAGCCAAAGACATTTTAACAAAACCTCAATACCAGATAAGAGAAGCCCTCTTTTGAGTTGTTGGGCAGGACTGTCCAAGAGACTCCCAAAGCATATCACCTACCTATTGTTGCTGCCCTTCAGAGGTGGAAGGAAAATCTTTATTTTTGAAGACTCTGTATACTTCAGAAACAGAAACAGGACCCAGATACTTCTGAGCTGGAAATGACCTGAATGCCCCCTTTCTAAGGACTAGCTTTCATGGTACCAGAAGGCATTAGCCAAGCTTCCAAAGGAGGAATGCAGCCAATAGTCCTATCCGTGCATGATGCCTATGAACATCAATGTCCAGCATGGCACAATAACCCTAAGAGTGCAGTACTGGCACGCATACCTTGGTGGTAACCAAGAGCTCTCTAACTAGACTTAAGACCAAATCAACAAAAGAGAGATCATGCCTGCTACTGGAAACCTAGTCAACTACTCAGTGCTAGTGACGTCATTGTTATTGGAAGAGAATCTACAACCACTAATTTATCAAACCAGCATACTCCTTAACAACAATCTATAAGCATTTGCCCTACTATTGAGCAGGCCTGGTTAAATAAGTCTAGCCGACTCCATGACAGGCTTCAGCTTCTTGTTGGCTTGGAGCAGGCCTGAGCCTCCATTCCTCAGAAATGAGTTCAGTGGTTACTGGGAAATAACACAGAAAACAGGGACAGCCTAGCTACCTGGCCAGAGGAAGATAAGGTTGCTAAAGGTTAGTTTACTGTCAGTCTGGAAATCTCTTGTCTTATGACTAACTCATGACTGCAGGCTAAGGTTGTCTGCACCTTTTCAGTCTGCCTGTGCTTTTTCAGTGTGAATGCTCCCATCATGTCAAAGTTGGCCAACCCCTCCATTGAAATTTCCCTGAATGCCTTTAAAAACCAGCCTTCAAGCTCACCTCGGGGTTGCCATGTTTGTCTAAATGGTGATTCCTGCATGCTGGACTTCTGCAGAAATAAAGACTTCTTGCTTTTGCATACAACTTTTGACTCATGGTGGTCTTTGAGGAACTAGCAATTTGAGATTACATTGCCCACAGATAAATGTAGACTTTAGCCATTATAAAGGACATTTCTCACTGCCACAGATAGAGACCACTACAGAAAATCACAACCAATCAGAATGCAAAGGTATGGAGCCCAGTGCTTACTTAACAGACCAAGTTTACCTGATAAAGCCACTGAGAAATGAAAACCAAGTACAGACTGGAGGTACCACAGAAAGATTGAGGCTGTGACAAGTTTATTACAAGCAATCTGACTTTTTAAACTCTTATCTGAAACAGGTGGTTGCCCAGATCAATACAATGGTAGTTGCCAGGATACTCTGACATTTGCAAGCTGTATAGGGGACACAAGTCTAAGGCCAGTTGTCTGGCAAAGTTTCTATATGCTTCATTGACTTCTAGGAACACAGGATAACACAGAGCAGCCTGAATGCTCCATTGTGTGAGGGAGTGCTTTGGTTTCTCAGGAACTGAAAGGCACATGGTATTCTGGAAGCCATAGACTCTGAAACATCCAATATGCATGCCTCTCAAGGCAACAAAAACTAGGCCAACTCTATGAATTCCTACAGAATACATCCCAATGGATATATCTACAAAACACTCCTGCACCTAAGGTTCAGGGAACATTGTGGAAGAGGAAATTGAAGGATTGTAAGGGACAGAGACTTAGGGAGGTTCCTGTGAGACTGTGTCTTTAAGTAACATTTGAAATTACACCCACAAAGTCTCACCATCATGACTGCCCAAATGGGAGATAAACAAATGAATATGACAAACTGGACAGAGAAAAGTCCACAAGGCCTCAATGTCACACAAAACTACAGGCAACTAAGGAAAGCTGAGAAAGGGAGGTGTGGTTGTCCTTCGGGGAAGAGCGCACAAGTGACTTTCCAGAGCCAAATGGTCAGCTCTGGGCACATCCATACAGATAGCACTGTACAGACGGAACACATTCTATTCCATCTCCCTCTGTGCAGTTCAATAGAGGCACCATTTATCACCATCATCCACGGGACATAAGTCTAGCAATATGTTCTAATGCCAGAAATGCCTATCAAAGCATGCTCTTCAGGAATTATCATGGAGATTGAATTCTCAAGAGACAATCTCAATAAATATGCATGAACAGGGAGGAAATATAAAAGATGCAATAAGAACAATAAAATAGGGCTAGGAATTTCTTAACAATATTGTACAATATTTTATATATACATGCACCATTGTATATGAATATTTAATATAGACACCAAAATATACATTATTGCTTGCACTATAGAACTATAGACCAATTTTATTATGCTACTATCTTTATTTCATATGGAACTTAAACTGAGAATGCAAAAACACTCTACAGGTATAGACTAATATTATATAAATTTAGTTTAGTTGGGCTGACAACACATGGCTTGGACATGTATAGCAATCAAGAATCTTGGACATACTTATTTAAATGCATATGTAACAGAAAGCAGAGTTGATTTCTAACTGAAAAGAGCTTACAAGTCCCCTCGATGTAGTTACTCCCAGCAAAGTTGCTTCTCTATAATATCTGTGTTCAAACTTGTTACAGCTAAAGGTTATAAAACATGCAGTCAATTTGAAAGCCACAGATTAATAGCTATTATCAAGTCATTATCCACATTCTACAACTGAAGCTTGTTGCCAGGCAACTAAAAACCACTTGGAGAGCACTTAGAGAGCCCACACTTGAGATATATATATATATATATTGACTTTGTATATAACATGAAGGCCGTAGTGAGACTTTATTTCTAATGTGTTTATCTTAAAAATAAAGATCTGGAGCAATCAAAATAGGATCTGTTAGACTGAACAATGAGGAAATGGACTATGGACTCAGAAAAGGCCCAGGTCTGTCCTTACTGCTCTGAGTCAGCTTTCATGGTGGGATGGGTGCTACAGCGAGGAATGAAGGCTTTTTCCTCTCCTTACAAATCATGTAGTAGTAGAGTGGTTTATTTCTTAGTATGTCACGTACTTAGTTCTAGTAAAGTCAGAAAGGAATTGGGCATAAAGCTTTTTTCTTGATGGTTTGATCATTTATTTGTTACTCTTAAAACCTTCTTCTTCATTGAACCCAAAAGCAGAAGAAGTTCTCTGCTAGGACAACTTATGTCTCTTGGCAATCTGTTCCAATCTCTTGGCTAAAAGCTTACCACACTCTGCATCTGCCTCCTTGTTTGTTTTTGTTTGCTGTTGGTTTTGGTTTTTACTTTATTTATTTATTTATTTATTTATTTATTTTTTTATTTGTGTGTGTGTGTGTGTGCTTGTGCACTGGCATGAGTTATTTCTTCCAGAGCAATATTTTGGTGTTTGTGTCACAGGACAGTGGAGTAAGAAGATGCTGATGCACATGCTGGGCTTCTTATATTCATTGTTTAAAGGCTTTCTGATGACATATTGGCAAACATGATTTTCTTTTGAGAGACTGAAAAATTTGTGGATTCAGCTAGCTCTTTTGATCCCCAACTGTAGAGGCACAGTAGCACCAGTCAGTCCAGGAATAATCCTCTTGATGGGGAGGCCTGGTGGCACTCAGAGGAAGGATAGCAGGCTACCAAGAAGAGACTTGATACCCTATGAGCGTATACAGGGGAGGAGGTCCCCCTCAGTCACAGTCATAGGGGAGGGGAGTAAGGGGAAAATGGGAGGGAGGGAGGAATGGGAGGATACAAGGGATGGGATAACAATTGAGATGTAATATGAATAAATCAATAAAATATATTAAAAATAAAGCTAATTGGATAAAAAAAAGTAAGAATTGAGTTGAGACTAGTCAGATTGACATTGACAATACATCCTGAAGAGACTTGCATATCTTCTCTCTAACTCTCCTTGGTCTATAACAAGAATGTCCCTTACTCAATAGCAGGTGGCCTCTCCCATGAGTCAAGGCACCTTGCCTGATGGAAAACTTTGTTTGTTGTTCCTATTACCAATTCAGATCACATAAGCCTTCCACTCATTAACTTTAGGAAGCACATTCAGTTCTCAAAGTATTCTTGCCTGCACGGGAGGGACCATCATAAGATCAAGGGTAGTTATTACCAGTTGATGTGAATAAGCGTAGTAGAGTAATTTTGTATATATGAGAATTTAATGTATGTCTTGAGAATATTGTTTGGACCAATAAGAAAGTTGGTGAGGAGGAAATGATGAAGGTGGTGAACACATTTTCCTCAAAAATAAATAAAATGTGAAAGAACCAGGAAATGTCTAAGTAAGAAGATACTTCAGGACTGACTATCAATTCTATCAAGTAAAGGGGTTAGTATGAGAGCACTGGTTTTCAGAATCTGTTATAACTTATCAGTAAACAAACAATTAAAATATGTACACTGGTAAAATACCTTTGAAGGGAAAGTGGCATTGTTCCAAAGAACTGTAATAAAAAACAAGGAAAAATTACAAAATATTCATGCTAAGATATTTTAAAGAACTCTCCCCCCCTCTCTCTTCTACCCTCCCTCCCTCTCTCTCATGTTTTATAATGACTGAGAGAAAGAGAGCTAGTTTTCTTTTTTCCCCCCCTTCCAGACACTCTCAATCTCCCTAATTTTGTGTTCCTTCCTACTCTCTGCAAAAAAAAAAAAAAAGCTTCCCACACAATCACCAACAACAAAAAGGAAACAATATGTACAAGCAAAAGATCAATAAGAAAAAGAAAATACTCAAATAAAGCAAAATGAAGTGGTTGGTTTTTTTTTTAAGTCTGCAGAAAACATGATTTGGTTTCTTTTGTGCTGACTCAACTACTCCTGAGCATGGCGCCCGCCCTGAAGTGTGGCTAATACATCCCATGAGACTCCATTGTAGAAAACTAATTTTTTCATTGCTAGTAGGTATCAATTGGAGACAGGTTCTCTGTTGGGTGGGGCCTGTCTTAGTTTTAGTTTGTGTTAATATTGCTGTGATGAAACATCATGACAAAAAAGCAAGTTAAGGAGGGAAAGGTTTATTTGGCATACACTTGCACATGGTAGTCCATCACTGAAGGAAGCCAGGACAGGAATTTAAACATGGCAGGGACCTGGGGGCAAGAGCTCATGCAGAAGAAATGGAGCTTATTAGCTTGCTCTCAAGGCTTGCTCAGCCTGCTTTCTTATAGAATCCATGACCACCAGCCTGGGGGCATCTCTACCACAATGGGATGGACCCTCCTCCATCAATCACTAAGAAAATGTTCCACAGGTTGCAAACAGCCCAGTCTAATAGAGACATTTCTCAATTGAGATTTTCTCCAGTTATGACTCCAGATTGTATCAAGTTGACATAAAATCAGCCAGCACAGAGCTCATATCTATCTCCCCCTTTCAGTGGTGGGACCCTGTTTGGCTTGAACCTATTTGTGCAGGTCTTGAGTGTTCTAAAGCGTCTTATTCTTTGCACGTTGTTCAGCTGTGGGTTATCTGTGTTAGTTCGCATCTTGTGTAAAAAGAAGCTTTACTGATGACGGCTGACAGAGGCACTGATCTATGGGTATAGTGCTGTGTCTTTAGCAATCATTATCTTGCTATGATCCTTTATCAGAATGACAGGAATTGATTTTCTCCTAGATCCATGGGTTACCCAATCTCAGGTTCTCGGCTCCTTTAGCAATGTCAGATAGGAGTTCCATCTCATAAAGTGTGCTTTATATCCAATCAGAAATGGCTGGTTACTCCCATAACATTTGTGCCACTGTTATATCAGTGTATCTTTCAGGAAGTTTACAGTGTTAGGTCATAGGTTTGATAATATTGATGAATACCTTACCCCTCTGGTAGTGTGCAGAATTCCTTCCAGTACTCTCAACACTAGCCATCAAGGGTGATGCTTTTGGTTAGGAACTAGCTAAACTTCTCCATGTTTGATGACATAGATTAAGTGTTTTCATCCGCGATCAGTTCTTTTTTTTCTTCTTCTCATGCAATAGCCAACTTTAGTTTTTCTTCTTTTTTAATATATACATTTATATTATACAATAGACTACATACAGCAAGAAGAAGCAATAGCTTCTTACCATCAGGTTGTAGAGAGTAATCAAATTGGTCTTTACTGCTCTTTATGTATGGAGGCTGCGGTAACCTGTGAAAATGGTTCACTACTCTTGACCCAGAAAATCATACAAAATAACCAAATTAAGAGTTTCAAATCTTTATGCTCACTTTATGAACACAACTGCCCAGGCCGTGAAGGGTGTTCATATCTGAAAAGCTACTATGTCTGAAATGTCACTTTAAAGAAGCAGTGGGTGCTCAGGCCAACATGGAGCTGGACACAGGGTCAGGTGTAAAAATGCAAAGTAAGGCTTAAGGGTTTAGATGTAGATTCTCTGATCTTTGTACACATCCTGGTAAACAAAGCATCATAGTTGGATTAACTCTCATTCTTCTTAAGAAGCTCTGAAACTGTTTTCTTAAGTTAACAGAATTTATTAAGTTTATAAAACTTGGGAGACATTTTTGGTCACTCAACTTGGTGATGATTCAGAGAAAATGATCATACACACACACACACACACACACACACACACACACACACACACACACACAGAGAGAGAGAGAGAGAGAGAGAGAGAGAGAGAGAGAGAGAGAGAGAGAGAGAGGTGGGGATGGGGGAGGGAGTTGAATGTGGTTGTTCAGGGCAGTAGATGTGTGTTATACAAGCCCTGTGAATCCAGCAGTTCCATGGAAAATCTTCCAGGTACATGGGACATATTTCCTACCTTCATGCTAGCCTAAGATTGTGTATTGGGAAACTAACCTGCACCCCACAAATCAAACCTTTGTTTGAGATGCTACAGCAGACAAAGAAGCCTCAGATAGACCATAGTTGGCTTAGTTATCGAGGCACATCGAGGCAAGATGGCTCATACTAGTAATCCCAACACTTGAGACGTAGAGACAAGAGGATCAAAAGTTCAGCATGATCTTCAGATACACAGCAAGTTCAAGGTCAGCCTAAGCTAAATAATCTGTTTCAGAAAAATAAAATAAAAGCATTATCAAAATTAAAAGGCAGATTGAGGATAGAGAGATGGTTTATTAGTTAAGGGTTTGGAACAGGCACTGTTCTTCCTGAAGACCCATGTTCAATTCCTAAAACCCATTTGGTGGCTCACAGCTATTACAACTTCAGTCCCAGGAGATCCAGTGCCCTCTACTGGCTTCCACATGCATTGCATGCATGTGGTATACAGACATAAAAATAGATGACAAAATAAGAAATAATTTTTCACTACCAATGCCCAGCTATATGACTCATGCATCAAGAGGCTGTGTCATTGTACCTTCAAGGGGAAAATGCGGTGCTGTCCCTTTCCTAGGACAGTCACATCCCTGAGGATCACACCCTCTCTCTTGTGCATTAAGAGGAACTAGTGAGTAGCTGTGCAGTATGGTGAGGGCAGAGCTTCCAACTGAACAATATTTCACCAGCGCCATCTTCAGTGCACCAGCCTTTCACTCTTTCAATCAGAAAAGCTGAAGCCTCAGAACAGAACAAAGGCCATCAATGTAAAAGCACAAAATAACTTAGCTGTTTTAGTTGGGCGTGTATAGTTGAATTTAAGTAACCAACCCACAAGAATAAAAAGAAATTCACAGTTGGTCCTGACCCAACCAGTTACAAAGTGGTTAAGAGCATTTGCTGCTCTTCCCGAGGATTCAGGTGTAGTCCCAGCACTCATATGTGGCCCACACTGCCTAACTCGGCCCCAGGGATCTACTGGCCTCTGCTAGGATCAGGCATGACTGTGGTGCACTGATGTATGTGTAGACGAAACACTCAATTTTTTTTTTTTTTTAAATAAAGGAGCACTCCACTGCCATACTCAGGGGGCCTACAGTAAGCCATGGCTTTCACCAGAGTCCAGGAGGACGCTATCAACAAGCTCTTTCTGTGGATCCTGTCATTAATCTGTTAGAGCTGAGTCAGGAGCACCTGGCTAAGATCCCAGACCTCAGCCATGTTCAGAGAGAGCTATTACCAAGGTGAAGAAGAGTAGGCAGCCAGGAAAAGAAGGGGACAGCAATCAAACCAGCTGTAGCTGCCTTGGCTGTCATGTACCACATCCATCAAATCAGATTAAGAGACTTGAAATCAAAGATGTAACCTTTCTCACAAAAACTAACATTCTTCCAAAAACAACAACCACTCAGAAGGGAAGTTGTGCACAAGTGCAAACATGTTTAGAACCAGACAGAGAATCATGCTCCTGTTTTCAGTTCAAGAAAATCTTTTCCAACAGGATAAAAATTACTATAAAAAACTTGTTGCTAGGCAAAAGAGACAGCTCAGTGGTTCAGAGCATGTCTGCCCCTGCAGAGAACCAGAGTTCAATTGCTAGTTTACAGCCACCAGTAACTCCAGACCTGGCGAGAGGTGGCTTCTTGGGGCACTTGCAATCATATGCACATAGCCACAGATACACACGTTTAAAAATAAATGTTTAAAAAGTAAACATAAGAGCTGGGCGTGGTGGTGCATGCCTTTAATCCCACCATTTGGGAGGCAGAGGCAGGTGGATTGCTGTGAGTTGGAGGCCAGCCTGGTCTACAAAGTGAGTCCAGGACAGCCAAGGCTACACAGAGAAACCATGTCTCAAAAAACCAAAACCAAACCAAACCAAACCAAAAAACAAAACAAAACAAAACAACAACAACAACAAAAAACCCGGTAAACTTAGCCAGGTGGGGCTGGTGTATGCCTTCATGCCTTCAATCCTAGCACTTGGGAGGCAGATCTTTGTGAGTTCCAGGATGGAACTCATGGTCTAAAAAACTTTGGATCCAGAAGATCGGAAGCTCCACAGAGAAAGTCCACATCAAGCCCTGCTCCGCCTTCCCCCTCAAAGCAAACTTATTGCCAATAGGATAAAAAAGTGCACAAATATAACATATATATTAAAATTTATTAAATCAGCTTTACAGCAGCTCAATTACACCTGAGAGGCCAGGAACCCGGTAGCTGTTTGGTCCTGGAGACTGGGTGCTCAGCAGTCTGGGCAGTCCCACAGTGGCTCTCACTGGAGGCTGAGAACCCAGGGCATGGGGTGGGTCAACCCATATCAATTAAGACACCTCCTCAACTGAGGCTCCCTACTCGGTAGTTCTAATTTTCTGCAAGTTGCCATTAAAACTAACCATCATAACTTCTACTCAAATAAACACTGACAAATTTTCTTCTAGTCTGTAGGGTAGTTTCTCATTGCATTTCCTTTGCTGTGCTTTTTAGTTGGATGCAATGCCATTTGTCAGCCTCTGCTGTTATTGCCTGTGCCCTGGAGTCCTGTCTAAAAGCAGTACCAATACTGTAAAGTGCTCCCACTATGTTTTCTGGTAACTGTTAGAGAGTTTTATGGTTGTACTCTTGGTCTCCAGTATCTCAAGCAGATTTTGTACAGGGATAAGAACTTTTAAAGGGACGAGCTCACTGGGTAACACTGCCTTCACGCCAAGTTTCCAAAGGTGTGCTTACGGTCAGTTTCATCTCTGTACTAATTCCAGATTACTGCAGGCCCACTCTCCCATGCCCTACTGTTGGGACAAGCCAGGGACTTGGTTCTCCTAGAATCTATTCACTAATAAATCCTCCTAGCATTAAAAGTCCCGCGGAGGAATTTTAAAAGACCCCACAGGCCTAGCAAATTCATTAGATCCAGGAGACCTGCATTCTTAAAAGTTGTTACCAGGTGATTCCTACACTTGGCCAGGACCATGACTGAGGTTCATATTTTTAACTTTTTCTTTTCTTTATTTCTCCCTCACCCCCCAGCCGCCCCCCTTTCCGAGACACGGGGTCTTCTATGTATCCCAGGCTGGCCTCAAACTCAGAGATCCTCCTGTCTCTGGAATGCTAGGATTAAGTGTGTGCCTTTAAAAAGATGAGTACTCCAATGCCCCCTTCCTTATTAAATAATTACCGTCCTCTGTAATAGCTAATGCTGATTTTCTCTCCAATGTCATTATCGAGCGAAGGGGTTCTAGAAGAAGCAGGAAGCACTAGAAAGCACCACACCAGCAGCATTTTTGGATAAAGACACATTCCAGGCACAATGCAACCAGAAGAGAGCAAAGATGGCTGGACCAAGACAAAAGGCTTTCTCAATCAAAAATGCAAAGGGTATCATATATTTTAAAGGGTCAGTACAGAAAGGGACATAGCAAACATAAACATTTACAGACCTAAAATACCATGAGGATATGTACTGCAACAGTTAAAAAACGGAAGACCACAATACCAGCAAGGGGCTTTAAAACCTTACCAGCACTAAGGCATTAAACAGACTGAAAGAAAAGTGGAGGTTACCTATAAATGGGCTTATGTTGTGAGATGAATGACTGTGCTCAACAGTAACAGCCATTGCAGACAACAGTATGTTGATTCTTCAAAAAATTAGGTAACAGAATCTGTACACAATCCTGAAGTGTATTTGGGTATATCCCCAAATGACTGAAACACTGGATTTAAATATACGAATATTCGCTATCATAACTGCATTACTCACACTAGCTCAAACACGGAAACATCCCAAACATCCACAGATAAACAGATAACAAAGTATGGCTTAAGGCCATACAGGATAATATTACTCTTAAAAAAAGGAATTTGAAAACATCCTGTGTGGGTAACCCTGAAGATATTGGGATAATAAAACAGACACAAACTAATCAATACAAGTATGATTTCATTTGTAGGAAATACAGAGGAAATTAGTTACCAGATTTAGGAAGAACAACAGGAATTTACAGTTTCAGGTATGTTTTACAAGATGAAATATATGGGAATGGATGGTAGAGGCAGCAGCACAGTATCAATGTATCAGACTGACTCCATCAGACAGCAGGAAGCTCCGATGCGCAGTAGCTTACGTCTGCAATCCCAGCACCCAGCACGTGGGAGGCTGTCAGGAGAGATGCTACAAAGTCTAGAACAGCCTGTGCTACATAATGAATTCCAGACCAATTCCTAGTTTATTTTCTTCTGGAATAATAAGAGTACAGGAAGCAAGCTTGCTCATCCTTGGTGCTCATCTCCTCTCTACTGGCTGTGAACCTGTGGCCACTGTTGGCAGCATATTCTCAGCCCCGGGCTTAAGTTTGAAACAACTCTTGACTGGCAGTGGATTCAAACTTCTTTGAGCACCTGAGTGCGGGCTTCCCACAGGTGGGACCTAGCCTCAGCGCTGCAAAGGTGTACTTGTTCTACGGTAGACTGTGAGTGACTCTTTCCTATTGACTGCTTCTACTCAGTGCTCTGACTCGCCTCCATGCCAGTGACAGTTACTGTCACTCTGGGAAACTTCTCTGTTGCTTTTGGCACTCCAGAGCCTCCAAGTTCCCAGGATCTTAATTTTTTCTCTGACAAAATGAAGCTGACTCCGCCACTGACAAGACTCGTGGCTGCCTTCTGCTGACAAAAGCTGAGTTAGCGTCTCAGGCCTTGGCCAAAGAGGAGTAATGAGGTCAGGTACACAAAATTTGACGGTGCATCATAAAACTAAGGAAACAAGGTAACATTTTGGGAAAATGTTTTAAGAACTCAAAATAATAAAACCCCACAGTAAACAAAAAGGTCCCAATGCACACTTCAGTGTGAGGTTATGTAAGTCCGGGCTTGCCATAGCCTTTAATAGATAGAATTCTAACAGGGGAATTCACTCTGATATTGATTAAATTTTATTCCAGCAACTCAACAGAGACTGGATTTCTCTGGCTGATGGCAACAATAGGGCCCTGAAGACCTTGAGCGCTTCATCCCCTTCTGGGCTTCACTGCAGGCCTTAATCGAGTAATTGGGAATGGGTTTCCTCTATAGTAAATGAGTGTGTTGAGTTCAGGTCTGACTCAGTGACCTACCAGGTTATAACTGCATTTAGACTTCGCACAGAACAGAAGCTGGTCACAAATCTTTTGGCAGTTAAATGAACAACTTTCTCCCAAGACAATCCTTAAAGAGGAAGGTATTCATCTATTTGGAAACACAGGCCAAGCCTTTCCAACTAATGTCCAACAAAGCTCAGATTGACTCCCTGACTTTAAAATGTGTATTTAAATAATATACAATATTTAGGAGGTATTAAATGTTTGATATATGATCTGCTTCTATGACTGTGATTTTACAGAATTTAGTTATAAACCTCAAAATTATTATAAACTAAGTAGTCATATTTCTGGAAAATTTTTAAGTGTTGGAAAATTAGAACCAACACACCTATTAAGAGATGAAGGCAAAGGAACGAGCTTGGTGCTCAAGGTCATAAGAAACACGAGGTTGACTTGTTACCACAGCCTGATATTTGAACTAATTACAAACGACAGCTGCCGTTTCGCATTAACTGCACTGTTGTGATGAGGAAGGGAGCACACAATCACCACGAACAATCCACACTCAACCCAATGCAATATATGACTATATTAACAGCAAACAAAACAAACAAACAAAAACCAAACAAAAACAGCAAACAAGATATCAAAGACACTGTAACAGAAATTTAAAACACAAGAGTTAAATTTTTCTATCATTGTCATTTAAAGCTTGATTTTTTTTTATAAAACATTAAAACAAGAGTTCTTTATTACAGAAATTAAACAGTATAAACTACTTTGTGAGTTCAGGGTATATACACTAAAATCAAATAATTAACATGGATTTCAATATGGGATCTATACAAGGAGAAAGAGTGGACTGAGTAAGACAGCGTTCATGGCTCTCAGAACTGAACAAAGCTTGGATTCCTTCTGCGGTATTTACACGCCGACGTCTCTCTAGATCCAGGTCAAGATTCCTGAGCTAAATGGTTAGGGGAAGTATTTAGCTTTTTAACAAGTTTTTCTGTCTACAATGACCACTTTTAAAGGAATCCATTCCACAATGCTAACAAAATCTGTTGGTTCCTTGTTAAAAATGTGCAGCACTTCTGCTCTGGTGATTCTATGGCAAGTCCAGGAGGAAGCCAAGAAATGGAACAACAGGCACGTTTATCAAAGTCGGATCCTGGCTTTCTTCTCCTGAGAATGAAACAAGGGAAGAAAATAAATCAACTATATTTGACTGAGTGTCTAAAAAAAGACACTTGAGAATGACATTTTGTTCCTTCCTCACCGTCTCTTCAGTCATTGACAGGGATTTTGTAGGCCACCATACTGTTCACTTTGTGGATCGTGGTGGTGAATGAGCGCAGACGGACTTCTTCAGAATTGGTTATGAATTGGGGTCCTGATTCTTCCCACTTTTCAGGGACAACCAAATCTTTGTCAGTGTAAATTAGCAGATCAAATGAACCTAAGTTGGGAATGAGAGTAAATTACTTTTCAAAGTGAAGCTGTAGTTCCTGCCTCTCTCACTGGAACTTATTTTAAACCACCTCTTGCTAAAAGACAGCTTGTCCTTGGCTTGTCCTAATTATAATTTTTCTCAGTAAAAACTGGGTTTAGAACTGAGCATTATACTTTCCAGTAGGAAACAATAGTAAAAGGAATTGTGAGAAAAATTTCAAAATACTGTAGAATATTTTATTTTAGAGCATTTTCATTTTTTTTCCTTCATTTTCTTGAGTGTGTGGGGAACACACAGGTGAATACCCCAAAAGAATGATTAATCTTCCAATCTATTCACTAAGGCAGGGCTGCTCAAGCAAACACAGAGCTTGCCAATATGGCTAGTCTTGGTATCCAGATAGCTTTAGTGATCCCATGCCTGTCTTTCTTGGGTGGAGTTATAGGTGGGCCACCACCACCACTGGAGGATTGGTAGGCATCCTAAGCCAGGTCCTTATACTTGCTTAGCAAGTACTTTAACCACAGAGCTATCTGCTCAGTCTACGTCTTTACATTTTCCGAATATACATCTTTTATCTGTGCAGTACTCTGCTTCCCATATCCCATTTATGTTCTAAGGCAGAGATAAATTAAGAGCTTTAACAGATGGGGGATCCTCCCAATAGTGGTGAACACTTTCCCTTGCAAATTTAAGCCAAGAAGTTGTTTACTACTTACAAGAAACTTCCAACAGTGGCAGAAATGTCACAGTAGCTGTGATCTGTCTGATCACTGAGCGGATTTCATCTTGTATGGCTTTCTGTGACTTTTCTCTACAAACACTATAAAAGAACAAAACAAATAATTCATCCTATGTTTCATAAAGTTAATTAAAACACACTGGTGACCATTTATCTGAACAAAATGCTTCTAACAACACAGAAGCAATCCGTCAGGAGACGGAAGGTTAATGGCTAAAGGTACCCTTGGGCTACTGTATCTGCATCAGTCCTTCCCATCATCCTTTATGGTCACTCAGTGTATGATGATTAGTACACTTCCCTACCACTTCCAGTAAGGATATTTTCAATATTCCAACACAGAAACTTGGTAGAATTTTGCCATTAACTATTGTTTATTTAATGTGTATGGGCATTTTGCCTGCATGCACTTATATGTGCACCCCATACATACCAATTACCAAGGATCCCCTGAAACCGGACAGTTGTGAGCTGCAATGTGGGTGCTGGGAATTGAACCTGGGCCCTCTAGAGGAGGAGCCAGTGCTCCCAACTGCTGAACCATTTCTCCAGCTTAAATTCTGGCATTTTCAGTAACACCTAAATACCCTATTCCTGATTGAGTCAAGTAAGATAACTTACATATAATTTTTTTTATAAGCTAAGAATTTCCTACAGATCAAAGACTTCAGAAATCTTCATTACAGGAACTTACAGAAAAGTATGCCAAGCATAATGGGCAGTTCTGATGTAGAGTGCTTGCACTCTTTAATGTTTACAAGGTTCATGTCATTAGATGAAATACAGCCAAACAGCATTTATGTCTGGAATGGGTCTAGGCTCATGTCTGGCAGTTAACAGTACTTTTAAGCCCATGATTATTAAATGGTCCACTTATTATATCACTGAGAGGTTCTGATATAACCAGAAACATGAAGGTCAAATTTCAGTGAGTCAGCCTAAAGACAGCATGCTAAAAATATCTTATCTACATAATCCCTGACAGGCTATGAGGAACTCAGAAGCCCCTCACAAATCAACCAAGGTCATCTCTAAAAACATACCATAGACAGTGATTTTAAGAAATCAGTTCAATACAATGTGAACTAATGCAACGAACTAAAAAAAAAAAGTTAAAGTAGGAATAACTCAATCCATACTTACCCTTCTTCTTTTGCAGTTTTGTCACACTCAATATCAAACTGCCATCTTTCAAGGACCTCACCACTCTCAATGTTTGAGATGACCACCACCAGTTTCTGAACTGAGCATTTGTACAGCCAATCTGCAACACACAGGGCAGTTCTCATGCGCTAACCTATAATGCAGTAACTCTCTTCTAAAGACGCACTTCTTGGCCTCACAAAATTCTTACACTGATATTTTGTGGCGTTCCTTTCATAAGGAAAAAAATTCTCCATTAGGAATTTAGCCAATTTTTAAATTATCCACATCACTAATCGGCGCGATCCATAGCATCACAGACGGAGCAGCAAACCAGTACTTCACTAATTCACAGTAAGAGCATGGGACACAGGCTTTAATCTAACCACTGTCACAACAACTGTCCAGTCACAGCTATGGTGGCTGTAGGAAGAGAGAGAGAGAGAGTATGAGAGCACACACACAAAAAATATGATCCGTCCTGGTAGGTGAGAAAAGGATTAACGGTCGCATTAACCCTACAAAGGAGAGAGAAATACAGGCTTTAAAGAGTCAAAAGAAAAAAACGTATGTAATTGAGCAGGCTAGTTTCATTGCAAAGAAGGGGAGACTAAACTACATTATTATGAAAAATCAAGATGCACATTAAATTAGTGAAACCATACGTTCAAGAATCAGGAAACCCTCCCAGCACTCGGGAAGCAGAAGCAGGCGGATCGCTGTGAGTTCGAGGCCAGCCTGGTCTACAAAGTGAATCCAGGATGGCCAAGGCTACACAGAGAAACCCTGTCTTGAAAAACCAAAAAAAAAAAAAAAAAAAAAAAAAACCCAGGAAAACCACAATCGTGTTTTAAGCAGAGTGATTAGTTAGCCTTGTGTTTCCAAACTATCACTTACCCTGCAGGAAGTGAGCTGGAGAGGGTAAAAGGGGGTCTACAGGTACCAGAACTCAAAGGTCAAAGGATAAACTGGTGGAGATGGAACAAAGCAGATTTCATGCTCATCACTGTTAAGATTTCCTGGACTAGCTATAAGTAAAAACCATTTTGACGTAGTTCCCAGGTTTCTAACTTTATACCTGGTTGGACTGTTGATCTAGTCACTGACAAACAACTTAGGCGACCATCCTACACTTAGTTTTCATTCTGAGGAACCCAAGCATGCCTAGGACAACCACACAGAGATGCCATCTTGGTTACGAGTATGAGCAGAAGGTTGGTTTAACCACACAGAAGCTATAGTGAAGTTCTGCATGCCACAGATAAACAAGCAGTCTCTAAGGAGGACCTCAGGTGGAGCTCTGAGTTAATACAGGAATTGGGCTAGCAATTCAGGATAGATCAATTTTTTTAAAGGGTTAAAGTTGGAGGGAGATGAAACCAAACAGGAAGAATTCAAATCATAACAGGGACACACACATACACCCCCCAAAAAACAAAAAACCCCACAAAAAACAAATAAACAAGAAGCTTCTAAAAAGGCTAACAAAAATGGGACTGAAAACAAAATGAACAATTCCCCTCTTAATAAAGAGCAATTCCGGTATTTTAACTAAGATAGGCAGGGAGGGCAATGTCAACAACAGTGTAGACGAGGTAAAATGTCACTGGTGACAAACTATAACCTGTGTCATAGTTAAGGCCAGCTTCTCTATCACATCAGGATGATGATACATAGCCACTACAGGTCAAGTATGAGAGGAGTCCAGTGTATGACCTTATACGACTCTACCCTGACCCACAATTTGGGAGAATGATGAGAGATGGGCTGCGTCTCTCAGTGTATAGCTATCATGTTGGCACTTGAATAGAAGTCTGTTTCCACGTATCTACCAAATACTTCATCGTTCCTATTCTAGCTGTCTAATCCATCAAAGAAGCTCTCAAGCAAGGGCAACTCTGTCTACCAGAGTACCTGTGACAATAGAGAGAGCTATCCGAATGTCACAGCCAGGAATGTGTAATTGACATCTGGTGAGCAGAAGCCAGGATGTTATCACAGTATCTTATGATATGCAAGACAGTTTCCCACTAAATATCCAGACCAAATTATTAGTAATGTAAGATTAAGGAAATTTGTAAAAACCCTACCTGTTTTTGCTTGTATATTCATACCCAATTTTCACAAGTGTTGATGGATACTCTACTACGGATATTAATTGCTAGGAGTGTTTAGTAGTATGGCCTTTAGCTAGGCACAGTGACAAATGTCTTTAGTTCTAGCACTTGGCAGGTAGAGCCAGTTTGAGTTCAAGGCTAACCTGATTTACATTGCAAGTTCCAGGACAACCAGACATACATGGAGACTGTGTCTCAAACAAAACAAAACAAAACAAAACAAAACAAAAACTAGGGCGTATGAACTTAAAGAGAGACGTCAAGCTAACTATGTTTAGGTGGTCAACGAAGGAAGGCCATTTTAATGCGGAAATGAACAAAAATGCAATTAGCACTATAATGAAATTACAATCGAAACCGAAACCCTGACATAACAGGGGCAAAACACCCATACACATAAAATAAAACTCAAAGAGAAAATGACAGTTGTAATGCTTTTAGAATTGCTATTTTGTAAGATTACGTTGGGAGACACAAAGCGAAACATAGAAACATGAAATCATTTTAATTGTGTAAGACTGTCAAATTGTTGCACCTCGTTAAACTGCAAAATCCATTCCTAAAATCAAGACATTCTGCTTATGTAAAAAGCAGTCTGGGAAGGGGTGGGATTTCTCTCCATTACTTGCGTCCTCCCAATTCAGAATCACTGTATTTGAAGAGTCATTGCTTTACGTTACTTGGAACATTTACAGATGTAAACCTATAAGACGTAAAATTCAAAACATGATTACCTTTGAGCTGCTCCACCACATTATTGAGATACTTTATGAGTTCGGGGTCAGTAGTTACAAGCAAGGTGAGTCCGTATTTCTGCACTCGAGTAAAGGTTTCTGACGGATAAATGCCACGCTGATACAAAATGCTGTTGATGCCGAATGCTGTATGCGAAAGAAATAAAGCTGTAAACGTCTACTCGCGTGTTTAAGTCTTCCAGAAAGCAGAGTGGGCACAAAACCACACGGAAACCCTTTAACCCAGCAATGCCAAATTTCACCGTACCGCAATCTAAGTGTAAATACAGATTATGTGGTCAGACCTCGGCTTTCAAAGCGAAGAGTGGGACGATGGCCCCATGTAAGCCCCTTTCGCTCCAGGAGGCACCGGCCTGCGCCGAGTGGCGCTGCGCTCCCCGCCTCCGGGAGGAAAGAGCGGGAGACTGTGCGATGGTTCCGCCCTAACGCGCGTCCTAAGGCCCGGGCCAGGCCGCTCACTTTGGCGGCTGGGGTCGCGCTCAATACTCACAAAAGAACTCCGCCACGATTTCCGCGCTCCCGCGCAGGGTGATGCCTTGCTCCCGGGCGAGCTGCTGTGCCATCACTAGATCGAACGGAGAACACTGTCAGCCTCACGGCACACTGCAACCCCGCAGGTCCTCCGGCTATTCCCCGCCACCAGTTCAAAAGTAACTACCAGACCGCGGCCTCTCTGTGCGCAGGCGCATCGAGCCCTAAGCCCCACCCACGCCGCCAGTTTCCGGCCCAAGTCCCTCCCTATAATACCAAATTCCTCCTTAAGCCCGCCCCCAAGCTTCTGGTTTCCTCTCTAAGGCCCGCCCATATCGCCGAACCCTCTTTGGCCAGTTTCTTGTCATCTTGATTCCGCCCTAAACCGCGGCTTCCGCCGTATGCCCCGCCCCGTGACGCAGGAAATCCCGCCCAAAGCGACTTGTATCCGGCTCTGGCTTGGCCCTCGCCGGCAGACCGATTGCGCAGGCGCAGAGTGGTGTCTTGTACTTTGTTTCCGGTCCTCGCGCCTTGGGGGATCCTTGGTGAGCGGGGCGCCTGGTCTTGGGGCCGAGAAAATACCCAAGGACCATAGTGGGAATACCACCCTCCTAAGCCCGTGGTCTGCACATCCCTAAAGCACAGTCTCAGCTTCGTGGATAGTTTCAAGTCTGGGAGAGTCTGGGAAGTAAGGCGAAGGAAGCTAGGTGGGAGAAAAACTCATGCGTGTTGGGAGCAGCAAACCCCTGCAAGTTGTGTGTACACACACACACACACACACACACACACACACACACACACACACACACATTCACGAGTAGTAATAATCGTATTTAGAAATGTTTCTATTACAACATAAATTTAACACGATTTAAATGGTAGTCTATTGATTCTTTTTCTTTGCAATTAGCCAGCTTTAAAATTTTTGGGTCATATGCTCTTGCTTTTTTGAGCATTTAAAGTCTGTACCAGAGCATATAGGACTACACATGGGATTGATGTTACAGTTTTGATATTGTACCGTGTAGTGAGTTCAGGAGACATCGTCTTCCAAAGGTCTCAAAGGTTTCTAATGCTAGGTATTCAGGCCACATTTTGAAACCAGTTAGCTGTTATCGATATTATAATATGCAGTTTTAAGAAGTTGAGAGCCTGAACTAAATAGATGGCAGAGAAGTTGAATAAAAAGGAATACACCAGAGAAAGAAATTGTGAAGCAAAATTGATGACAGCTGAGGAGGAAGAATGGAACGGTAGCACAGATAAAGCCAAGGTACCAAAGCTCTTTCTTGCCAAAGAGTGGCTGGGTTTGTTCGAATTACTTATCATGGCAACATTTAAAATTCAATCTTTGAAGGTTGATTTCTTTCCCTTTAACTCTTGGCCACTTGATTGACATTACCTCCTCCATTATCAAAAGCAATACTATAAAATACTTCCTGGAAACTTTTTTGGAGTTTACTTTTCTTTATAGTGCAGTAAGCTCTTGCTGTGTATTGTTTAGTGAAAGTGTGTTTGATAGAGAAGAATAGAAATTGAGCCTTTTTTTTCTAAAGAGAATTCAAGCAACACAAGTCAATATTTTATTAATAAAAGGTAAATATAAAGATTATTTCATATTAGGATATTAAAAACAAGTATTTGATTTTTTTCTAAATCTGGAAGCACATGAAATTTTAGGCTGAAGAACTTCACTAATGACCTAGTCATATAATGTTATACATAAATCTAGAGTAATTATAGAATTAGTACAAGGCCCGGCATCTACTTAGTGGCAGAGTTATTGGAGAATTTCGACTGCCTACCTTAGTCTTCTTTAAAGCACACCTGTCCAAAAAATGGCAGTGAGCTTTCTTACTGTTGTGAGGAGGATTCTTTTTTGAGAAAAAGATTATTTGATTTGGGCTAAAAGCATTTATTCGTTATCTAATAATGCATATAACTTGTTGAGCATTTTGCAGTAATAAGCCATAATAAATTTTATGTGGGCACACAATTATATCCAATTACCAGAAGAGGGCAGTGTTTACCCATAATTTAAAAAAAATGTGCACTGTAGCATCAAGGAAAAAATGGGGTTGTGTTGAGTGAACTTCAGAATGAATTGTGGAATCATAAAGTAACTCAGAACCCACATTCAATTTAGAATTATTATATGTACTGTACATATTGGAAATATATGTGAATGACATTCTTGAAACTAAGAAGTTTATTCTAAATCTCATAAAACTGGAGATGCATATCATTTTTTTTTTTTTTTTTACAGTTTTCATCTGCCATTTTTGGTAAACAATAGTATTTTTACACACTAGGGACTTTATTATGTGGGTTTGAAGTATTTTTTTTAATTAACTTTTTTCTTTTTGTCACAAATCTTAGTGTCACTCCACTTCCTTTTTGGTGTTGTTCTTGAAACAGGCTCTTGAAACAGGCCCATGTTTTCAAGTGTTTTATGTAGCCAAGGATGACCGTATCCACTTATCTTTCTGCCTCCAGCAGCTGAATGCTAGACTTACAGGTGTGCATCACCGTGCCTAGTTTATTTAGTGGTAGAACTTGAAACCAGGACATAGAATACTTTTAATTTCATGTAAAGAACAAGAATTAAAATAAAGCAGTCATTTTCTTTTCTGATTACTTAGGACCCATTTAGAATGTTTAAGGAATGTACATATATTACATGGTTATAATAATTAACTTGTAGAGTATAAATCTCTTAAGGTCCTGCTCCCTTTCTTCGTACTTTCCTCCTAAGCATTCTTTGACGTTGGGCTCTTGAGTGCTCAAGAACACATACATTTTAATGATGACATTTAGTTAACTATCAGTGGCTTTAAAGATTTTATTATTGTTATTATTATTATTACCATTATCATTTATGTGTATGTGGGGGTTTATGCTTCAGCATGCAGTGCCTGCATAGACCAGAAGGGGCTGTCATATCCCTCGGAGCTGGAGATGCAGGCCATTGTGAGCCACTGGACTTAGGTGTTAGAAACAGACTCAGGTCTTCTGGAAGATCAGCAAGTACTAGAGACTGCTGAGCCACCGCTCTACTTCCACATATATTTCCATACCGGTAAAGTTTATTATTTTAATGATCTGATCACATACATGGCTAATTTTTAGTAAAAATTAAAGACTAAATGATATTTAAAACTAATATAAATTCTTACAATAAAAGTAAGTAGCTTCTTATTATAAAGCATAACCATATTTCATTATTTATTTTGTTTATATAGCATTGATTGCAATTTTATTGTGTTGGTGATAATTACATTGTATTTTTTAATATTTACTTTGTGGGGTAAGGGGTTGTGTGCGTGTGTGGAGATGGAAGAACAATTTGTAGGAGTCAGTTCTCTCCTACTGTGTGTATACTGGATATGGAACTCACACTGCCAGGCTTGACAGCAAGTGCTTTAATTCACTGAGCCATCTTGCCAGCCTTACATAGTACTTTATGCATTTTTAGTCATTGGTGAGGGAAAAGTGAACACATACATATATTTGGAATATATTATATAGAACATAGGTGCATATATTTAAAATGCAAATGCAACTAGACTTCAGAACAGCTCAAAATGGTTTAGACATGAAAATAATCTCACAGTCACTGATAAGCCATGACCCTCTTTAAATGAGTAAAAACAGGTTTTATGTGTTATTTCATTTTATAGTTATTTATTGTGGTGGTTTGAATAGGAACAGCCCCCCTAGGCTCTCTATTTGAGTGCTTGGTCATCAGGGAGTAGCACTACTTGAGAGGGATTAGGAGGTGTAGCCTTGTTGGAGTGGGTGTGGCCTTGGTGGAGTCACTAGGGATGGCCTTTAGGGGTTCACAAGGTCAATCTATGCCCAGTGCCTCTGTGGGCTGCCATGCTCTCCTCCATGATGATAATAAATTAAAACCTCTAAAATTGCAAGCAAACCCCAATAATATAAGAGTTGCCATGGCCATGGTGTCTCTTCACAGCCATAGAGCACTGACTAAGACACCTATTTAACTAGAATATTTTATGCTTACAAATAATTTTATCTTTTTACAAATATATCAAACAGGATTATTTTGTTACCTAATAAGCAAATAGAGATGAAGTTCTGATACATATACAACCTAGCAATAGAACTCTGCTGTTTAACGAAGCAGAAAACTACTTTTGAAAGAGTACCACACATAAAGGTGGCAGGCCATAAATTTGGGTCTTTCTCAAACATTTTCTGCACTAAACATTGTGGAAAGAAGATGCTTAAACATGGAAATCAGGTTACATCAAATTAATTTTTTTCTCTGGACAATTTCCTTATGCTTCCTTCTGTTTATAGTTCATTCAAATAGCACAGCAGTTATGCTGGTTAGCCTTCATTTTCAGCCTGGCTGGAAACAGATAACCTAGAAGAAACACTTCTGACTATGTCACTGAAGACATTGCCAGGGAGGTTTAAGAGCAATCTCCTTAGAATGTGCTGGCATCTTGAATCGAAGAAAACAGGAAAGGAGGAAGCCAGCAGAGGGCAGGCATTCCCTGTGTCTGCTTCTGGGTGCACCTGCTGCCACCTGAGCCTTTCCTTCTGGAACATTCTCTGCCACCATGGCTGTACTCTCAACTGTGGTCAGCAGTAAGGCTCTGCTTACTTAAGTTGTTTCCCATGTGCTTGGGCACAGCTGAGAAAAGTAACCTCTATAGCAATCAAGCCTATTATTTTATTGTTTTAAATCAAGATTCAAGTTAGTTCTCAATGATGCACATTCATTCCATTGTTTATGCTGGAATTGTCAACATATAAATTAAGTATGGCCGTGTATTCTTGTGTATAATCCTTTTAACTCCAGCCATTAACAAAAACAAAAGCTCATTGAACCTAGGTTTTTGTTTGAAATTGGAGGTTAAATAGATTAAAAAATATACGATGATAGTCACCTGACGTTAATATAGTTGTCAGTTTAGGTACCATCCTTTTGTTTTTAAGTAGATGTCGAGTCTCTGTTTTAAGGAACTTT
The DNA here is from genome assembly GCF_903995435.1 of Acomys russatus. NCBI lineage: Eukaryota > Metazoa > Chordata > Mammalia > Rodentia > Muridae > Acomys > Acomys russatus. Next base: position 58,297,162 of record NC_067146.1, read on the forward strand.
TTAAGTTGACCCAGAATATACCTTTCCTGGTGTATCTCACACCATCATCAACATAAAGGAAAGTTGAAAAAGTTATTTCAGAAAATATTCTTACAGACTCTAGTATAGAAATAGCATATGGTATCTAGCATTTGCATATTAATAACTATATTATGACTTGTGTGGTAAATATTCTCCATTGTATTCTTAAGTCTTTCTTTAATTAGCTTTGGAGAATTGTAAAAAGTCTGATACTTAATTTTCAATAGTTGGTATTATGGTATAGATATGAAGTGTTTTCTTGCTCCCCAGCTGGTGGGTGTGTCATGAGGACTCTGACTTTATCAACACACTAATTAGTTACTAGAGTCACAGCTGATGGAATATTAGCACGTTGTGAAAGTGTGAGGTGGTGGGGCATGGCTGGAGGAAGTAGGTGGCTGTGGGGAGCCTTTAAAGGATGCACTTGTTCCCTGCTCTCTCCTGCCTAGTGCTGCTTCCTGTCCACTGTGGGAAGAGCTGTTCTACATGACCACATGCTCCTGTCCATGATGTTCAACCCTGCTTAGACTCAAAGACTTGAAAAAGTCTTATTAAATTTCTATTTTCCTGATGCCAATTATATGTTTTTACAAAGCAATTAAAAGGTGAGATACATTTAACAGGCATTTAGTACCATTCCTCTGAGTTTAGAACCCATTTGTAAAACACTGTATAAAATTAGATTGCATAAAAATAGAAATATGTTAGAAGAAATCTTTCCCTGGGTTTTCAGTTGTGAAGATAGAAATGAAAATAAAAATAGTTGGAACACAATGTTTGTCTATTCATTTTTAAAAAGCCAATTTTTCTTGACAAGGTAGAATCAGGATTAGTTTTTCTGAGATTCTATGAGGATATTGGCTGTAACTTGTATGTAAAAGACCCAGTAATAATGGAATCGTTTATACGTGATAAGAGAAATAGATTTTAACAACTATCCACTTCATAAACTGGGCACATGATCTGAATAGAGAGATAGCTGTCAAAAGAACAAATACAAATGGTGAACAGATATGTGAAAAAAATACTCAAAATGCAGTAGTCAACAGGGAGATGAAAATCAAACCCATTAAAATGGCTATTACAGTCTAATCACTCACAGCTGACATGTGTGATATCACATATCATATCATATATATATATGCTAGTTAGATGTGTAAGACTCTCAGCACTGCAAAAATTAAATAAAATAAAAATTAAAAAGAACACAGAGAGAAATGCTGGTGAGCATGTAGAAAAAAATAGATCTTTCAAAATTAGAACAGCTATTAAAAATTAAAAGTGTGGTGATTCCTCAAAATATTGAAAAAAAGAACTACCACATGAACCACTTTTGGTACTCTTAGGATACACCAAAGGGATTGAAATACACATCCGGGAAGAAATCTGCGTAGCCATGATTATCTGTGTTATTACTCACAGTAGCTAAGATTTGGCCATCAGCAAATAAGTGGATAATGACAATGTGGTACATACAGATTCTTCCTGAAGTATCATTTAGCTACAAAGAAAAATGAAGTCAATGGATGGAACTGAAGTAAAGAAAGTGAAATAAAGCATACATAGAGAGACGAGCATTGCATGTTCTCTACTATAAGTGTAAATGAAATACTATCAATTAGAAAGAACCGTGATTACCAGATATTGGTGGGTAGGAGCAGAAGAAAGGGTGGCTAGATTTGTTCAGTGTGTCCTAAAATGCATGTGTGCAAATGTCATGTTGAAACTCAGTAGTTTGTACAATCCTTACCTGTTGGTATGAATAAAGTTTATGAATAATAGAATTTAAATAAACGTTGTGTGTCATACCGCACAAATATTCTGACTGAAGGATGCAGTGGTTGAATCCAATGTATGTGATTTGTCAACTGCTAATAGTTTCAGCAGAAAGGAATACAGGAGGAACATAAGGAGATGACAGATTTAGGGCCTAGTTAGGAAAGGTGTTTGGGAGTGCTTGTTTGAATTCTTAAAGGTCACAGTTGGAGACTGTGGTGTAGCTTATGGCATCATGTTAAGTCAGTGGCTCTCCAAGCCAGTATATAGGTATCATGTTTAGTTTTTTTTTTTTTTTTTAACAAATTTGTGAAAAATTTGCCTATCTCAACAATCTGCCCGTTAAATGTATCCTGCCTTTTTGTTACTTTGTATAAAAACCATTCTTTTAGTGACTTTATAGGAAATGATTTGGGGAGGCATTTCCAGGAAAGGTATAGAAATGAATAAATGAAACAGGCATGGAAAGTTAGAAAAATGGGGAAAGAAGAGAACGATATAAGAACCAGGTGGTATAAGAACAAGTGAGTTTAGGTTAACTAGAAAAATATTGGTTTAGTAGTTTAAGATACAGAAGAATGAAGGAAAAAGTCAATGAAACAGTAGAAAATTGGTAGAAATGGGTAGTAGGAGCTAGTTTAAGCCACAAACAGGTCAAAAATTTAACTGTTGACATTTAAAAATACTTTTTATTATTATGTATGGGTGTTTTGCCTGCATGTGTCTGTACCACATGTATACAGTGCCTGTGGAGACCAGAATCGGGTGTCAGATCCACCAAGATTGGAGTTAGAGGTCGTTGTGAAAGGAAAATAGTAAGCTTGAACATTAAATAAACATGAGTGACAAGCTTGCTTAGGAAATAATAAGTTATGTAGGTCATTCAAATTTTGTTTAATCTTGAAAGTTCAAGAAAGGGGTGAAAATGAAAAAAGAGACAATTCTTGTAAATGGATCCATTTTGATGTTCAACTAGAATAAGCTTTTAAAATTTTTTGTATAGATAGGTGAGCACACCTTTAATCCTAGTGGTTGGGAGGCAGGTGGATCTCTGTGAGTTCAAGGCCAGCCTGGTCTACAGAGTGAGTTCTAGGACAGCCAAAGCTACAAACAAAAATGTGTAGAAAATGATATATAATTTCACAATGAACATATTTGATTTATTGTTTGTATAAAACACAGTGTTTCTTACAGCTTATGAATAACCACGTTTCCTAAGCAAGACTTATTATTTGAAAACAAAACGAGTGATATAAATAGGAGGAGCCGAGAAGGCGTATCTGCCTGGAAGATGCAGGCAATATTTTTAGGAAGTGCCATTTCATGGGCATCTGAGACTTTTGTCATGGTTTAGATGGATGACCTGTGTTGATGTGTGGGTGAATCATATTAACAAAAGTCTGCGCATCAAAGACTATGATGAAAAATATAATTAGCCACAACAATGAGAGTATGTTGTCTATGATTTCTATTGATCCTAAGGAACAATAGAAAACACTAAAGGGATTCCATCAGCATGACAGGTGTGTGTGTGTGTGTGTGTGTGTGTGTGTGTGTGTGTGTGTGTGTTACAAGACCATCTTTATGGAGTGGTGTAAGGCTTGAAAAGCTAGAGAAGGTTTGATTTATTTGAGGATAGTTAACATATAGGAACCAGTTACTGAACAAAAGGCCTGGTATGTTCAGTGATATTGTAACTATTAGTACTTTTACCAACTTATTCGCAATAATGTATAGTTTTATTTAAAGAAAGTAGAATTAAGAAAAACTATGTTTATGTTAAAAAGAACCTCACTCTTTTTTGGTCTTATTTTTCTGTATAAACCATGCCACCCATAGAAATGAACCATATCTAATCTTTTAAATTAGCTCAAGCTCCAGATAACCAGTGTTCAGAGCAGCCAATGCCTGTCTCATTCAATGAGAGAGGGATTGCAAAAGCAGTTTTGTGTTGACAATGGAGTGCACTTGGTGTGGGTTATTAGAACCCCTTTAAGACCGACCAATAGCTTCTGCAGATCAGTCTGTGCTCCCACTTTGTGAAATGAAATAAGTGTTCTATATATCTATCTAGATTGAGACTTTATACAGCTTGTGAGGATATTTGTATGCATACAAACATAATTAATTGCAGTTTGAATTTTTTGTGCATTTGAAATAGTGATTCCAATAAACTTAAAATTAATGTCTATACCTTAGTAGGTGCTCTTCATTTTAATTAGATGCTTCTTAATAACTTAGTTATTAGGTTAGCATTCTTTAAATTGGACCATGGCCTGTTGACATGATTCTTTTACTTGCGTTGGTTAGACAGCTTTACAGCCTTTCCCTATGTGGATTTCCTTTGCATTGGTTTCTGAATGCTCTTCTATGTATTTGATGCCTTTCAGTTCATATCATATCTCATGTGAATGGAGAATATCTGAGACAATTTTACAAACAAGAAGTAATAATTTTAAATTAAAATTTATATGTAATGTATATTAAGCCCAAACTTTGCTAACAATATTTTAGACATAAGTAAAGTAAATTTTAGTAATTATAACAACAACAAAAACTGTAAGGAAGGTCCCGATAAATTATTTTAGAAAATCATTGTTCAAAATCTGATCATTGGAATTCGTCAGTGACACCTGAGGGAGGTGGTGAAACAAGCAGCAGACATGGCCTCGCATTGTGAGGGAGCAGGGTTATACTTCGCAAGCATCAAGTAGAAATGTGTACAGTGCCTGAGGAGCATCGCCCTGACTGATTCTGAATTCCCCATTTCTACCTCACTGCATGGATGGCAGCTCTGCTTCTTTCTGTCCCTTCTTAAATTGTTTCAATCTGTCCAATCTATGCAGAGTGATAGCCCAATCTGTGGAAAGTGATATGTCCCACAGTGAAGGTTGATAAGGAATCTGAGGGAAAATGAACAACAGATGATCTTTATGAAGGATTTGGTGCTAATTACTTCCCTCCTCCTACACAACTCAAATATCAGGAGAAGTAGAGGATTGCATTGTATGTAAAGAGCTGTTTCGAGGCTAAGCTGGTAGCTAAAAGATCCAAAGTGATAGATGTCTATACAAGATTCTAGAATACAGACATCCTTCCTAATCCAAGTACCTACTGAGAGCCCAGTGACCATCTATTTCCTCTGCTAATTTTACTAGCAAGTCTTCACATTTTGTTGTTGTTGTTTTTCTTGTTAGCTGGAAAACCAACTTAGTTCCAGATCTGTTGCTCAGCTACTTTTTAGATTCATAATTTAATTACTTTAATAAACAAGAGAGTTTACAGCTGACTTGGTGAAATTGACACTTGGGTTTCTACTAGCTTTATGACTTAAATCTTACTGGTTTTCGGAATACAGATTTGCACATGAAAATTCTTTCGAACCGTGGAGCCCCTACAAAGGAGCTTATTTGTGGGTTATTTCTTCCTTAAATACAACCGTAATTTCACTGTTAGTGGTCTTGTTTGTCAGTAAATTTGTTATAAAGTTTAGCATTAATTTTCTTCCTTTGTTGACAAATTCCTGTAAACGTTTTCAAGGGCGGAAGATAGCTGGCTTGTACTTGGCGTTGCTGATTTGAAGATGATGTTGATGAGAACCATTTGGTTGGAATTGCGGCGTGGCAACTGCAAACTGTAAGGAGAACGCTTTGCTTACAGCATCTGAGGAGAGAACCGGGTAGAGTACAGAACTAACCAGATGCTCCGAGGCCCTTTGGACCCATTTGCTCCCTTAGACATTACAGACCACCAAAGGTTTCGTATATATAACTTACTGCTATGGGTGTCTGTCATATACGAAATTTAAAAATATCCTCTCTATTTTACTTAAAATAACAATAAACATTTGTTTCATTTTGTTTTTAGTGCTGGGATTTGAATGGAGAGCTCTGTACAAGCTGATTTAAATCCCAGACCTGAAAATGCATCTTGACAGTTTTGTTTTGTTATGTTTTGTTTTTTTCAGCAAAAGAATCTCCCCCCCCCATTCTCACATAGTGATAAGGCCAGTGCTGTTTTACTTTTTTCTTTCTTTTTTTTTTTTCTCTTTTCTTTTAGTAAATGGCTTAATGTGCAGCTTAATAAAGCACAGCTGGATTCTCCTACCTTCTGCATTCAATTCATTCTAATATGGTATTTTGGTTCAATGGAGAAAATTTGGCTTCACGTATACGCATCTTAAAAATGTGCACTTTGCTAACTCTCTCAAATTGTTGTGGCTATTCTTCATCATGGAGCTCTGCATTTAACATGTGCGCTCTTTAAAGACTAGTGCTGTGGGAAATTTGAAATAAGGTTGAAAGACTTTTCTCAATGATTTTTTCCCAAAGGAATCCAACTTTCAATTTAAAAATTCAATATTCCAGTCATAACAAAACAAGACCAAAGACATTCTAGAATTTGATTTTCATCAGCTACCTTCTTAAACAGATGGCATGTACCCACATCTCTGGTCATGATTTTATAGTTCTTAGGTAAGTTTGCTTTAATGTTTATTATCTTGGGACTTTTTTTCTTCAAGACTTTTTTCTTATTCAAGTCTTGTTCCTTCAAGTCCTTGGTCGATATTGTTTTGGAGATAACCCAATGTATACACGGATTAAATAGATGAGCCAACAGCAGGGGGCAAAGGTCACCTCAGTGGTGTTTGGCCTGGTGTTCTACTCTTCTGGACATCTGTGCCTGCGCCTTGAGAGCAGGGAGGAAAGCTATCTAAGCAAGCAGAACCTTTGCTTGAGTTGAGAGCTAGAGTGATTTTAAAAGAAAATGTCTGTTTCTGTCATTACTGTTTGTGCCCCAAAATGATGCAGAATACACATTTCCTGTCATGACACATATTTAGACTGCTTTTGATGATGTCTCAATTTTCTTTGTAAACATTTGTACAACTTCTTATCAAAACCTAAAAATTCTTTTCTTCTGTTAAAGTAAAATTTTCTCCTATTCGGATGATTAAAAATAATGATACCATTCTTTATTGACAGATCAAACAGCCCTGCTAAAGGATTTGACTATCATATTCAGATGCCTAAGAAACCATCCTCTGACTTTTGTTTCTGTCCTGGGGAACATACTGTCTTCTCTAGGATACTGTGAATTCTAAAATTAAATATGAAAAGTAACAATAACTAAAAAGACTTAAGACCAAGTAAGTGTGTATCAGCCACTGGGCAAGCGTCATCTATCTTACCACGTATCAAGGATAACCCTCTTCAGGGCAAGCCCATGGCTCCATCACAGAGAACTGATGGAGCATCCTCCATCCTATAGCCAGGTTAGCTCACATTGAAGAGCCAAGTCAATCAAGCCTGAGCTGTTTGGGGCAGAATTGAGAATGACTATTCCCATGGCTGCTCTCCTATACAACAGTGTGAGGTAAATGGTGCGCCTATGCCAGGAAGTCCATTTTCTAATGTATCTGTTAAGGAGAAAAAAAAGCAACTCCACCCCCACCTCCAATTCCACAAAATTTCAAGTTCAAGACCTATTAGGAATTCATATAGGTTTGTCTTTGAGCAGCCCTTGGTTATGGATACAGATTTTGAGTACTGTAGTTTCAAATATTTTATTTTATTTTTTAATGGTTTTAAGAGATTCAGTCTAGCTTTTGCTATTTAATCATCACTGGAAGTGGAGATCTCATATGTTTCCAGTAGTTGTTACCTGCCTTAGGCCCTTGTGTAGATCCTACTTGCTTGTATGTGCAACCCTTTTCTGTAGTGCTGGCCTCGGCTGGCTATGTGCTTTTTAAAAACTTGCCTAGATGTTCACAAGCAATGGTGGCTTGTTCTTATAGTGTCTGCAGTGTCTGCAGCTCTGTTTTAGGTAAGATTATGACTTCGTAAGATAAACTTGGAAATATTGGCTCTTTTTCTAATATCTAGAAAAAGTTATATAGAATTCATATTATCCCTTTATTAAAGGCTATATCTGAACCAGGCATTATCTTTGTGAGTTTTTGTTTTATTTTGTTTTGTTTTTCTTCCTGAGAAGTAATGTGTTTACAGACATAGAACTATTTGGATTTTCCCCCTATAGAGTGAGGATGGATATTGTGAATAAAAGTTTGTGAAAAGAACCCACCTTCTATGGAATCTTCTGCAAGGCTGATTGAGTGTGGAGAAGTTGGAATGTTGCAGGCCCAGGTTATAATTTATTTTGTGTTTCCTTAGGCTTCTTCATGGCCATTCCTTGTCCAGCTCTGTTTCATCTGACACCCTATGACTAACAGGTAAAACCTTTTGGAATATATTACATTAACAGACCCCTACTTCAAGCAACCAACAGGCTAAGAATGCCATCAGACAGCATCTGAGACCTACTGCAGAGCTTTTCCTGTTTCGCTTTAACCATCTACCTAGTGTTTCTAGCAATTAAATTTGACAAATGCCTTGCCTTATGATTTTCTTTGTTCTGTTACTATCAAGCTTTGTCAGACTGTTACCACATTGGAACATGGAATTAGGAGTAACTCAAATGTATTCTTGGGCCATGTTGACTCCTACTTGGCTCCAGAATAAGCAACTTCTTATCCCTTTTGAGGCAAATTCTGTACACACACACACACACACACACACACACACATTTTGTTTTGACAAATTGGTCTAATGGTTTAATAGCTTGCATGAGTAGCTGCTAGCAGACTGTTGTGGCAGTTCTGGAGGTCACCTTATAAACGGGAGTGGAGATGAGGTGAAGCAGGTAGAGTTGGGGTTCTGAGTGGGTTTTGGGCTGTAGAGGTTAAACTTTAAGATCCTACTGGGGTTAGGCCACCTTTTACTAATTATTTACCATATGGCTTCAAACGTTGAATGAAAGCAATCAGATTTGCTTCTTTCTCGCAATGCCTCTTGTTTTCCAGCCAGGGAAAAATATTTGTTGAAGTCAAGCAGGAATCTTTGCTTCATTGTATTTGATACTTTTGCAAAGCTGTGACCAAAATAACTAAGAGGGCAAATTAAAGAAAGCAGTCTATTTGCACTTTCTCTCTTGAAAGACTTAGTGCATCCTGGCAAAGCATGGTAGAGCAGCAAACAGCATGGCTGTCAAGAAGCACAGCGGAGAATACAGGAAGGAACCAGGGCGAGGTAAGGCCCCAGGAACATGCGCCCAGGAGCTTACTTGCTCCTAGAATCTTGCAAAACAGTGCCACCAACATTCAACACAGGCCTGCAGAGAGAATTTCATATTCAAACCTTAACAGTCATAACCGGAGAGTGTTCTGTGGAAGGGCTCAGCCAGAGGCAGGTCTGGCCTTGGGCAGGCTGAAGGCCCCATCCTCAGGGCTGATGAAATATGCAGCTGCACTCACAGAGTGCTTGGTGTTGCTAATTTCAGTTAAATAGACTTTCAAATTTTAATTTACATAACATTAACACATTCCCCTGAGAAGCCACATTTTATAGAGACTTTTCCTTCATTGTCCTCATGCAATTAAAAAAACCCACAGGGCATTCATTCACACTTGTAAAAGTGACAGGCTGTGCTTTGTGCCCTTTCATTCACACTGCTTCTGATCTTCCCTCACTAATTAAAAAGGGAATTTAGGGTAACAGAAACAGTGCACTTTGGCTTGGAAGTTCTTGCTTTGGTTTGTCTGATTATCTTCATGGCCTGCCTCTAAGGAGGCTGAAGAGAGTTCAACTGTTTGAACCATCTTTGTGGAACTTTCAGTTTAGCGTCTATTACCTGCTACCTTTACTTCAGCCAATAAGGGTGCCCTTATATCATGAGTCCCCCTTATGAGGAACACAGGATTTAAATTAGGTCTTGGAATGGAGAGATGATTTTAGAATGAGGAGAAAAGGTAGCTGGTTATTCTGGGTAAGAGAAAAAAATGTCAGTGAGCTCAGAGAGGAGGAGAATGTCAGGGATATTTTATGGGTTATGCAGTAACCAGTTTTGTTGGATCGCAGTGATGGGTGGCTGATATTGGTTGATAACTTGATACACCTGTAAGAGAGGACCTCCACCTGTCTATTAGAACTGCCTCCATTGGACTGGCTTGCAGGCATGTCTGTAAGTCATTTTCTCCACTGTAATTTCTGTGGGAGGTGGCGCTGCCCCTGGACAGATGGTCCTGAGTTGTATAAGAAAGTAAGGCAATCAAGCCAAGGGGAACTAGCCAGTAACCAGTACTCCTCTGTGGTTCCTGTCTTTTACCCTTGCCTGGAGTTCCTGCCATGGTTCCCTTGATGATGTACTCTAATCTGTAAGCTAAAATAAGCCTTGTCTACCTCAAGTTGCTTTTGGCAACAGAGAAGCAAACTAGGACAGAAATTGGTACCAGGAGCATGGGTGTGATGGCCAGGGCCATTTTGGTTTTCGGGAGTATTGTGAAAGGCATTTGGAACTTTGGTCTGGAAAGGCACTTCAGAGCTCAGAGCGTGCTAAGCTGTTCTGTGGGGACTTAGAAGATAAGGATGCTGAAAGAAATGTAGACAATGTAGCCCTGGCGTATGAAGTTTTGGAGGGAAAGTTTTAAAAACAAGCGTTTAGCTTTTGAGATTATGCTATAACATCTTCCCTTTCTTCCCTCCTAACCCTCCCATGTATCAGTACTGCTTTCTTTCAAATTCATGGCCTCAATACATATTTCTAAATATATACATACATATAGAACACACAGATATATGCCATATATATTATATTCTGGGCATATATATCCGTAAATTATATATTCCTAGATAAGTAAGTACAACCTGCTCAGTCTGCATAATGTTATTTGCTAGTATGTTTTCAGGGGTAACTTCTTGGCATTCTGTATTCAATTGTTGTGCTCTTCTCTGGGGAAGACCATGTCTCCCATTCTCTCCTTTCCTTAGTTGCCTGTAGTTGTTTGTATAGGGCTGAGGCCTTGTGAGCTTCGCCTCTTCCCTGTCACAATGCCTGTTGGTGGTGTACTTGTTCTACTTTTGTTTAGATAGCTGTACTCATGAGACTTTGTGGATGTAGTTTCTGACATTTCCAGGAGTCACAGTCTTACAGAAAATTCCATTCCCTGTTCCTCTGCCTTTTCAAATCTTCCTGTCCTCTCTTCCGTAATGTTTCCTGCGCCTTAGGTGCATGAGTTGTGTTGTACGTGTATCCACTGGGACTGGGCTCCACAACTCTGCATTTTCATTGGTCGTGATTTTCTGTAATGGTCTCCATCTGTTGCAAAGAGATGTTTTCTTGATGAGGGGTGAGCACCACACTTATCTGTGGCTATATTTAAAATGTAGTTAGGGGTTATGCTGGTTTAGTAAAGTGGCCACTGTGGGTTTTCTTTTCTTTTTTAAAGACATCTTATTAGTACAGTATTTATTTGTCTTCTCTCTGTC